>NW_024542096.1:0-322183 GCF_016758785.1 Suillus bovinus | reverse complement strand
GAGCACCAATGCCTTGTACGAGCACCTATTCGGTATGTGACTGAATGATCCCTTGAATGCGCGGATCCTTGTACACGTCTGAGTCCTTCCCATCTTCACCCAACAGTGAACTCGGACTCCAAGTGATCAAAATGGCTTTCCAGCCACTCCCATCCACGACGAAATGTCTGGCATAATTATTTCGTGTGTTGGTTACCTGCAGGTGAGTCTCTATTCATTTTGCTTACACTTTTGAACATCTGATAGGGCTGTCTTTGTGTGCACCATGTCTTCTTTCGCCTAGCTTTTTTGTGGCAGTGCTGGTGGCTGGGGGGCTTTTTGGTGAGCTTTTTCCTTCAGGCGCCACATGTTTGTGAAAGCAACCCGCTAGATAGTAGTATGTCACAGCTAGTTCAAATTTTATTAGGGGCCTGTGACTAGTCTTGTGTTTTTTTCATACCAAGCTTCGATGTTAATGAGATGCGGTGCCTATGTAGACATGGATTATAGGCTAATATACTGCTGTGCTACTTCTGGTGCCATGTGGCCAAGTAATGACTGTCAGGACGCACATACATTGAAGAGAATTGCCTGGGAGTAGTGTTGCCCAAGGTGTTGTGTCCCAAGTGCCAACAATCAACTTTAACAACATAAATTTCGATATCTCATCTCAATGCCATAATGTCAAGCGAGAAATGATTTGGGATGTTGGCCAAAGGCTTGGCTGGTCTGCTGAGTGTTTAGCAACTGAAACACTGGTCAACACTGACCAACAAAACACAGAGTGACTTACTTTGCATAATGTGCGCAGATATGTGCCCTCCCACACACCCCTGTACATTCTCTCAATAATGGGTCTTCATCCCAGCCGAAATTCTGACTGCAGAAATCGGCAAGGCCTGCAAGATCTGGCTGGCAGCATAACACATCCTCTCGCAGCATCATGGTACCACTTCCAGTTGCTGAAAAAGACGTGAGGGCATGGACATAATTGCTGATTAACGAATGCTGTGGGAAATCACGTGGAATATGATCCGCGACTACCTTGTACTTGCGCTCGAGGAGATTGTGAGGGTCCTGAGTGAGCAGAAGACGCAGGTCCTCAACAAGGTCCTTGGCACGCTCCAAGAATTCATCTGGCGTCAGTGATAGGAAGGAGTTGAGCATCATCTGGCCGATTTTGCTATGCTGCGCCACCTTGTAAGCGATTCCGATACCACAACCAGGCACACCTCCATCATAGTCGCCACCTGCAAGCAGTGCAATAAGAAGTCTGTCGCCTCGAGTTAAGGAGCAGCCGTGTTCAAGGCTGTCCTCAGTGTAGACTTGAACATTGAGAAAATCCTTGTCTTTTTTCGCACTAGCAAGAATTAATGGTAACGAATTGATAGGAAAACGATGGCATACCTTTGGATAACACACAGAGCGCCAAATATCAAAATATCGCTATCCTCGGTCATCACAGCATCAATGACACCATGGGCATTCATGGCCGCGAGCTTGGCTTCACCTTCACTTGGAGCCTGGATGTGGACTGATGAGACAACAACACCATGAGGGAAGCTAAGGGAAAGAACATACCTGTGTCCAGTGAAAGCCAAACAGCTCCAGCATGCGCTGGAAGTCATGCGTAAGCCAGTGGGGGCTGCTTCTGGCCTTTCGACCTTTGTCTGGTAGGCGCTGCAGGCCATCAAAGACAAACACAGCATGCAAGGGTAGCTTGAGCAGCGTGACTAGTCGGAAAAAAAGTGTGCGCAGCTCTGGTGACTTTCCAGCGCCTGCATGATTGGTGTGAAAGACGGCGCACACACTGTGCATCCATGCACTAACAACACAAGTCAGTTCAACTGATGGACACAAGAAGAGAAGTAACATACCTAGCATCAATCCCAATCGTGAACAATTTGACACTGCGGTTGCCGTCAATGCCTTCAGTCTTCAGCTCTGACAATGCAAGCTTGTTGAGGGTTCTATTGTCCGCAGATAAAGCAACCCACTACGAAGAGCATCAGCACCTCACCCAAAGCCAAAGTTCTCAGCTCACCTCCCACAGTCCAGGGATTCCCATGCTGATCCATGATGATAGTACGAAAGGACAAAGATTATTCGAAAGGGGGGCAATAAGAAAGGGGCTGGGTGCAGGTGTCACCTGACTGCTGTAGGGGGCGGCGGTCTCATCAGCTACAAGGAAGGTTAGTCTATTAATGGCGATATAGAAGAGTTGAAACATACCTTTGTATTTCTCAGCCTCGCTAACCATGCGCTCGATCTCCTCTGCAGACAAACGACCCTTGTCATTGGTAATAGTGATGTGATTTGACTTGCCGGTAGTTTTGTTAGATGTGGAGACGTTCAGGATACCATTAGCGTCGATGTCGAAGGTGACCTCGATCTGAGGAACACCACAAGGTGCAGGAGGAATACCAGACAGCTCGAACTTGCCGAGCAAGTTGTTGTCCTTTGTGCATGCATGTTCACCCTCATACGCCTGGATCAAGACACCAGGCTGGTTGTCTGAGTATGTCGAGAATGTCTCTGACTTCTTGGTGGGGACAGTGGTGTTGCATTTGATGAGGGCAGTCATGACACCACTGGCAGTCTCAATACTGAGCGATAGAGGAGCAACATCAAGAAGCAGGAGGTCCTGGGTCTTCTCAGAGGTGTTGCCGGAAAGAATGGCAGCCTGAACGGCAGCACCATATGCAACAGCCTCGTCAGGGTTGATGCTCTTGTTGGGCTCCTTGCTGTTGAAGAAGTCAGATACGAGTTTGACAATGTGGGGGATACACATGGAACCACCAACAGGCTTGAGCGTGCTACGGAACACGTCCATGCACAGCTCCTTGAAATGGGCGCAAGTGAGGGAAGTGTAGAAGATGATGAGATGCGAGTACAGCAGAGCCGCTACTGGGTGGGTGGGGTGAATGGTGTGAGTGTGAGTGCAGCATTGTTGGTGCCACATCACGTTCTGAAGCCCTGCAAAATATGAGTAAGAATCACAAAAAAAAGTATGACTAAAATACCTCTTATCCAAGGGAAGTGTTGTTGTTGTCCACAGCCTGCAGCACTGCGCATGGAGTGAAGAAGTAGAGTCACGTGATCGACGTACCTAAGCCACCCATTTATGGTAACTGTGCAGGATGAGCGGGAGGGAGACAAGAGAAAGAGAAGAGGGTAAGGTAGAAGTGTAAATGTATGACGTGTCAAGTCAATGTAAAGTGCTGTAAAGTGTGTTTTTGGCAGGGTAAAGTGAGTAAAGTGCGGAAGAAGGAGAAATACACAGTAAATTTTGTAAATTTTGTAAATTTCAAACTTCCGGGCAGGCTCCCTCCCTGGGCTCGGATGCACCTGCAACCATTGTTATTTTTTTGGCACTTCCACTGCCTTGTACAAAGCATGACACACATATTACTAGGTACCTGGTAGATAATGATATTATTTTAATTCAAATTAGTTGCAGCAGGTTGATCGCTGTCAACACCTGAGGAGTCTGCCAATATTATTAATTGACATTTCAAGTTGCAGCAGGTTGATAGCTGTCAAAACTTGAGGATTTATTTTACAATTACGCTAGTAGTACTTGTAGCTAATTCCATCCTGGGTCGTGATTGGTGGAAACACCAAAAAACGCAGCCAACTTGCATCCCGAACCCTAAGTTAGGTGCACGCGTCAGCACAATGCAGAATTCCAACCGTGGGTCACGTGACTTTGGATTCCATTTTTTTTTTCTCGACGAATCTTTGACCAATCCCCTTTACAGAACTTACATTAGCTAATCATGTATTTTTCCAGATATCCCGACTTTAGTACAGTGTAAAACAGATAAAATAGGCCTCTCTATTATGGACTCAATCTTAGTGCGATAAGGGAATTTTTTTGCATTTTTAGCCTACAACTAGGTCGAAAGATCATGAATCTGCAATAAAAATTTTTGGTGGTGATTATGTAAGCAGTCCCAATTTCGGGTGTGAAATTTCAAATTTTCTACTGGCTGGTGTGCCAGTCTCCTATCATAACATGCCCCACAAAAACAAGAAGGCTCGATGGGCTGAGGCTCACTGAGCTCCTGGCAGCAAATTCTCCAGTAAATATTATATTAACAGTGTTGAGGACCTGGATAACCCAGACTATATTGATGAAGAAGATTCATGTTCAGTCTTGGACAGTGAAGGTTGGACTGTCAGCCTGCCAGAGTATGGCAACATGGACCTTGGTGCCATCTCTGACTCTGAGGCTGAAAGAGAAGAGCATGGTCATCATAGTGGAAAACAAAAGGCTGGTGACATGCAGAGTTGTGAAGTTTCTGATGAGGAGGAGGAAGGTATTAAAGAGTTTGAAGAACCCCAAATAAGTACATGTATTTCATTCACTCGTGATGGTCCAGCGGAAGCCGCAAACACGTGTTTTCTTTGCTGCAAAGCAATGGGTACCAGGAGTGGCTACCAAATAAGGAAAGTGGCAGTGCTGGTGGCATGGGAAGTCCCAATTTGAGTCTGTTGTTTTTTAAAATTGAAGAATCTTGAGAAGGTAACAAGATAGGTTTGTAGGTACATCAGCAAATGTGACTTGGTTCAAAAGTGCTCACACAATGCTCTCAAAATGCTCATGTGCATATGCTTTTTAGTTAGCTCAGGTCAGCATCCATAATACCCATTTTTGGTTAAGTTAGACCCTGACATGACTTAAGAGATCATCCGATGCGGTGACGCAAGATCCTGTGTTATCGACTAGATTATCACAAAGATTGTGACCTGCAAAAACTAGTACCAGTACATCATCTGCATTATCTACATCAATCATCCATATCTGAGTTAGGTGCCAACGAGCTCTCCTCACCCCGTACTTGTGATGGTCTGATATCCAATACATACTGTAAATACTGCTCCAACTCAATCTTCTCCTCGCCAGTAAGTCCATCCATCACGCGAATGATTTCTCTGAATTTGTCGCTGTGAGCTCTTCCACTGAAGGGGTCAATGTCCAACTGTGCCCTTGCTTGTTCATATAACGCGCAGTGCGTAGCTGCGCCAGCTATGCCTATGATGATCTTGATGGGCTTGATGGGCTTGAGTGAGGATGTGTCAAGAAATGATGTGTAGCCCCAATACCACACAAATCTAATAGCATTGGCCATGACAAATCTGTTCTGGAATTTTGCATGAACAATTATATTATTGTTCTGTGAAAGACGTGGTAAGTAGATAGTAAAACATGAGAATCACTTGAACATACCTCATCAAAATAAAAATTGTGCATGAACAGAAGAGGGTCAGCACCCCAAATGAGTGAGTTGATCCTGGCAGTGTGATACTGGTCTGGTAGTAAAGAATGTCCTCATGGGGGGAAAAGTTGGAATGCATCGCAAGCGCTGTCCCATGCAAAATCTATTATTTTTCCACATTTAGCGGACAAGGCGTTTCTGACCTGTTTACAGTGTGCATTTGTGATAAAAGGCTGAAATACAACTGCAAAGATTAGTAAGAGAAAATGGAACATGCAGGACTCACCATCAGGCCCATAAAATTGTGGGATCAAGTCTTCAATGGCCTTATCAATGAGGCGCCTCTTCTTCTGTCTAGAGTACACCAGCATTCATCGTGAATACAAGTCCTGTGATCCCGACTTTGGTGTCCTTAAGTGCATGATTGATATCTTCCGTCATCAGCTTGATCTTTTTTTGAGATGACGACGACGACACTTCAGGTTGAACAGTAGTTGGCGTCTCATGCTGTTTGGTGGCAACAGCAGGGGTTCACGACACTTGATATGGTGTTACAGGCATGTTGTTGGCAAGGTGGGTCATGTGCGCCCGGGTCGTCCTTGCAGGTCCTACTGTCTGCATTTTTTTTAAGCAACAATTAACAAGAGAAAAAATCACTCACATGCACTACTTCCGATACAGGTATCTCTCCCTGTCAGATCGTCATCAGGTTCAAGGCCGGGGGCAATAGGCCCCCAGATTGACCTACAACATTGGAGCCTGCATCCGACACATCCTCAATACATCAAGGCATGGGTGTCACTTGTCCAGGATGATTTTCAGGTGGAAAATTAGAGAATGATGGACCTGAGGGAATGTCCCAGAAGTGGTCATAAAAATTGTAGCCATTGTCATCGGCATACAATGACGGTTCCTGTGAATGACCAAACGATGACAAGCCCAGTGCATGACCGAACGACGATGAGCCCTGTGCGTGACTGAGCAACAACGAGCCCTGTGCATGACTGAACAATGACAAGCCCTCAGGCTGTGCATAACCAAACAACAATGAGCCCTCAGGCTGTGCGTGACTGAACAATGATGAGCCACCCTGTGCATTACCAGACAATGATAGGCCATCTCCATCTCTGTAAGACGAAGAGCCCTGTGCATGACTGAACAATAAGCCCTGGGCATCATGAGACTGCTGTGTGCCTACACAACTGATTAGCAACCGATGAACATGTTCCTGAAAACACTCACCTTGCTGCTCTCCTACAACAAACAGTGCATATGGATCGAAGTCAAAGGCCGACATTTGGGGTTGCTCTGCAGGAAGATTCAGTTGATCAGCAGCCAGAAAACCAGATGGATTGAGGCCTGATCCCCTAGGCAGCTTGGGGATGGCAGCTTTGCCCTTGCGCTGTGAACTACACTTACCTGGCATGCAGGCAGTGGTCGAGAAGATAAGTGAACAAAATCATACATGTGGAGGTCACATTGATTTCATACACCAAATAGGGGGACACATAAACTCGGTACACGACTTACAGACTGGGAACAATGGAACATGTTGTGGTCGATATCAGGAAATTTGAGAGAAAATCAAAGGAAGGTTCAAAGCAGTTTAAGAAGCAGATTGGAGAAAGGGGAAAATGGCGGTAGTTGAAGAAGCATAATGAATAGACAGGGGAAACAGCATGGTGTTTCAAAAATTGATGTATGAATGGCACGATCCGACAATGGGCGGTTATCTCCTATGATACGAATTGGTGTGAGCAAAATGGTCGAAAGTGAAAATTACATACTATGATTTGAGAATTTAGGAAGTTCTGGGCGACCGTAACTACCCATGAACACTATCAGCTACCTTGTCACTGTTGTTATTATCACCATCATCGGATTCATCATCATCCATAATATTGTCAGTATCTGAAGATGTACCGATGAATTGGGGTGAGTGAGAAGACTTTCCCATGGAACCCAAAATATCTTTCTTGATGTGCAAGCCTAAGTGCTTTGAGAGTACCTCGGCTTGGGTGGAGACGGCACAAAGAATCTCACAATCCTCGTTGTAGACAGCTTGAAGGTAGCTTGTGTCGTCGTTGATTTGTTCCTGTGACCGGTCAGAAAAAATGTTTCTGACCTTTCTCAATTCATCATCACTGAAGAGCAGATGGTCTTTGTTCTCACGATGGAGTCCATTCAGGAATGTTGTGAACCATTCTGACTCCTCGACTTCCCATGCCGTCAACACAAGATGTTGGCATGCAGCTTTGCAACTAGCAAGCTTTGACTTGAATAATGCATGCAAAGTTGCAAGGCTGAGATGCGAGAGGCCCCTGCAAATTAATTCCTCCCGCTATTGTCCTGTAGATTAACCCGATGTAGAAAGCTGATTTCCACTGGGCTCAGCAGAAATCGTACTACCTAGACAACAAATATTTAGGTAGATCTTAGCACGACCTATGCTGCTATACTTGCAGAGCAAGTGCGTTCGATCCTAAAGGGATTGCTAATTGGTATTAGTAGTAAAAATGTGTCAGTAATGCAAATAACTAAATGTCTGATGGTGCGAAACGATGTCTGAAGGTACTTATCCGATGTCCGAAGCCAAAGTGTGATGTCCGAGTTTTCGGACTTTCAGACTTCACAATAATGGGTCGGAAACTTTATAACGAGTGTCGGATTGCGAGCGGTATGCGCGAGTATGACGAGTGATGGAGTATGACGGTGAACAAATGGTAATATTTCACAATGCAACTAAGAACTATGAGAATATTTTGGGTGATCTGCTGTAGAAAACTGGTTCCTGCTGGGCTCAGCAGAAATCATACTACCTAGACAACAAATATTTAGGTAGATCTTAGCACGACCTATGCTGCTATACTTGCAGAGCAAGTGTGTTCGATCCTATAGGGGTAGCTGTTTGGTATTAGTTTAGATAGTTAGTTATCAATAATAGGAAGATAATCCAAAGCTAAGAACTACTTGTCCGAAGGGAAACTGTCGGGTCCGAAATATCGGAGTCAGGTCGGGTGTCGGACTATGCGTCGGACTGTCGGGAATGCATCGGACTGTCGGGAATGCGTCGGACTGTTGGGAATGCGTCGGACAATAAAGGAATGTGTCGGATTGTCGGTCAAATGAATGTCGGATGTGTCAGAATGTTTCGGAGGAAAAGAGCGGATAGATATTTCGCAATACAATCAAGTACTACTAATATCCAATGACTTCCATCCTACTACTGAGTAGGGAAAAGTAAGTAATGCAATAGGTAGGAAGTACTAGATATTAAATAGTGACTATGTAGAAATTCGGACTGCTATAGGCGAGAGTAGTAGCAATATTTCGGGTCCGAAATCCTATGTAATAGGACATGTGGTACTGCGGACCATGAGAAAACATGTAATAATGCTGTATACAATGCTTAGCAAGTCAAAAAAGAGTAAATACACACCAGTGGGAGTAGATACGACTGGACAGGACATAGGGAGGACGAGTCCGATGCAAAAACGTCGGGTCCAAAACTTTCGGGTCGGGGTCGGGCGTTGGGGTTGGGATCGGAATGTCGGAGATGCATCGGACGAATACTGTTTAACATGAGTATCAAGAACACGGGTTTTGAGCCCAGCGCTGCGACTGTCGTTACACCGCAGAGTCAGGAAACGGCTCCTAACTACTGGATGATGATTGCTACAGGTCACTACAGAGTATTTAAGTAAGTACGTAGAAATTCGGAAAACTACAGGCGAAGATAATAGCGATATATTTCGGGTCCGATGTCCTATGTAATAAGACACGAGGTGCTGCGGACATGTAATAACGTGGTACAAATGTCAGAAAACGTGCACGGGAATAACTATGCACCTAGTGAGGCTAGTTCAGATGGACAGGACACGGGATGGACAAGTGCACACGAAGTGCGATTGGCTGATGCGATGTCCGAAGGTCCGATGCGCCGGATCCGATACAGAGTGGCTCGGACATGTGTGAAAGTGCGTTGGACATGTGCGCATATGTTTTGGGTGTTGGCACGAGTATGGAAATACATGGTTTTGAGCCCAACACCGCAACCATCGCTACACCAAGGAATATTGTGTGATAATAAACATACCTCATTAACTTCTTCGGCAGTGAATTCAAGCCTACACCCTCGCCCTGAAACACGGGCTGCAAATTGGAGCTCCAGTGGAGCTTGACGGAGAGGGTGTGAAATGCAATTTTTGGACATTCAGTCACGCAGATACTGTCCACAACAGGAAGGAGATGTGACTTGATGACCAGGCTTTCCAGGCTGGAAAGCCAATTTGAGGCCCACATTTCTACGACATGAAGGAGACTTGGGGGAAATACCTATATAATATGTTCCGCTTTGCATTTAGAGACATATGTACCTTATATAATATACTCTCCCTTGCCTCAGGAGGTTTAGGTACCTCATCCACTGGGGAGAGCGGAATATGGGGAGAACCTGCATCAGAACCAGAACCTATGTCAGAAGTCATAAAATGAGGAGAGTGGGAGTAGTTTGTCTTCTTGAAAAGATCAAAGGAAGTCGGTTCAACACAAGTTACAGAGCTCGAGTTAGTGGGAGCAGGACTGCTTGATTGAGGAGGGGAGGAAACAGGGGACGAAGGGGAAAATTCCATGGTTGTCTCAGGTGATACAGCAGGTGATGCACAGTAGAGTGACCTGCCAGTGCTGGCCTTGCAAACCAGAGATGCGTAGTTGTAGACTTTGAAAGAGCGAGCAGTTTCCTCAGCTTGTAGTCAAACCAGTCCAACTACCACAGCCTGAGGGCTATACTACTACAATGTGAGTACTGTCGAGCTCAAATTCACTAGTATGATAACTATGTGCACTTATCTTTGGCAGGTTATGTCCCAATTGCAATATGGAAGACTTTCTGTCCATCGAGACACTGATTCAGCATCTCAATTCTGAGCCTACCTGTTGGCCATCCAAAGCACAACCGCAAGAAGTACCCGTTCCTCCTGTATTCTGTCGATGTGGAAGTGATCAAATGCCTGCTACTGGTACTTTTCATCCACAGTCTGGATACATTTTCGGTGTCAGCAGAAATAAGCTTGATAGGTTGGATGGTGATCCATATGCATATTGGCAGAAGATAAGCCACTACTACCCTTTCCATGACGAAGGTGAATGGGAGTTAGGGAAGTTCTTGGTTGAAAACCTCACTCAGACTCAGATCATCAAGTTTCTGAAGTTGAAATGGGTAAATGATGGTAAAATGTAAATCTATGACACTCATCATTCTTTGATAGTTTAATAATCATGCAAGGCCATCCTTCACTACGAAGGACCAACTATTAGACTGGATGGACTCACTCCCATGTTTTACGGAGTGGAAAGTCTCCAAAATGGAGTTCACAGGCTACAAGACAGTCCACCCAATTGAGCTCATTTGGCGTGATGCACTAGATGTCATCAAACAGCTCTTTAGTGATCCTATCTTTGCAAACCATACTCCACATGTCGTCAATGTTGGAGATCAGTGTGAATGCGGAGATTACATGAGTGCCAATATGGCCTGGAGAATACAGGTTTGCTTACTCTGTTAGTCTATTCCTTGTCACAGATTGACTTTGCAATTTTCTAGGACCATCTTCCTATAGGTGCGACTCAAGTGCCAATCATATTGGGATCCGATAAAACTCATGTAACACGAATCACTGGAGGACTCAAAATGCATCCAGTTTTTATAACTATCAGCAACATTGATTCAGAAGTTCGCTCCAAAGCAACTTTACGAGCTTGGCAGTGTATTGCCTATATGCCTATTACAAAGTTTTGTGTGCACTCAGAGTATAAGCATTCTCCAGGCACGGCTATGGCATCAGTGCATGGACCTCATGCTTGCTAACCTTGAGGCTGCAGCACTGGATAGATGCTTCATGCTCTCTTGATACATCTGTTATGTTTTTACACCACTCATTGCTCATGTATGTGACCTGCCAGAGGCCTCTATGATCACTACAGTCACAAAAAATGCATCCCCTGTGACCATGGCAGTGCAAGCGGATTTTGGCAATGGGATACTTCACCCCCCTCATACCGGGAAGCATACACTGCAACAGATTACCAACATATCCCGCAATGTCGATCCTTGGGGTCTTGACAAATTCCAAAAAGCAGCCAAATCTGTCAACCTCTCTGGAGTACATATGCCATACTGGCGTGATTGGATCTATGAATGTCCGTCCATCTTCCTCGCTGGTGAAGTTCTACATACTTGCTTTAAGTTTTTCGCCAATCATCCACTCAAATGAGTTAAAGAGGCTGTAGGAGCTTATGAGCTTGATAACCATTTCATCACTCAGCACAAGCGGGTTGGTACATGCCACTTTGCAAAAGGTGTCACACATGTCAAGCAAATGACAGGCCATGAGTACAGAGACATACAACACACCATCGTTGCCTCAATCGCAGGTGCCACTTCACCCCAATTTGTTCACGCAATTCGTGCCATTGTAGAGTTCATCTACCTCGCACAGAATCCGGTCCATTCACCTGAAACACTTCAGTCAATGGAGCAAGCTCTCTCAGACTTCCACTCCTTCAAGGGCACTATCATTGAAGCTGAGGCAAGGAAGGGGAAGAAGGGCGTCAAAGAGAATTTTTTTATCCCCAAACTCGAACTACTGCAAAGCTTTAAGGGTACAGTCCAGTGGTTGAGCACTTTGATGCAGTTCTCAGCCGACATAACAGAATGCTTGCTCATCACCCATTGTAAGGATCTTTTCCCGTGGATGGCCTGGCAAAGCAAAGATTTTACAGAGCAATGTATGCAGATTCTTAACCGCCAAGAAGCAATGGAGATATTTGACCTGTATGCACTAATGACTTCTCGTGGTGTGCCATTGGTCAATGCCATGCATGCTGAAGAGGACAAGGTTGAGACTATCAACCCCACACTCTCGTGGGTTTCCCACGTCCTCCCTGATGAAGTCGATTCATGGTCCCCGACCAGTCCAAAACCACCTTCTGAAGGGCATCCTCTCTGGAGATGCGCAAACCACTTTTCAAGTGAACGTCACACCAGACTACAGATCGCTGTCGCTGACTGAAATATCTACAAAATATGCACTTCATGACTTCGATTGCGCATTTGCCGATTTCATCACCCATTCATCAATGTCCAGCGGTGAAAATACCCACTGGGACCCTAAATATGGGCACTACCAGGCATGGAACAGGTTTCAGCTGCAGCTTCACTCCACCTTCCAGCAATGTGTCATCATGCCAAGCAGAGTGGTGCAAGCATATCCACCAAGTGACAAGTTTCTCTTGGGAAATTGTGACACTGTTCTCATTGACGCTATGGGCATTAATGGCAACATGAGTATGTATATTCTATGTATCTACATCTAACACTACTGATCCTGTATGCGAATTTGAACTGATAACAGATACACAGATCCACCAAGCCATCAAAAAGCTCTCCCCTTTCAAGGCCCCCAGACTCAACGGAATCAGCAACATTGTGTACACATGCTGCACAGACCTGCTAGTACCCTACATGGGACCGATCTTCAGGGCAACCTTCATGCTGGAAGTCTACCTGAACAAATGGAAATGCTCATCAACCATTGTCCTCAGAAAACCAGTATCCTCAAGGCCTATCGCCCAATCACACTCCTAGACACCATGGCTAAGATTCTATCATCATGCATTGCAGATGATCTAATGTACATTTCAGAGCAGAACAACCTCCTCCCCCACACACTTTGGAGGACGACCTGGCTGGTCCACAACTGACTCACTGCATCTTCTCACAAAGTTCATAACTGACTCATGGGCCTCACAAAACAATCACATCTCACTACTATTCCTGGACGTCAAAGCAGCCTTCCTGAGTGTGGTGGTCAACAAGCTAATGCACAACCTAAGGAAAGCCAGCATTCCACAGGAGTATGTTGAATGGTACTGAAGACACCTGGACAGCAGAACAACATACCTCTTCTTCGACAACTATCAGTCCAATCTCTTCAAGGTGACAGACAGAATTGATCAGGGATGCCCACTGTCACCACTAGGATTTGTATTCTACAACTCAGACATATTGAGAGTAGCTGATCCCAACCCTAGAAAGGGAGAACTAGGCCTCGGATTCCTAGATGATGTAGCACTAGTAGCAAGGGGTAAGTCATACGAGGAATCCAATGGCAAACTCAAGAGAATGATGGAAAAATGGGGAGGCGCTCTCAAATGGAGCGAAGAGCACAACACAGAATTTGAGCTCAAAAAGACGGCGCTAATATGTCTATCCAGCAAGCGGATCCCTGACACAGACAACCCTCAGAAAACAATCCCCGCCCACCGCCCACCGATCACCATCCACAATCACACCATACAACTGTCGAAAATCGCACAAGTTCCTAGGAGTAATCATCAATCAGAACCTTAACTTCAAAGAACACGCTGCCTATGCAACAGCAAAAGGAACAAAGTACATGATGGCATGCAGATGAATCATCTGCCCCACAAGAGGAATACACGGAAAACTGGTCAAGAGACTCTTTGAAAGTGTCATAATTCTGAAAATGCTCTACGCCGCTGATGTATGGTGCGCAGGTCTAGTTGAAAAGGGCAAGGGGAAAACTGGGGGGGGGGGGGGGGATGTGGTGCTAGAGGCTTCACATCCCAGATGGCAAGAGTCCAGCAAATGGCCACACTGCTAGTAACAGGAGGACTAAGATCAACTGCAACTGATACTCTAGACATGCATGCTAACATACTTCCTTTTCAACAGACACTTCGAAAAGTTTGCCATCAAGTGTCCCTAAGGATGGCATCTCTCCCGCCCCCACATCCGCTAGCCAAGGAGATCAGAGTAGCATATGAATACAGTGCAAGAAGACAGTTCCAGAGGAGAAAATGATTCCCTTCACCGCTTCACAAACTGATGTGGGAATTTCAGATTGACCCATCCAGAATCGAAAAAATAGACCCGGTCAGACACTACCCCAAATGGGAACCAGACGTCGAATGCTGCATCATGAACACATCAAAGCAAGCCATCAAAGACAACAGACTAGCTATGGAGGATCTATGGGTATATTCTGATGGCTCAGCAGTAAACGGGGGAGTAGGAGGTGAAGCTGTGTTGATGAGAGGCGAGGAGGTGATCAGCAGGAGACGCTTACATCTGGGGAGTGACAAAGAACACACAGTGTACGAAGCAGAGCTAGTAGGGATGATCCTGGCGATACAGCTGTTAAGAGAGGCAGGTGGCAACAGGGGAGGCACAATGGCACTAGGAGTCGACAACCAAGCTGCAATTCTCGCTATGATGGCATTCCAATCCAGAGCAGGTCACTACCTAGCAGACTCATTCCATGACAACTTACGCAAGCTGTTACCCAACAAAGATGACAGGAAACTCATAGTCAGATGGTCAGGGCACCACGGCATAGCAGGCAATGAAGCTGCAGACGAGGAGGCAAAGAAAGCAGCAGCAGGAGACTCATCAGCCACGAAAGACATCCCCAAATCACTGTTAGCGAGAGGCGGCACAATCAGAACCCTTCCACAAAGCAAATCCACACTGAAGCAGCACTTCAACGGAGAGATCAAGAATGAAGCAATCAACATCATGAAAGAGTCCCCCCACTTCAATCGCCTCCAATCCATCAATCACACCATCCCATCCAAAAAGTTTGCTAGCAAGATCAAAGATTTACCAAGAAAGCACAGAACGCTGATCTTTCACCTCCACACCGGCCACATTGCCCTCAACAAACATCTCCACCGCATAGTGAGAGCGCCATCAGCAACATGCCAAGAATGTCATGCACACGAAGAGACCATCCACCACTTCCTATTAGTCTGCCCCAAATTTGCCAGACAGTGCAACGCCCTGAGCATGGAGGTAGGGCCACGCCAGCTAAACGTCAAATACCTTCTCAGCGAGACCAAAGGAATCAAGGTGACACTCAAGTTCATAGCATGCACCAGAAGAATGGAACGGATCTTTGGGGACATCAACCCTCCTGAAAGAAAGGAATGAGGAAAAGGAAGAGCGGATGAGGGAAAGGAAGATACTTGAGGGGAGGAGAAAAAATATATAATGTACCACTAACACAACACCTTAAGATGGCGTCACCGTCCCTGCAGCAGCACGGACCATTGCATAGCATTGATTACACCCATCATTATCACATATGTAGTACAGACCAATCTCATAGGTAGTGTCCACCATAGGGCTTCGCCCCACAGGACAATAAACAAGGATTCCAAAAAAAAAAAAAAAAAAAAAAAACACTACTGATATCACATATACAGCAAGTCATGTCACACAAGTTTGACTAATTTTTCAACCAGTGGTCCAACAAAACTCCAACCTGGAACTGCCATTGTATCTCTCTGACCCACTTCTCTACATCCAATATTTCTGCTTCATTTCCAGTCCTACTGATTGTCCCGAACTTGCGATGTGGACTGTAGAGCGCGCATATATGCATGATCAAAATGGTAACTGCCATAGGGAGGGAGCTGTCATGCGAGTAACAGATGTAACACACGCGATTGAATTGATACCAGTTTATGGCAAGACAGTGGCCAAGGATGTGTCCTCTGCAACTTCATTGGAAACCTATGAGTGTTTCTTTTTGAATACCTTCGCAGACAAGGAGAGTTATCATACATTCAGTACCGAGTTTGTGTAGACAGCAGCTCAATCAATATGTAGCAATTGTATCAACCTATTGCATCTAGTATCATATTGTATCATATCTTTGAGCATATCACATCTTAGTAACAAAAGATAACTGCTCGAGTTTTATCAGCCAGATATGGTTTGTTCAGCATCTCCACCAATCACGTGAGTTCGCTAGTGAGGTCATAAGTGTTCGTAAGTGTCCATAATGCGCATAAGTTAAGTGTTCATTTCAGTCATTTTGCAGATTAGTAGGTTCAAACGGAGGCAATTCCACCAATTTGGGTACAAATCAGGTGGGATGGGGTGATGTAAAAACATAATTTGTGTTGGTGTGGTAGCGGAGGTCGGTTTTTCCCGTTTTGCACTGTATAGCCTAATAAAGCCATGATATTCTTCGAACGACCAGTGAAAACAACAGACGCGTCTCGGTCACGTGCTAAGAAATCAACTGCGGGTCACTGAATTGGGACAGACCCAGAAACCTGAAACGTCCCTTCATCATCAATTCATCACCAGTTTGTCCTTCAGAGCTTTACAGTCGAAGAGCTGCGTTGATCAGTATAGTAGTGAGACATTTTGCGTCAGCGTGCTAGGTGATGCTCAATCTTCTGTTTAGTCACCTCCGATGTCCTTGCAGGTCAACTTGTCTAGCAAAGAGATCAGCGAGGCATACCAAAACGTCGTTGCTGGCAGAAACATAGATTGGGTAATATACACATATGACAAGGGTGGAAATGACCTGAAAGTACAGGCCACTGGCAATGGTGGGCTTGAGGAACTAGAAGAGGAATTCTCAGATGGACGGTATGGGCACATCGTCCCTTTATTCAGTTCCCCTTCTGATTTATATGCAGGATGCAGTACGCATTCGCGCGTGTTATAGATCCAAACGTATGCTTTCAGTACGTTCATTTCGGCATGATTCTGACGAGTCGATCTTGTCTCCTTCAGAGTAAACTGGCCAAGTTCGTACAAATCAACTGGTGTGGAGATGGCGTGCCAGAAGCCAAGAAAGGTTTATTCCACACTCACTCCGGTGCTGTTGCGAAGTTTCTTCGCGGTTCTCATGTTGTGATCAGTGCTCGCAACGAGGTCCGTACCGCATCTGAAGAATCGTTATATCAGAGTAATCTTAGTGTTCCTGCCGCAGTCCGATGTCGCACCTGCGCTCATAATGAAGCGTGTCGAGGCTGCGTCTGGGGCAAAATACTCAGCGCACAACGAGCAGGCGCGCAAGTTCGAACCGATCGCCCCTGTAGGTACGAGCTACACGCCTGTCGGGCGCCCCGACATCGCTGCCATGCGCAACGTCCAGCCGCCACCGAGGAACGTTTCATCGTCTGCGCCTTCAGCACCGAAACCTGTTACGACATCGACATTCTCTAAGCCTGCGATACCCACCTGCTCCGCGCCCTGTTGTTGGTGGCGCTGCTTCTGTACGACCTGCTGGTACAGGGAAAGCCCCCGCTGATGCTTGGGAGGAAGACGCGCCTTCACCGCCTCCGCCTGCTGCCTCACGTCCCCCGGCCATACCCAGCGCTCCAAGGCCTGCTTTTTCCGTAAGCCTGAGATTCTCATATCAAATCATGTCTAACTGTGCATTTGCAGTCTTATGTTGGCACGAACCCTGCACGCTCTACTCCTGCAGCTCCTACTACCCCACCTGCCGTCCTTTCCTCCAATGTTCCTGTTAAACCTGTAGAAGAAGATCGTATTGCCCCAGTAGTAAGCGTGATGTTATCTACAACTGTGGCCTTTTGTAATATGTATTTCAGGGTACCGCGTGGACCCCGGTCAAACTCACGCCAGGCAGGCTGAAAAATCCGTTTACACAATTCGAGCAGCAGCAGCAGCAGCAACAAGCTCCTCCGCCCCGAGCATCCGCTGCTGGTGGACCAAAGAAACTCACTTGGAGCGAACGTCAATTGCAAGCGAAGAAACAAGCAGAGGAAGAAGAGAAAAGAAGTAGAGAGGCTTCGTGGCAAAGCCCTACATCTACAGGCGTAAGCGGCAGTCAGACACAGGGAAGATTTGGTGCCAAAGTTGCTGCTGCAGCCGTAAGTGGTGCAGTTATCGGTGCGGCTGGGGCTGCATTAGTAAGTGCTACAGAGCCTGAGCCTCAGGCAGAATTTGTGGTTCCTGTGAGTGTTGTTGATATTGGCAAGAAAACTCACATTTAACATTTTGCTGCAGCACCAGTCCCCACCGGTTCATCCTGCTTCGACGCGTCCACGATTTGTGCCGCCTCCGCCTCCGGAGCCAGAACCAGAACTAGAAGAGGAAGAGGCTGCTCCGCCGCCGCCGCCGCCACCACCACCACCACCACCACCACCACCAGCATTTGCACCTGCGCCCATTGAATTGGAAGAAGAGGAATCGGGAGTGAGCATAAAATGTCGTTAAGTGATTCAATACTCATTCTATCTACAGCCGCCGCCACCTCCGCCACCACCACCTCCGCCGCCGCCGCCATTTGCGCCTGCGCCCATTGAATTGGAAGAAGAGGAAGCAGGAGTGAGCATAAAATGATGTTGAGTGTTTCAGTACTTATTCTATCTACAGCCACCGCCGCCACCACCACCTCCACCGCCACCGCCACCTGTAGCTCAGATGCAGGCGCTGAGTGTGGAGCCAGAGCCAGAGCCAATGCTTGCTCCTGCGGGTCATGGTATCTGTGCTGTGGTACTGTATGACTATGAGGTACATGATTGAATTTTTTCTTTTTCTTTACAAAATCTGATAAATCCCAATTTTTATGCTAGGCTACGGAAGATAATGAGATGAACTTGGAGGAAGGCGAATTTATTGAGCAGATCGAACAGATCGATGAAGGTTGGTGGAGTGGTGTTAGCCAAGGAGGTGAGAAGAGCGGGTTGTTCCCTGGTGAGTGTGTCTTTTGTTCAGTTCACCAGGTGTATACTAACCACATCACAGCAAACTATGTGGAAATTGTAGAACAATCTCAGGAAGAGGTTCCACCACCTCCACCACCTCCGCCGCCGCCAGCCGTAAGTAAATCCAGTGTTGAACAACACGTTCTATTTCTCATGCACGAATAGCCGGCAACGCCGCCCGCTCCCGAACCTGAACCCGAGGTCTCTGTTACCGATGAGGGTATTGTAGCAGTGGCTCTTTACGAGTAGGTTTGTTTCCTAAAGTGATTTTACGATCTAATCCCTTTTTCTTCTCAGCTATCAAGCTACCGAGGACAATGAAATATCGTTCCTTGTGGGTGACAGGATTGTTGAAATCGAGGCGGTTGGTGAAGGGTGGTGGCAAGGCAAGAATCCGCAGGGCAATATCGGAATGTTCCCCGGTATGTCCTTGCTCGTTATGTCTCGAGAAGACGGGCTCAACGTGCTCTGCAGAAAATTATGTCGAACTACAAGAATGAAGAATAGGCGCTAGCAATTATGGCCTGTCTTATCAATTCTGAACAACTATATGTATCAAATGACGAACCGAGCTGTGCCACCATCGGTGAAAACCACCCCATGTCCAAACAGCATGTGCAACCTTCCAAAGAATAATTGATTTTATTTACACATTGATTCAGTCGATTAGTATCAAATGTTAGGAACTTTATGTTTCAAGACGCCCACCGTCATCGCAATTCTCAGTGCGATTTCTCTTACACCTCTGGCCTCCTCAACTGCTGCGCCATTGCGAACAGCGCCAGTGAGCTGCCATTCAACCTGACTGAGCGTGTCGTTTGCGATTAATGCAGCAATAATGGCAAATGACGTCTCCTTGGGTGAGATCACTTTCGAGAAGGAGTGCACATACCCGTACCCAGCTGTGATCGTGAAGTGTTCTAGTGATTGAATTCATGAGCTGATTCAGAAAGAATTCTCCTTGGGAACATACCGAGGTCTGGGTATATGGATCGAAGCATGGCCTGAATTTCTGTTGCAGTATCACCATATTGCAAATCAAAATATGCCTGACCAGCAGCAGCGACTTCCTCTTTCGATCGAGTGGGGTCTCTGTACGACAAGTCGGGAAAAGAGGATTCAGGATAACTCATACACTAACCGCATAGGCTCAGTGTCCCGAAACTCTTTTGGGGTGGCCTCATATAGTGAAATAAGAGCGTGGATGACCTACAGAAGCTGTAAGATCATTGACGTCACCGGATATGGCATATTGACTTTGGGATAACCTGAGAGCAAGCCAGATTTAAAGATACCCTCCCTCATCTTTCGCACAAGCAGCCTGCGATCTTCATCCGAGGTGTCAGGGAGTTTCTCGAGGTCGTCGAGCGCATGGCGGAGTACACATGGGACGGCTTCGGGGCGGTTGCTCGAGCTAAATGCTACTGCGGCAGCTAGGTACCAGCCACTGTCGACATATCTTGTTGGTGCAGGATATAAAGACTGTAATTGGTTGAGAAACTCAGGAGTCGCGATATCGGACATCCTCGTGGTGAATGAAGAATTCCCATTACCGCCTGGGTGCGGATCTTATAGTCTCCCGTGCACATGCAGACCCAATAGAAGGAAGCCAGCGTGTTCCTGCTAGTGATGGCCACGTCTGCTTCAAGTACGATTGAGTGACTGGCGAAGTCGGACCGAGCGTAATCATTTCATCCGTTGTCCGACCGTTATATGCGACCTTCCAAATGTTAATTGATTCCGTGTACACATTTATGTGGTTGGAAGTTGTGCTATGTGTAGCCGATTGAATCAAATGCTGGGAACTTCGGCTTTCAAGCGGACGCCCGCCTTGATTGTGATTCTCAGTGTGATCTCTCGTACAGCTCTTACCTCCTCGACTGTCGCGCCATGATCCATGTACGAGCCTAGAAAACGTGATGCATCAGTGAGAAGGATGCATCAAAGGGCGGGAGGGACGCAATGAGCAATGCGCCATATTGTGAGACGGATGCATCAAAGGGCGGGAGGAAGGGCGGGAGGGACGCATTAGCCTAGAAAACGCGATGCATCAGGCAGGAGGGATGCATAAACCTAGAAATGCATCAGGTATTAGTACCGTAAGGTAAGAAGATGCATCAAAGGGCAGGAAACGCGATGCATCAGGCAGGAGGGATGCATGAACCTAGAAATGCATCAGGGATTAGTACCGTAGGAGAGGAAAGAGCGATAATTCACAAATGCGACTTCAAGTCCAGACAGAAGCTCTAAATATAATTGAGTACTACAAAAATTCATAACATGTAGAGACGCCAGGCTACCATCTCCCAGTTCCTTTTTGTACACATAGTCAAAATCAAGTCATTCGAGCCTTCTTCCCTTGATTTATTGGCGCAAGCGATGTTTCATTTTGCGGTCTGGACCTCTTGTGCTTCAGGAGGTCGGGGAGCGGACAAAGTTCTATACCTAATTTCTGAGCACAACATTGCGCTTTTCGGAGATATTTGGCAGCTTTTGAATGCATATCCTCCAGAAGAATGTCGCTAAGCGTTAGCAAGGGATATTCCTTCTCCGCTGTCACATAGTTTCCCTGGATATCGCATGCGAAAAAAGCAATATCACTGCAAACTTTCTGGCACGTTTCTGAAATGCACTTCTGGCACGTCTTCTGGAGTTCTACATAGTCGATGAAGAAGTCTCGGCGCTTCGTATGGCCGATCGTATCAGGGAAGGCGACGTGGTACTGGTTCCACTGAGTTTGTGCATCGAAGACATTAGAATCGTGGCTGTTTGCCGTTCCCATGTCCGTGTGATAGAAGAAGACCCAGGTGAAAACCCACCATACAGATTCGATGTCGTGCAGGAAATTCATGCGAAATGGAGGTGCGTCCGTTGTACCGCTTTGGGATAATGGGAGGCGCGGGAAGAAAAGGTATTTCTGACTTTCTACTTCCACCGCCATAAAATGCCTTGTTCCCTGTAGACGAATTAGCAGCAAAACAGATCATCTTCAAAAATTCTTACTGTTCGGACATCATGAGAAATATCTGAATCTATCCTTTTCGCGTACTCGAAGTCACCCAACTTCCCCACACCCCCGACCCGAATTACGTTCCCAACACTGAAATCACGATGAACAAAACCTGATTTGTGCAGATAATACAAGGCTAAGGTTGAATAAGCGACAGAGGAAAGGAGATGGACAGTGATTTGCTCACCCTTCAGCGCGTCGGACAAGCAACTCAGAATGTCGACCAAAGAGGTGACATCCTTGAGAGCAACTCCGACGTCATGGAAGACAGTGCGAGTATGGACTCTGCGTGGGATGCTAGTGTCCTTGTCCCGAGGGTTGTCAAAGTGCGGGCAAAGCAAGTCAAACGGCCGACCTGAGTCGGGTATGTCGCCTGTGCTAGGTAAATGTGGTGTTGCGGAAAGGATGGGATTGGCATCAATGGACACCCACACCCTTGTATGGCTATGCTCTTCTGCAACTGTCAGGTTCAGCGTCTCGTCTGGGGCATCATCGATCGTGACATCCTCCCAAAGCCGGACTTGAACGAAGTGATTCTTGGCATCCACCAACTCCTCCGGCGACAGCCTCTCTGCGCATGAAGCCAAGATGTTCTCTAGTATCTTGCCCTCCGATAGACGTCCAAAATCTCTCCATGAGTCTTTGACGGCAACTTTATTTCCCTCGGCGTCTGTGGCTTCGTACACGCGAGTTCCACGCCCAACCATAGAGTCTGCGCCGTAGGTTGCAAGTTCACGTGTCGTGGTGAACACTTCATCCCTGATAGTGAACTTGTATCGGAATTTCTCCCCATCGTGGATCCGCTTAACGGTGGGGTCCCATCCGAGCTCTTTCATAGAAGAAGATGCAGACGCAGATCCAAGAGCGTAAAAGAGCGAAATAACACTATCCACGTTCTAGGCCTGTTAGCACCTTGACACACAGTGGGATACGTTTGCGTACCTGGAAGAAGTTGATAGGTTGAGTAACCGCAAGGAATGCACGATTGGTGAGCCACAGTCTCAACTGCGTGCCCTCGATTGTGATACCGAACGCAAAACGACGACAAATATCCTCGCGCATGATACTGTGAAGGCTCCAGATTATCTTCTCTTCGTCCTAGAGCAGGCTTTGTGAGCGGACGTCAACAAAATCTGTAACGGCTTACATCTCGAAGAGACTCTCTATCCTGTGCCTCGAATGGCACAGCAATATCGAACCAATGTATCTTGCGCTTGTTTTTTTCCTTGCTAAGTACAAGGTATCCATCAGGCCTGGAAGTATTGTTGCGCTCCGAGAGTGGTGTTACGTTTGGGTTCGCTGCAAAGGACGCTCTGCGATTCGGGGTTTCAGCCAAAATTCGATCAATGATGCGACCGAGGGGCTCAAACACGTTCTCTTCAGACCCTTTCGATGCGGTAGGTGGCGTAAAGTCCGTCCATCGCAAGCCACTTTCGTCGTCAGTGAGAATCTTGCTCTTCGTCAAGTTGTTGCGTATGCGCTGCAGATCCTGCAAGGGAGGCAAGGCACCAACGCGTTTCAAGAGGCAATCGAATGGAACCTGCAGATACCTTTGTAAATCTGCGAGAACAGCGGCGCGGCCTAGTTTCAGATCCCCCGTGCGATAATTTGCTCCCGAGGTATGACGAGAGACTGCAACAGTATCTGGCGGTAGCGTTTGTACGTTACGCAATGGTGGTGTATGAGGGGCTTCAGGCTGCATGGCTCTAATTCAATGAGGCAAGTAGTAAGGACGGATTTGCGCGCATCAACAACTGGACGATTATGTAATCAAGGGTGAGCGATTTTTGGACAAGAAGTAGGTCAGGTACCTGTTTGGACCAGAGTCACGGTGGTTTCATATATATGTATACTAGCTGCTGCCAAACGGATGCATTAGATTTTTTTCTGCACCTATCGAACTTATTAAAATCAGGCAGCAAAACATGTTGGAAAGCGGACTGGGAAGCATCTCAGTCAGCAAACTTATATATACTATTCATCGAGAACATGGTCTCAAGGGATTATTTCGTGGTCTCACAGCTACGGCCCTTCGCGATGTCGGATATGGTGCATACTTCTTGGGGGTAAGAGTCCTCATAACCCATTGACCATGGTTTGACATCTATGGGGAAGTACGAGGCCACAAGTAGATACCTCACTGCTCCTTCTCTTAGACTTAATGATTCCACCTCGCTGTCAGACTCAAGCCAAGGATCCATACCCCTTTGGGTGTTATTTGTCAGCGGAGGGGTGGCAGGCGTGCTTGGTTGGCTTCCGACATTTCCGATGGACGTTGTAAAGACGCGGATGCAGAGTACCGAGATTGTAGAAGCTCGAAACATAATGCGGTCGAAAGTGACTACAGGCGATCATGATAACCCATATCGCACAATCATATCGACAATCCAGCACTCATATCGCACAGGTGGGGCTGCAGGCTTTTTTCGCGGGTTGAGCCCGACTATGCTGCGGTAAGTTTGTCTGAGTGCGCTGCGTACAAATTATTATTTGTGATTGTTCTCATCCCAGGGCGATTCCAGTCAACATGGCTACATTTGCAGTATACGAAACTGTTGCAGGCATACTTTCGCCATGACGAAATATGGGCCGCATGTCAGGCAAACTGCATAGTCAATACTTTGGCAATGATACCTTAAATGCGTGTTAATAATATACATTGGCAGATTTCTAATTGATCTAAAAATGTAGAATTGTGGATTGTGACCTGGACTGTGCTGTTGACTGCACTCATATCTTGTGTGCATTGTTCGTTGGCGTACTGGTAGCTTCGTCCTCAGATATAGCGCTCAAAGAACACCCAGAAGTGTACCGACAGGTAGGTGTGTACATGGTGGTAGCGAATTCTCACAACTGGTCTGCCTCACGTCTCAGGCCATATTCCTGTACAAAAATCCTGATTGCCGTCTTCGTCAGTTTATCGGCAGCTTCAATATGTCATGCGAGCAACTGCATGAGAAACTAATTCATGGAGGTGTCGCAGAGAAGGAATCCAAGCCGCTTCTGTACGATCCATTTCGGGCCAAGCAGTAATCCTCCCACAAAGTTCTACTAGACGTAAATGCCAGCGGCGAAAGCTACAGGGACATGCTGTGGTGAGAAATTGACATGATACCACATGATTGTGATTAGATTAGTCCCCGCGGACACAAAGGATTAACAAACTTAACAGCAAGGTTTGAAACGAGTCATATATACGTTTTCTATGAATTGTACCCCACGGGAGCCATCGACAAATACGTTCTTGAACTCTAACTTACATGCATGTTTCTCAGAAAGGAGGTTGACTGAGGATCCATGCTTCTCGGAAGACAGCATTAATAGTATTCTGTCAGAAGAAGAGGGCGTCAGTTTCAATGAGCAGTGCTTGTTAACGTACCATTTTCGAAAGACGCTTTGTTAAGTATGGTATAAAGAACCCATTCATGCGTGTTATTTGGCTCATACACCTTCATACACCAAGACAGGATTTAGCTCCACATATGCTTCTCAATACCAAACGAAGAATCTTCCATATCGGATGGCATTGCAAAGCCTCCGCAGAAAAGTCGTCTCAATTAGAGCACAACGTGTTTCCCTGATGCGGAACAACTCATCAAAAAAATGTAAATATGGTCTACGGAAATAGTTTTCAGTGCAAAGGGGGTTAGAGGGAATTAAAGCAAGGTAAGCATGTTAGGATAATGCCCACCGGAGACGAAGAAGAGTGACAGTTCATAGAAAAGACATGTCGAACACTGGGGCCTATCCAACCGGATTACCAAAGAGGACTGCCAGTCAATATCCGACTTTATACTTCACAATTGTAACAACACAGTGCACTCACATTTAGCATTATCTACTATCAGTCCAATCTCTCTCTCGAAAGGAAGATGGGTAAAACATGCCAGTTCGAATCCACGTGGCAGTGTACATGATTGAATGGTCGCCACTTGGAACGTAGGATAATGATATCAAGGCTTCTGTTTCCAGAAACCAGACGTGAGAATATGGACACATACACCGACCAGACAGCACAGTGAGTGCGGGTCTCGACTCTCAACCTTCTGACCAGATGAGGTACAACGTGCACGACGGTTTACCTAATTATCGGGGGTCGCAAAGTTCAGGTAGATAAGTACCACTCGGTCATCAAATCGGAGGGAAATACAATCCAATCTTACATGCTGCGCGATATGATACACGAATGGATCATTCACCGCACCGACATCTTCTCCCAGCCTGTTTATGAACAAAGCGCTGAAGAACTTGAGATGATCATGAACCAGCCTCTAGACCACTCCGGTCCAGACCCAGTTGATATCCGATAGTCTTCACCGTGCGCCACTGAACAGTAAAAAAGGGTTGCATTACTTACACGCGAGAACAATTTGCTACGCCAGGCATGGCTTTGCAGCCCGCCATACTGGTAGAGGCTGCTACTGGTAACGGAAAGTGCGCCTCAAGCATGGAGGTATCGTGTCAAGTCGGAATATTTATTTCTCACGGTCTCCCATCCTCTTCATCCAGACTTCGGCACCCGACGTTCTCTGTAGTTCAATCTGCATCACAAATGGCGTCCAGGATCGCGGTCAATACGCTCAAGGCTTCTGGTCAGTTTCAGGAAATTCCGCTATTGTATGTTAAGCTTAAGTCCTGGTCAATTTCTACAGCTCGGCCACGCGCCCTCCCTGGCTTTGCTCGGGCTGTCAACGCGTACGTTCGACACTGGTCTCCAAAGAAATATGTTTATTAACGATACCTACGCAGGCGCTCAATGAGCTCGAATCCCCCACCTGAGCAGCGCGCAGCAGAAATTCTGAACACCCTCCCTTCCTCGCCGAGTCTAATCACTAAGACTGGTTCTGCAATTCTCGGCACCGGTCTTGTTGCAACTGCTATCTCGCAGGAGCTCTACGTTGTGAACGAGGAGACCGTTGTTGCTGCTGGTACTTTCATTCTTCTTGCCTACATCGCCAAGGTACGTTCGTCGTAATTGCCCTTTAACAATTCCCATATCCCTGTTTTCGCCTAGCTTATTCGGGAACCATACCGTGACTGGGCAAATGGTCACATTGAACGCATTAAAAACGTTTTGGAAAGCTCGCGAACGGAACACACTCAGGCAGTGAAGAGCCGCATCAACTCTGTCGAGCAAATGAAAGATGTCGTCTCATTGACCCAAGGTCTATTTGCCCTCTCGAAGGTGAGCAACAATTACCCATTTGATCAACGACCGTCTAGTAATTTTTTTCGTGAGTAGGAGACCGCTCAGCTGGAGTCAGATGCATTCGTCCAGAAACAGAAGGTCGCTCTTGCTTCTGAGGTGAAATCTGTTCTCGACAGTTGGGTTCGTTACGAGCAGCAACAGAAGGAGAGCGAACAGGTTGAGCTCGCAAAGAGCGTGATTGCCAAGGTTATGGCTGACCTCCAGGACGAGAAGGTGCAAAAAGACATCTTGACTAGTGCAGTTGCAGAGATCGAGCGTGAGTCCCAATCTGTCGTTCTCCATTCGTCCTTGCATTCTGAGTCTTATTTTCTCAGAGCTCGTGAAAAGCAAAGCAATCTAGATGTATACCTGGTGATCAATGATTAATTGCAGCTAGGTAATTCATGATAGAGTAGCATGTTTTTCTATACAACCAACTTCTATCATCATACGAGTCCAATTTTATTCGTGCGGCCCTTTCACAAAACTAGAATTTTGAAAAAGTTCAGCTTGAGTTTCAATGCTTATAAAGACAAACGCGGCCAAATAGGAAATGGCCGTGGCGACGCGCCTTTACGCCTCACGTGTTTCGGCACGTACATTCACAATTCTTTGTGCCGCTGCTCGCCAGCTTTTCCTTTCATTCACGACCTTGAACGATTTGCGCAGAAGGAAACAGCCATCATGGATTCAGACCTTATTAAGCTCGTCAACCGGCTGCAAGACACATTCAGCAACCTCGGTGAGTTCCTGTGAAAGATTATGCGGTTAGGGTTTGTGTTGACTTAGTCGAGGGGCAGGCGGCGAACTAGATATGCCACAGCTAGTCGTGGTGCGTACATTTTAATGCTCATACTATACCGAAAGCATTACTCGGAAATTCTTTTGTAGGTCGGCAGTCAGTCTGCGGGCAAATCAAGTGTACTCGAAAAGTATGTGGTAATCATGGCATCTGAAATATTATTTATTGTACCTTTATTAGCATCGTTGGTCGCGACTTCCTTCCGCGTGGGCAGGGCATTGTTACCCGCCGTCCACTTGTCCTTCAACTTATCCATACCCCTTCACCCGATCCAGCAGCTCCTACTTATACGGAATGGGGTCAATTTCTGCATATCGACAAGCGGTTCACGGACTACCATGAGATACGGAAAGAGATAGAGCAGGAGACGTTCCGAGTCGCTGGACAGAATAAGGGCATCAGCAAATTGCCCATTTCGCTCAAAATATACAGTCCTGATGTCCTGGACCTTACATTGGTAGACTTACCTGGCTTGACTAAGGTATGTCCATATCAATACTGTTCTAGGTACTTCTGACCTTTGTAGATTCCAGTCGGAGACCAGCCGAGTGATATTGAGAGGCAGATACGCGGGCTCGTGGTGGAGTATATCTCGAAACCCAATAGGTTGGCCATGATTTCTCGCTGTTGTGATGCCGCTTTCTTATTGTCTTTAGTGTCATATTAGCTGTTTCCGCTGCTAATGTTGACCTTGCCAACTCCGACGCATTAAAGTTGGCTCGCTCCGTTGATCCGCAAGGACGTCGAACGATTGGAGTACTGTCAAAGCTGGACTTGATGGACGCCGGTACCAACGCGCTCGATATCCTTACAGGACGCGTCTACCCGCTAAAGTTAGGCTTTATTGGGGTTGTGAATCGGAGCCAGCAGGACATCAACTCAGAGAAGAGTTTGCCCGACGCCCTAGATTCAGAGGCCGAGTTCTTCCGCAGTCATGCTGCATACCGGAATATCGCGCATAAGAATGGCACCAAATATCTTGCTAGAACCCTGAACCAGGTGCTGATGAATCATATACGCGACAAGCTGCCAGACATGAAAGCTCGCCTCAACACGCTCATGGGACAAGCACAGCAGGAACTGAACTCTTTTGGTGATGCTGCCATCTATGGGGACAAGAACCAGGTAGGTCATTTATTGAGATACGCGAACCGTGAACTCAGCGCCACACAGCAAGGCGGACTCATCTTACGGCTGATGAATAAATTCGCACATGATTTCGTTGCGTCGATAGAAGGTACCAAGGTCGACATTTCGACCAAAGAGCTCTCGGGCGGAGCACGCATATATTACATCTTTAATGACGTCTTTGGGCACGCACTTGCTTCTATCGATTCAACCTCGAATCTTGACAACCAGGATATTCGAACTGCGATTCGAAACTCAACCGGCCCTCGTCCAAGCCTGTTTGTTCCGGAGTCTGCTTTTGATCTGCTAGTGAAGCCGCAGATCAAGTTACTGGAGTCGCCTAGTCTGAGATGTGTAGAGTTGGTGTACGAAGAGCTTGTCAAAATCTGCCATAATTGCACAAGCGTAGTGAGTCATTAGGATTATCTAACCTTGGTTTACCTATTCAAACTCCACCACAACAGGAATTAGAGAGATTTCCCCGCCTTCATGCCCAGCTAATTGAATGTGTGTCAGAACTCTTGAGAGAACGACTCGGACCTACATCAGAATACGCACAGAGCCTGATCGAGATACAAGCTGCATACATCAACACCAACCACCCTGCATTCATATCGGGCTCCGCGGCTGCCGCACAAGCTGCGACTTCTCCCGCTCCCAAACCTGCGCAACCGTCACGCGTACGCACCACTTTCTGATTTTGCTTCATTCTAATGGTCTCAATATGCGCTTCTTCTGCTGTTAGCCCCAAAGCAACGAACCTATAAATGGTGTACCCGCTCTAGAAGACGACGACGAGTCATCTGCTGCCGAGGAGCCTGTGGGAACAAATGGAGTGCTTTCTCGTGACGGGCGCTCCGTGTCCTCTACACTGCATGACCGCACCCGAGTTACGGGCTCGGCACCGACTGCGAAAGCATCATTATCCAAGCCACATCCTGCTCAGGGTCCCCGTCACTCCTCTGCGCATTCCCAAGTAACGCAGCCAGGAGCACCAGGAACTTCACCACATACTGCAAGAGAAACGTTCCTCAACTATTTCTTCGGGCAGAACGGTCCAGGGCCGATTGCGGGATCAACCGTGGATAGATCGCATAGTCCAGCGCCGGTGCCCACAGGTAGGGACATTTCAAATGCGGAGACCTCAGGCCCCACCGGTCTTATGGCCGGCAAGCGGACGCTTGATGGCAATAACGCCGCATTTGATATGAAGAGCTTGGGGAGACATATCGAAGCCGTAAGTGTTTTGTGCACTAGTACGGAAACCTCTTGTATGTGGAATTTATGACACGGTTTTAGATCTCATCTTCTGAACCTGGCTCCCAAATCACTCTGCGAGAGGAGATGGAGACGTCACTGATAAGATCTCTGATTGCATCATACTTCTCGATTGTCCGCCAGAGCATACAGGATTTGATACCAAAGGCGATTATGCACTTCCTGGTCAATTACACCTCGCAGCAAGTGCAAAACCGATTGGTCGCATCTCTATACAAGCATGAGCTTTTTGCGGATTTGCTGAACGAGGATGAGGCGTTGGTCGCGGAGCGGACGAGGGTAAAGGCTTTGTTGGATGCATACAAAGAAGCCTTCAAAACACTTTCCGAAGTCAATTTGAAGCCCATATAGTTAGTTAGTTTTACCTTTATCGAGTATCGCGATTATCATGGCTTCAAACTCCTTCAGGTTTACTGAAACACTATTTATCATGTACGATTGGCAGTGCACTAGCTAGCAGGTTAACAATAGCAAAACTACCAAGTAGTAGTATACGTGCACCCAGATATCAGATTGCGTAAATACTGCGAGATCTAAACCGTCACATCAAGCCTCGAAGCGATCGTCACAGAACGGACCAAGATGCAAAATAGCGATAAGTGCGAGCCCCCGGGTTCTAACAAGGCAATGTGTCAACAATCATTCAACTTATGAATCAGCCTTAACAGCGACCCATTTCTCCTTAGAATGGTTACTATCTTTGACAGCGGAATCACCAGATTCCGCACTATCGGCGGCCTTGTCGGGTTCTTCCTCTGAGGTTATGCTTTCCTCAGTGTCTGCCTCAATACCGCCGTTGCTGCTGTCCGATTCAGAACTTGACGATTCAGCGGTGCTCAGGACAACGACTGTTTCGGTCGTAGTGAGAGAAGTGGTGCTGGTGGTGGGACTTTCTAACTTCAAGGCAGTCTCGCCGCGGTGAGCCTTTTTGGTTTTCGCACGCTCTTTCCTCTCGGTCTTCTCTTTGGCATCCTTTTCTTCTTGCTTTATAATTTGTCTCACCATCAGGACGTGCATAATTGAGTTTGATAAAACGTTACCTCTTTAGCAACCTTCTCTTCTTTCTGAATAGGTTTGTGAGTGACATCATCCAGCGGAACGGGACTAAGCACGATACCTCCTTGCGTTCCTTCTCCTCGGCCTATCCCATGGTCAGATATCGCAACAAGATCTATCAAATCACAGTAACTTACCTCTTTCTTCTCCTTCGCCTCGCGCTTGAAATAAATTCAGCACACGTCACACAGATATTGTACCCATACGTACTTCCGCCTTCTCCTTCTTGAGCTTCTCCCGAGTCTCGCGTTCCTCGACGACCCTGTAAGATAATTGAGTTCGTGATGCCCTTCGTAAGGTATGTATACGTGCCACTGCGCAACTTCGTCAACACATTCGCGTGGGCGAACCTTATTCTTCAACAAGTAACCTTGAAGGGCAGCAACCTGAAACAGCATCAGAGGCAAACATTGCCATCGGTTCTAAAAACTCACGCTTAGCTCATTTTCGGGAATACTATCTGCGAAACGCTTAGCAAGCTCAGAAATTTCAGTCTCATCAAGCACAGGAATAGTGTGACTGGGCGTCTTGCGCTTTGGCAGGGGAAGGTTTTTCTGCGAAGTGTCAACGTCCTCTTCAGATGGAGATGCGGTGGCGACACCAGCAGGCTTCGAAGGGAAGAAACACTTGAAAATGCCCTCGGCTTGCCATTTTGTCGCATGTGTGAAATTCACCCAGACATCCATGCGTCCTGGGCGACTAAGAGCTGGATCAAGGCGCTCAATATGGTTAGTCGTAGCAAAAAGGAGTCTGCGATAAGACATGTCAGTGGCGGGGTGTCAGAGGGAGTCGTGATGACCTACCGGCCTTCTGCAGCGGCGACCCCATCGAGGCTGTTCAAAAGTCCACTCAAGCTCAATGTTGATCCATCGTTAGTCTCAGTGGTAGTGCTATTGGTGTTAGATGCTGTGGGAGCACCGGTTGATGATGCATCACGACTGACAGAGCGCGTGAACGCGGCATCCAGATCTTCAAGAAGCAAAATACATCTGTTATAAGAATAAAATGAATACCGAGAATTGACCGTGGATAACGGAGAACCTTACCTGGATGGTACATGACCCATCAATGTTGTCAGTGTATTATCACTCATCCTGAATTTGACAAACGTTAACAATCGGTTACTCAGTGACAAGCCACTCTTACCCCTTTGATGACAAGCTGACAACGTAGATATCCAGCCCTAATTCACCCGCCAATGAATGTATCAATGAAGTCTTGCCGCTATGACCAATGCAGCGTGAGTACCGGTAACTAGAGAACATGAATCATACAAACCTTCCAGGAACACCGTGCAACAAATATCCACGGCGGAACGGTATACCTGCAATGTCGTCAGATCCGATTTCAATGTTTCAGCATCTCACGCACCTCTTTCAGCATACCTAAAAAAAGCAATTGATGGTCTGATAATAAATTGAATCTGAGAGCTCACTCACCAATCCTCAGAACACAGGAAGTCTTTGCAATCAGCCAAGAGCATATCTTTGACTCCTGGTTGCAATACAATGGAGCTCATAGGACGCTTCTGACGGGCTCCATTCCAACGCCAACAGCCGTAGGTTCTTGGAACGGAATGAGATACGGTTGTACCTTAATGACAAGCCTAGACTCACGTATCGGCCATGAAAATATGGACGCGATGTTCGGCATCCTTTTCATACTCCCGCTTCGCCTCGAGGACAAGTTTCTTTAAGATGTCATTGTTGCGAGCGATCACACTGCAAGGAGATAAGCATGTTGGCAGACATTGATAAAAGAAGAACTGGCCTAATCTTCAGAGCCGAACCATGACCGTAGTCCGGATAGCGCTTGGTCCTTGTTATCTATCAGAAATATGTCAGTGTTCCGAGGACATTACCGAATAGTAATGGCATACCCGAAGCCAATGGCCACGGTAATAAATGGTGTGAGTCGTATCTAGCAAAACATTTAACCACGTGGAACCTATATGCGGCAGGAGCTTACCTATACTTGGCATGAACGCCACTTTGCGTTTCCGTCGTCCGTGTACGAGAGCATCCTCATCTTCCTCTTCATCTTCCTCATCTAGGTCACCTGTCGTTGATTGCGTGAGACCATTGCGGCCAACAGTCCTGGTGGTAATTTCAAATTCACGGCTTCGTCCCCAGGCCGGTTGCTGGGGCTTAGCGTCAATTTCATTCATAGTTTTCTTGTTCGAATTTCTACCCACCTTCGAAAGCCAATGCATAAGCCTACAAAAAAAAAGGTAAGAACTCAATCATGATTTTGATGGATGAATTTACCAGTCGTAAGGATAGTCTTCTTGACTGAAGTGTGCCGTCAAGAAGAAGGCTGCAGTGAAGATTAGCTACTGTCCGTGAAATTCTCGAACATTCCGTACAGTCAAGGAAAGTATGCCAAGCTCCTGCTGAAGCTCTTCTGGCTGTCTCAACAGTCCCGCCGATGACGACAAGTTTCTGTTTTAAACATGTTGCGTCAGTAGCTTTATTGCTTTTGAACGGACACGACATACGAGAGTGTCTTGTATTGCATTAGCACTGCCCACTCCCAGTGGGGACAGCATACTCTTGAGTGCGTCCATGGAGGATGAGGGTAATGGAGAAAGTAGGAGGAGGCGCACTTCTTCCCGGTACGGAAGGCCTTTTAAAGGTATTTTATTGGCGCCTCGTGTAATACAGGGTAGCGGACTGTACAAGAATTGACGGGATTAATAACTGCTTCCCCGATTGAAAGCGAGTATAATAAATCTGCGTGCGATCTAAAAAGTATTAGGGCAGCGGACAACCAAAAAGGGCGGCTACCAAGATAAGAGCACACATAAATTTCGCTAGTAAGCAAACAATTCAGGTTGGCACATCCCCATCACAACATCCAGTTCATATGTGTGCACCTTACGTCCATCATAGGTCTGCTACACTCTCCAGGCGAGTCTCTCAATTAGCCTCAGCTGTGATAACTTAGGTTGCGGCGTTCACCATAGATCCTGCGATCCGTGGCGGAGCAATCACAGACCTTCGCTTATTCGGTCTAACGATACTCAGGACCTCTAGCATTTGTCGCATCGTGGCTGTTCGCGTGGAAACATACCATTTGGCTTTCCTCCTCCAAGCTCCTTGTAAGCTCGTGTCTTTTGAATTTCACTGTGGTGAAAAGCCTTCTGATCACAAAATCTTATGACAGCATACAAACCGAACAAGCACCAAGTTGTTCTGTTACCCCGCGGTTTCGTAATTGGACCCGAACCTACCTGTGAGACAAATTCGGCCGAAGAGTAATACGCATGCTGCTCGTATTCAGTTCTGAGTTCAAATCGCTTGGGCTCACAGGTCTCGGACCTTAGCAACGACAAGCCTATGACCTTTCGTCCACAAGTTCCACAGGGGAAACCCCCTGAGTGGAAGGTAGGATCATATGAAATGAAATCCAGCAGCTTTGCGCCCCTAGAATTAATTGCAGCTCCGAGTTGGCTCCGAGTGCCAGCACTGCCAGCAGATTCGAAGACATCGAATCCTGACGAGGCGGCCGAAGCAGGTGGACAGGAGCCAAGTTCCTACAAAAGGTATCGCGAGCGTCAAAGTTATCCAATGACCGCCGCCGCCACAGACTGGTAGTGGGTCTCACCTGTGGGCAAAGGGCAGGCGGCGCAACTCCATCAATTTTGCGCCTAGTTGTCGGAAATGGCTAGACAAGAAGAATACGGTCATAAAGAGAGACAAATATCACTGTTTTTCTCAGCTGCAAAGCTAAAGTTGTACGCATGCCCAGGCATGCCCCCTCCGGCATTCACTCGCGACCGGTGTTTAAGAGTAAATCTTTTTATGGCTGGTGAGTCGAGGCTTCACAATTTCACAAACCGATTTGACCGATCATCTGAAAGTATTGTCTGGACCAATAGGTCAAAAGCTATCTGTCACGAGATCGCCTCTGTTTTGAAATCTAAAGTTTATGATCTTGATAAATGCAACGGGTAACCCTACTACCTCAGCAATATGCAAACCGCGCACCCCACTCAATCGAGGGAGTCATATTCCCATCGCCACCACACAAGTGACACAGTTTTCCGGAATATGATTCCTGAATGTACCACATAATATGTTCCCAGCCCCTGTCAGAGCTCCACAACATGCGTACCACGCACGAGGCACGTTGACATATAAATTGGGAGTTCTTCTGGATCTGGGTCCAGTCATATCAAGTCATGTGCGGTAGAAATGACAGAGACGTGTCGGCATGGAGGATCTTGAATATCTCATTCGCAGCCGTCATTGTAGATAAAGGCTCAGAATATCGGTACTCTGGATATCCAATAGCCTAGGCTATGTATGACAAATCTTATGTGAGTGCACTGGCGCACGACTTTGTACTAGAAATCAAGTGAACAGCTGTTAAATGAAACAGACAAATAATTATTTGCACTTTTGCACTTGCAACATATCCACAAGCAATTGCGTGATGACATGCGAAAGCATGCAGGTTTACTAAGGTCGGAAGCTCATCGCTTGCAAAGCTGCCACATCATTAGCTTCAAAGCTAATGGCAAATAAGCCTGATGTCTTGGAGTGGGCAGTCATATTACTCACTTACTTCAAACAAGAAAGATAGCGACGCCATTTCCGCGGCTATCACTCAAGAGTGACTACCTGCAGAACATGCTGGAATATGAAAAAAATACAGCCGACTGTGTGTATGCGGGCGTAACGATACAACAAAGGATCCCGGGCGGACCGAGCATCCAGCGGAAATGAAGAGGCAAACTTTTCGGAGAGTCATGTTCAAGTCCACCGCTTACCGACGTATGGACCTCGTATTCCGACGACCGGATCAAGATGAAGGACAGGGCCATACGAACTTGGGAAATTCAAAACAAGAGAACCATCGGTGGCGTAAGTTCAAAGTTAACTGACCTCAAACTCCCAGGTATTAGGTACCTCGCCAAGTGTTTCAAATTGCAACTTGTTTAGCTCACCTACGCGGTAATGAGTTTTGCAGAAGGCTAAGCATTCAACAAATTGGTGATATCTTCTACGCCACTCAAACCTTGTCAAGATCTAGATGGTGTTGGACATCGCCAGCTATTGCATATCCAAAGGGGCCTCAGTTCAATTAGGACCAGTACTGCAAGCGGCTGGGCCACAAAATACACGGGGACTCACTTAATCTCTGCGAAGCAATTCTCCCATCTCCAAATCATCGGCTTCGTCCCTCGGAGGAGAAATAACCAATCCTTCGGCCATCTCTCTCTTCACACAGAGTTGCTCCGCAATTATTACAGTGGTTGCTGACCATGCGAACATGATGAGCCAGAAGAAAAATGAGGTGGGTATTGAAGCCGAGTAATAAGTCGTGAGTACGAGGTGACTGAAGGCGAGTGTTAGCGCGAAGTCCAAGATGAAACGCGGTCGTCGAATGAGAATACATAAATAGTATATGCTGAGTATGGTCAGTTTCTTGCAAGCATCCTAGACTATTGAACACATACTCTGCAAATGATGCGATCATCCATGAGAATGCTATTACCCAACCTCGCATAGGGTCGGTCCATCCGTTCCACCTGCCTTCCTCCCACCCGGAACCGAGTTGTTTACCACCGCTCCAAGCGCCATAGTAAGCGTCCCACCTATCTTCTCCCTGCATTCCGCGTACTGTTGGACGTCCGGCCATTTCTCGCCAATCCATTATCATCCCTGGTGTGATCTCCCCTTCAACCCTAGCTCATGACTCGGTGTTTATGGGACGCACCGACATTTGTTGCCCCTCCTTCAAAGACGAGTGCGCCAGCCTCCGCAAAGACGGACAATAATGGGGGAATGAGGATGGAGAGGGTTAGATAATGGAGTGTTTGCATTGAAATAATCTGAGGCAGACGGTTTAGGTCAACGTGGACAGAACAGAACAGAACATGCCTGGGATATGATGAGAATTGGGTCCCAGCTAGTATTCGATGCCCGAGATGACGCCGCCATCGTTACTATGATACTAAAATCAACTTTCACAAATTTCAAGCTTCGGCTTCAACTCTCAGTCTGCAGAAGGCGACTCAAGCTCCCTGAGCTTCCCTGTAAGGTGATTATGTAATCAGCATGCTTAGCATTTACATTTGATTTACTAATCGGCTAACTTCAAATATTCTCATTCACTGCACAGTCGTACTACAAGAGAGTTGGTAGTTATTTCTTACTTTGTTTTGGCGTGCGAGCATGTCCTACGAGCATGTCAATGGGGGTGATGAGGAGGACTTCGAAGACAATTTAAATGCTAGTAGCCGGCTTCTGGACTCTCGTTCGAGGATTGCTGCAATACACCCAGACCTGGCCATTAGACCTTCTGTGTACTACGAAGAAGGCCCTTTCGACGCGCCTTCCTCTGACGAAAGCGAGGGTCTTGTTGAGAAGCAGGATCATGTCCTTTCGGACGACCCGAATCTCTTCGGTGACGCAGAGCCGGGAAACGGCTTACTAGTAGGAGGGAACAAAGTCAGTCATAACTTACATTGCTCTCGTTTCTTTGCTCACGTTGATATCAAAGAGGCCCGCTAGCCTTAAGTACCTTATCATCTCCCTGGCATCGCTGGTTTTTCTTTCTGCCTCGATTGGACTGTTTGCCGCGACATCTCTCTACACCGGACAAACCTATCGATTACCAGGTGTCAGGAAATTTTCCTTGGACCATATATTTAATGGAACATTTTCTCCTTCACGGGAGGGTGTGAACTGGGTTCCAGAAGGTCAGTGATGGCAACAAACAACTTCTGCCCTCACCGAGATATTTCGTAGCTGGCGACGGAGTTTTCTCTATCTTCCACAATGGCCAGATTCAGCTTGTTGACCTGAAAAGTAATAAAACGACTGACCTTGTCTCCATCACGGATATCAAGGACGTAAGCTCCCTTTTTTAAAGTCATCACGCTTTGACTCTAGCGCTGTCCAGGATGACGGGAACATTATTATGTGGTCAGAATGGAAGCTTTCGCCGGATATGACGTATATACTGGTGAAGGCCGACCATCTTAAGGTCAAGATTCCACATAAGCATAATCCTGAAATGCTGACGTGCAACTTCTAGCAATGGCGTCATTCGAGCTTTGGCAATTACTACGTGCATAACCTGAACACCAAAGTAACATACCCATTGGTGCCGCCCACTCATCCCCCAGTAATCTCTTATGCTACTTGGTCACCGACTGGGCAATCTATCGCATTCGTTGCTGCCAACGATATATACATACTCCCATCTCCGTCGTAAGCGCCGTTTTGATGCTTGTAGAACAAAGCCTTCTGATAGCTTTCCACCAGTGCTTCTACCTCCCCCATTCGGGTCACCAGCTCAGGAAATGCATCTCTATTTAATGGTGTACCTGATTGGATCTATGAAGAAGAGGTTTTCTCAAGTGACTACGCGCTGTGGTGGTCTCCCGACTCGACCAAGATTGCTTTTCTGCATCTTGATGAGACCGAAGTTGACGAATTTCGGTTCCCGATTTACAATCCCACAGATGATTCTTATACTGTTGTTCCATATACCCAAGATGTTGTCATCAAATACCCCAAACCAGGCTACAACAACCCTCTTGCTTCCGTGCATGTTTTTGACGTCGCGCAGTACGAATCATCCGAAACACTTTCTGACTCAACTGCCGAAATCTATACTTCTGAGCTTAATTGGGAAGGTCGCTTCCCTGTGGCTAACAGTATCATCATGGATGTCACCTGGGTGGGCCAATCGACTCTCGTCGTTAAAGAGGTTACTCGTGCTGCGGACAATGGTAGCGTCGTGTACTTCGATTTGACAGACATGGGGAATGCAGACATCGTAAACGGAACGGTAGTCCGAAGGCTTGGTAGTGGCGGTGAGGAAGGTGACGAGGGCTGGATTGAAACCGTAAGTGACCCGCATCATTATTTAGTAATCTTTCATTGAAAAGCCCATTGCAGGCCCAGAATATTCTCCCTGTTCCAGACAGCCTGCGCTTAGGAGATTCATCTGCCTATCTAGATATAGTACCAATCGACGGCTACAACCATATTGCTTTATTCGATCCCGCCGAGAGTAATACTCCACGTTTCCTCACTTCCGGCCCATGGGAAGTTACAGGGGGTATCCAAGCGGTGGATACGCAAAGAGGATTGATGTAAGTTAATATTTTTTTAATTCCCGTCGGCGCTAAATGATTCATTGCGCCCATATCTCATCCAAAGATATTTCCAAGCCGCGCGGTCATCAACTCAACGCCACATATATTCAGTCCCAATTTCAGCATCAGTTTCAGAATCCGTGGAGCCCATCTCGCTCACAGATGAATCAATACCCTCTTCATACAGTGCCAGCTTTTCACCTGAAGCCGGATTTTATCTTCTTGATTATAACGGACCAGCTGCACCATGGCAGCGAATCGTCGATGTTGGCAACAGTGGTAATGCCATCTTCAATATCCATCATCAATACAACTAGCGCTTACACATTTGATCCAGATTTCGATTATGTTCTGACGGACAACTCTGCATTAAATACCACGCTGACTGAATTTGAATCTGCCGCCGTCACATATTCGACGATAGACAGTGATGGCTTTGGTTAGTCTATTTGATACATTCTTCTCGCGACGAAACTTTATACAGCCCCTCAGAACTAAATGTAAAGGAGATGCGCCCTCCTCGCATGGATGACTCAGGGCGGACGAAGTACCCAGTATTATTCTTCGTGTCTGTACCGTGCCTTTTTGGAAGTACATGGGCTTATTTCTGATGCTTTCAGGTACGGTGGTCCAGAGAGTCAGCAAGTCGATGTCAAGTATAAACGAGACTGGCATGACTATCTCGCTTGCACACTCCAGTATGTTGTCGTCGTCGTGGACGGTCGGGGGACCGGATTCAAGGGGCGGCACCTGCGCAATCCAGTAAGGAATAATCTTGGCTTCTGGGAGACCCAGGACCAAATCAATGCTGCACGGTACGGAGCGTCAGAAATTTTAAGATGCGGTATTGAATATCTAGTAGCATCTGGGCTGGGAAAGACTATGTCGACTCGAAACGTATTGGAATTTGGGGATGGGTGGGTCATATTCTGGTTTCTGTGGCCAATATATCAATCGACTGCTGCAGTCTTATGGCGGGTTCATGGCCTCCAAGGTCGCCGAAGCAAATGCCGGTATCCACACTTTGGCCATGGCTGTGGCCGTATGTGTATCTTTCACTGACAAAGTCATTGCACTCACTAGCATGTCTAGCCTGTGACCAGTTGGAGACTATATGATTCCATCTATACAGAACGGTACATGGACTTGCCTGACAATAATCCTGGAGGTTACGTCAACGCCTCCATTTCAGATGTAGAGGGCTTCAAGAGCATAGATTATCTCCTTATTCACGGCAGTGGAGATGATAATGTCCACTTTGCGAACACAGCTCACTTGTTGGATATGTTCACAGAAGCTCAAGTCAGAAACTTCCGTTTCAGGATGTTCACAGACAGGTTCGCCACTGGAATCCATTTCATGTAGTACAACACTGACTTTTCTCCATCGAGTAGCGATCACTCGATCACTCGCAGAGGCGCGAATAGAGAGGTTTACGAATACATGGCTTTGTTCCTCATTGAAAAGTGGGGGAAAGGTGGCCGGCAACGCGGTTGGTGAGGTTAACGTATGTGCAATGCACATAGATCTTCGGTTTTCGTAAATTTCTACATCAGAAGCGGAGAATGCGGTTTGTGAGTGAGCTGTTTTGGGCGGAATCCAAAAGGGGCTAGGAAGAGTTCGAGGGATGGGGTATCTCAGAATTCCGCCCCGCTCGTCCCATGCGCGTCAACATGCAGCAATATAATATAAATACAAGTACCAATTGTTTGACAACGACCAGCGCTGATGCTGTGTTATTATACTGTGACCGCAGAACTATCACATCGGGGGTTTCAACATTTCACCTGGTGCAAAATTTCAATCAAAAGTAGATCTGGACCTGGCTAGGACATTCCAGACCTAGCCTAGAGATTTCGAATGTGATTTCACTCCCGTGCAGTAGTAAGGCGCTGTATATCATCAAGAGGGATGAAGCCGGCACGAAAGGGTAGCCCATTTCAAAATACATTGTTATCCGTCAATTTGTTACCAGATATCTATTCAATTGAGTCTGCAAAAATCTGACCACTCGATATTGCGTGGCTTAGCGTCATCTGAGTAATGCACCATTTGTCGACACTCGTACAACTGTTCAGATTCCATCGATTTCCGTCGTTCTCTCCAAGCGTCTGGCTGTGTGCAAAAATAGATAAAATATATGAGGTATTTGTTGTGCATTGCTTGGTACTAGTCGAACTTAATTCCATGATGATCCTGGCTTTTTGAAAAGTTTACTACTGGCTGCTAGCACTAGTACTAGGGCACCTAAAACCAAACCTAGCATGGGCCCGAAAAATCTCGGGTTTTGAAGCTGAGAATCCGCCTCAATTACGACTCCGGGATGCAGCTAACGATCTTCAACGTTCCGATACGGCAGCTAGTTGATTTCGCGCAGATCTCCATCCATTGGATTTATCTGCGTCAAGCTTCATGAAGTTCGTTTAGAAGATCCTACACTGGAAGATAACATGCGCAGGCAATGCGCTGGAAGACAACTTATGTGACGGCAGGATCCGTATACTGGGTAGACATTGGACGTATTCGCTTTGATGCCCAGCTTCAATTTACGTTTTCGGCAGACGTCCATTCTACAATGCATTCCTAGTACTGAGTGCTACTTACTAGATTCGAAGCCTTGCTTATATTCGTTATTGTGCACGAGGAATCACAAGTCCACCATCCATCAGATCTTATACCTTTCTGGCAACCAAGAGTACAAGGCAAACTTGAAATCTTCTCATCTCCGGACGATCTCCAAAGGAAGCAACGCCTCCAGCTGGGATAACTATCTGATGCCTGAGAGTTCTAGGACAGCATAGTCCGCCCAACTTGGTGCGTGCGGTGTCTTCATTATTGCCTTTGTGTAATGCTTATACAAGTGATTCCGATTTCAGCTGATTGCGCAGCATGCCTTTTGATTCATTCATCAAGAAGCTAACACTTGTGAAGAGAATCGATCACCGGTTCACCGTGCAGTCTTACAACACACAGGACCGGGTTTCATTTACATCCCGACACAGCCGCACCCACCTCTACTGGCTAGACTAGAGGACTAGACCGATTTCTATCTCGAACGATTTTTTGGCACTAGGTGATCCTAATTTCCAAGTAGAAGCTCTTAAATGATTCGATGGTGGTTAACCCGCTCAAGATTAGTTTCGAGTCACTTCGGGGGATGATTTGGCAGAGCGGTGCTGGGTCGATTCCTTGCGCTAAAAAGCTGTCGCATGCTGTTGAGTTCATTTCATTTGGACATCACTCCCACGGAGAAGGTCGGTACTCTTTACTCTGCACAACAGCTGGAATCGAGGATGGGGAGACTCAAGACTCAGAGTCAGATAATGTATCGGACCTGTTCAGTTATGCATAAACATATGACACTGGTCAACGGGTTTGGACTAGTAACTTTTCAGTGCGCTCAATCACAGATATACTCCTTTAAGCTGCTCTTGGACCATTACGGCGCTCGTTATCGAGGAATTGTGCATCTCGCACTCAAACTTTGGCGCGTGGAACTTCGGAACTTGACCACGCTGAAAACGGTAAGCCTTGTTGTCTCCCATCTCGTCTTCAAATCTGTTTACGGAGCTTTCCATATGCCCATGGCCCGCAAGAAGTCCGTAAATAGCTCTCAAACGTGATAATCGGATGCAGTCGATGTTCTGGAAATAGAAATTCTCGTCTCTTAAACAAAGCCTGCGATGTCCTGTCCTTGTTTCCTAAAAGACCCTGGTCAGACACGCCTCGCCGGATACGCTCTGTAAGAGGAGTGCATAGCGGACACTTGATTCTCACTGTTATTTCAGGCTCGGGTAATTGCACATGTTCAACACATCCAATGAACGACCGACTGCACTGCACATATACAATTTCGGCAGTATGTTTGGCAATCGCAAGATTATCAAAGGGGAAGACAAGATCACAACTTTGTGAGTTTTGAGGATATTCTCTATTTCTTCTTTTTACTTTGTCTATCGCTGCTACAGATATTTTATGCAGAACACTCGGTGTTCGATGTACTGGACTTTTGATCTGCACGCTCGTGGCCCAGATGGTCCCCTGCTTTGTCGAGCTCAGTCTTCGTACAATGGACCACCACTGTTGGATGAAGTCAACCATGGGCCTACTATTTTATCCATGACTGGTGTCAAACAGCCGATCAAGATGGAGAGGAAACGTGGGGCCTTCAATGGAACAGTTTTCTTCAAGGGTCCCGATCATGAAGAGTATCGCTGGCAAACGACCACAGGGCTGTTTAGTACTGCGATGGAGGTGCGTACAGGAGCAGGTCGGATGTCGCAGCATTCATCACGTAGCTCTTGCCAGTGTTTGAATGCCGAGAACGTTATCGTAGCGACATATCGTGTTACATCCATGTCGTTGACAAAGGATGGTGTTCTTGTAGTTCAACCCGTACGTCTCCATCCTGTGATCCCTGGCCTTTGTGATGATTTCTACGACAGTCAGGGAAGTTCATGCTGGACCTGCTCGTAGCTACCAGCCTTGCGATGCGCACGCCCAATAACTGAAGTATCTTTCGGATACGACCTTTTTTGCCTCTGCTCAGAGGAACCATTTCTGATGCATATGGTCATACATTTGGTGCTGTTTTTATGGCGCGGGTCGTATTTTATTTGACCAGCATCAGCAATTTCTATTGATATGGATCTATGTACGTACAAACAACGGCAATCGAACATTGTGCACAGTGCTAACGAACGAAGGCTCACTTCGATCAACTTCGGGAACGAGGAAACCATTGGAGTCGTGATCGGGAACCCTTGTTTAGTATAGTCATCTTGCTCGTGGACTGATGTTTTCTTGTGAACGACTCGGACCGTGGATTCTTTCAACGTGGTATAATTCCCATATTGATAGTCGATCTTCACCTGATCTTTTCGATGGCCTGACCGACTGCAAATATGAGTTCGGTATAAGTAAACCTTGTCCCTGTTTCTGGCAAAAAAATATACACGCAAGCTTGGTGTACCATAATATGCATGCCTAACACTACACCGGTCCATGAAAGCTGCTTTTGAAGGCCCATCGAGGAACTTCGCAGTTCGGAGAAAGATAATTCTGTCAAAATTCTGGAAATGGCGGTCAGAGACGTTGTTCAAGTTCAAACTCCGAAAGATCTTTAGTCGCGGAGTTTGGGCCAGGGGTTATCGATTATTGTCTGGACGCATATAAGCATCTCTCTTAAATTCTTCTTTCCACCAATATGCTTTTCAACGACACAGGTTTGTTGGTTCCAATATAGTGGCTGGTGTATTTTCTGCACCTCTGACTCTTGTTTAAGCGTGTTTTAGTATGCGAGTGCCGAAAGAAACTATTCAGACATGGTGTACGTTATGAGCATACCACTGAGGATCTAGGTGATATCGTAGAACATTTTAGCTAACTGATCTACCTGATACAGTGACTCACGGAGGCAGAATCTATTCTGGAAGAACCGGTGCTGCCGCATCTTATTTTTTTGCCGTCAGTCGCGAAGATGAGTGGACAAGCATACTTTGCAGAAGATCGGTAGTGGTGAGCTGCTTCTTTGACTCCAGTTTTTTCTTGTTGAGCAGGCTCTCCGTAGGTGATACATGTGGGCTGGATTTTGCACTGCGTCGCACATTCGTTTCGTGTTCCAGTCGTGGGCTACATACTTGATGGTACGATTACTACGTCTCAGGCTATGTTTCTTGGTCGTCAAACAATCTGCTTATCATGTCACACTACTAATTTATCTGCCTATTTGAGATCTCCCTGCCACACTTCATACCACCTCAGGATCTCATGTACCTCCCCACAGATGGCTTTGATGCTGGACCACCTTTTAGCCGCATGGAAATCCAAGATCACACACTCATCCCAGTAGTATCCCCTCACTATCCACAACGGGTATCTGGCCCTTTTGTGCCATCGACTAAGCCCCAAACACCTCTCTGCCGCGTCCCGCCGAACGTCCTCCGGAAGCGAAAGCGCCAGAGAGACGGCCTCGCCTACCCTAGCGCACTGCATAGTGAATCAGGAGACAGTCTCCCGCGACGTCCACATAAACGTCGTATGCTCTCCTTGGGACTATCGTCTTCGTCAGCAGAAAGTTTATGCGACATCACGATTACAGAAGCACACGACTCCGCGGTCACTAAAAACCACGACGCTGGATCAACTCATGTTATTACACCCGATATATGCGTCGCAAATACCTCCCCCGACAATGACGCGCAATCCGTCACCCGTCACTTTACTTCCCCCTTCAAAGCTGTGTCGAAATATAATTCTCAGGGGTCATCATTTCACTGTTCTTTGCAAAACCATGCCCCTGAATATGCTCTCGTCGCGAACGGTGCCAGTTCTGTTGCGTGTCTCAAAGACTCTCCTCCTGTGCCGGCCATCGACCTCACCCGACTACAATTTGCTTCCAGGAACCGTTTGCACTTTCCTCTTCTGCATTTAGAACCAGTTGCTGGAACTGGAAAAGTATGCGGCAGGGAGGATGGTGAAAATTCTACTAGGCTCACAACGTCAGATCACACTCCCAACCAGATTGCGCAAGATGTGTCTCGAGCTACACAACAACCAGGCAACTCAGTCGTTCCAGCAGCCTGCAATAACGACAACAATGAGAATACGGAAACCGCATCATCCGTCACACGCCGAGGCACGCGAGTAGGACCCTCTCCTAGACGTCTTGGCGAAGCTATTGATTCCAGACACGACACAGTGACATATCACATGGATCAAATTTTACGGACGAGAAAACATGCCACAGGTCGCAATGACATTCAATGTACAACGCTATGGGAGAGCAATGCGATGTGGAAGGGGATGAGATTTTGGCATGAAAACCTGACATGGAATGCAGGTATTTAGCATCATAGGAGATTGTACATGTGACCTCAATCTACCTTCATCGACCGGGCAATATGTTGTCATACTACGCAGCTGCACCACTCGTCGCAGAATTTTTCTAAATTTCGGAGATCAAGCTCATAGTCCGATGCGTAGGATTGATTTTACCGCGGTTTCGGCTGTGCAGCAACCCCGGTTGGCGTAGTCCTGCTACTGCACCGACATTCATGCGGGTTTGCACCATACGGTTTGTGCATCTCAGTACCGAACCTTTGGTAATTAAGGAGTTGCAACACTTGAAGCGCCGGTTGGCATGTAATGTAGGTCTGCGATAATTCAGATCCACCCCTGGGCCTGATATCTCTATACCGGCGAGGTCGGTTCTAGACTGTTCTAGATCTACCTGCCAAAAGACAGTCGCTCCTTCACGGCAAGGCATGGGATTGGCCTACTAATAAAATGAATTAATATGCTCACTCCCATTATCTTATGGGGCTTCATTTTTGTGAGATCGCTGCATTACATTTACGCGGAAAGTTGATCTCTCCCCTCGTATTTGACATTGCATTCATAGGATTTGGACCTTTGCCGGCGGCGACCTTGATTGCCAATACGGTACCATGCGTACTGTACAGGTCGTTTCATGCCAATCAGATCTAGCAATAGCCTGGGTACATGTGCTATGAAACACTTATCACCTTCGATATGATCTCGGTGACCTCGTACATATCGAAAATGGTCATCACCGTGACTTCTATTGTTGATGACGACGGAGTCAGTGCTTGGATTTTTGGGAGTCTCTGCCTCTTCGATAGGGTGAACCAATCTACCATGACAGGGGGATAATCCCAGTAGCATCAACTACTATCATAACTGCCACACTCCATTCTTTAATCGTCAATGTTTCAACAAAAGTCATGATCCAGCGTATTACTAGACTTACTGTTTATAGTCTAGCTCCATCACTGGGCTTCTTGAAAATGCAGTCGCTGATTTTCCGGTGATCCCTATCCCTGCTAACGTTATCAAGAAAAGAACAGAATCATTCCGCGACCCGTGACAAACACTCACTGATTCTACTACCCACAGTTGAAGGCTCAGAAGTGCACGTTCGTCGCAGTGTAGACTCATTGCTTGCGAATTCGACATCGTGACTAAAATGGGTACGTCATACGCCGGCGGTTGATAGGTACTAATAAAATTCTCACAAAGTCTGTTTCCCAAGGACTTCATCAAACCCAAAAAAAAAAAAATTGGATCGGCTGTAGAGATACAACCTAAAATTGCCTGGCCGCGCTTGCACCGCCGCGTTTTTTTGTTTTTACATCATACCGAAGATCAATGCTCAGCTGGTTTGTAGTCAGGACGCAACGAACGGACGACTTTTCCGACTCTCCAGATCTCCTGATCGTCGATCTCTTTCAACTCTCTCGTCAAGTCTTCGCGATAAGTGGAGCGTCCGTTGAATTCGAGTACTTTGCTTGTTTCAGTGCCATTCTTGACGCTTTCATAAAGCTTTTCGAATACTGGACGATTTGTTGCTTCGAAGATCGGCGCCCAGTCGAGGGCTCCTCGTCGGGCGGTGGTGGAGCAAGCGTTGAACATGTAATCCATGCTGTAGATAGTTATAAGTTGATGACTCGTGATTCCAGAATTATAGAGATATTTACCCTTTTTCTCCGATCAAAGGATATAGGGATTGAGTGGCTTCTTCGACGGTTTCGTTGAATGCCTCTGAAGGCGAATGGCCATTTGCACGAAGCACCTTGTATTGTGCGCAGAACAATCCCTCTGTAAATGGCCAACCAGTCAGACTACAATCAATGGCATGACAGCGATAGACTGACGGATAGCTGCTGCCAACTAGAAGAGAGGCTCGATCTTAGCGTATGCATGCAGATCGATGGTAGCGTACTTACCACACCACGTTCACCAGTCAGATCCGAGAACACTTCCTTCTCGAAGGTTGTTTCGTACATGTAGCCAGAACCGATACCGACTCCAATAGCTACGGCTTTCTCCATTGCTTTGCCAGTTACGTCTTGAAAAACGGCGACGCTGGAGTTGATGCCTCTGCCCTCCTTGAACAAGGTTCGGACGGTGCGACCAGATCCTTTTGGCGCTACTAGAATAACGTCGACGTCCTTGGGGGGAATCACATTTGTTTGGTCTTTGTATACCACTGAAAACCCATGGGAGAAGTAGAGTGTCTTGCCCTTCGTTATGAGAGGAGAGATATGAGACCATGTCGATGACTGTGCTGCATCTGAGAGTAGATTCATGATGATCGTACCCCTGCCAATGGCTTCCTCGATGGAAAAAAGCGATTCTCCGGGTACCTATACCAAAAATTGTCAAAAATTATTTGCATTTTTGAGAGGTAACCAACCCATCCATCCTCTACTGCCTGTCTCCAACTTTCTCCATCCTTGCGGACGCCAACGATCACATTCAGACCATTATCACGAGCATTCAAGCCCTGACCATGTCCTTGTGATCCATAGCCAATAAGGGCTAGCGTGTCATTTTTGAAATAGTTTTGAAGTTTTGCCAGGGGCCAATCACTGCGTTCGTACACGACTTCTTTTGAACCAGCAAAGTCGAGCGTCTTCAACCCTCTGATAGCCTTAGGCACCTGAAGCGGTTCATGATACTTTTTTCCCTCGATCGACTATTCTGACTCACGTGCTGATTGACCACCCACGCGCTCTGGGCCGGCTGTTGACGCGCCAACAGCGAGTAGCTGGCGGCCTGAAATGACGTTTTTGTTAACGATCTCGGAATAGCTCGTGTGTGGCGAGAAAGGGCACGGAGACATGATGCTGTGGGAGCCATTTGATGATCAAAACAAAATCCAAGGTATTAATGGCGCCATAAATGATAGAGGTGCCATCATGTCGTAACGCGCGACGCGAGACTTGGCGCGTCACATGAGGTCGGCGTTAAACTGGACACGTTGACGCAGCCCTGATATTGACTTGGGTCGGCCGAATCGGATTCTGAGTCCGGTACAAAGAATTTTTGGGAGCGCATGTGATCACGCGTACTACGAATAGAAACACCAAACTGGTTGACGGGTCTGAACTCGATGAAATGTAATCTCAGCCTTTACTGCAGACATTTAACCGCCGACACTTCGTGGCACCATAAGGTACTACCAGTAAAGCATAGTATACCCTTGATGTCACGATGGTAACGACTCTCCGGAGTTATCACTATGTAGCTGTGCATAAGATCCGCCAGTAATATCTTACAAGGTGAAGATTTCATGCAGCTGGGACTAGAACAAAACTGGCAGTCCACTTGCTGTAGGGCGAGACATCATATGTATCTAGGTGCACAGATTTTTTGATTTGGCTTGGTGTCCTGAGAGAGCCGCGGTGTATGCTGCGATGCGAGCTCACTGTGATGGCTGCTAGTTCCCGCGTACGTGTGCGCTCTGAATGTACCTCCGAAAACATACTGTCAATTTGGGTGAATCTGTGTCTACTGGACCCAGAACACCATGATATTCTAAACAATGCTGACGTCGACAGAGGCTTGGAGCTTTAGTATCTAATATACATAGTTGAAGGTCTATATTTGAAACCATTCAAATTCGCCCACTGGAAACCCAGTGAATGACTCGGATGATGAGACCGGCCTGATGATGAGATGATGATGATGAGATGATGATGAGATGATGATGATGTGAGTCTCGATGGAGAAAATGGCGACGTGCGGCTAATTAGCCTGTCAACCAGACGTCATACTCTAATCCTAGTGCATGCAAGTCAGATCCTATATTTAAAAAATATGTACTTCTTGAATTCATACAAGCTATTGAGTAAGCGGTTTCGAAGTGCACCGACACGGCCCGAAGCTCGTGCTTTGTATGACCGCATCAGTCATCGCTTTGTCTTCACTACATCAATCATCGTGAGCCTGACCACAATCACTAAATCTTGAACCATACTAATTCAAGTTTTTATCAGATTTGCAGTATCTTAATCACCGGGTTACCTCAAGGCACTCCGCCATCAACGGAATTGTAAAACTTAGCGCCTGAGCGGTGTGCCAGACCATTGACCACTGACCTCTGACTCAAACAAAGAAAGTAATCATGTGGAACGATGTAAGTATGCTGAGTAAATTGAAGTGACTCTCCGCTCTCCATTCTAAGAATAATGGCCCCCGAAGCTTTCATCGCGTCTCGAATGTTACGGCAATGGTGATGGGCTATCCACCATGTGGTCTATTTACCAACCGGTCATGTTACAATAATTAAGATCGATCCAGTGTGTATTTCTATTTCTTTTAACCGCTGTACTGACATAGCAGGGCTTCTGGTATTCTATCTCGCGGATCCGATTCAGGGCATGGGGCACTCACATGAATAGCTGTGAATGCATCCCCATAAGAATTTTATCCTGTTATTTTGCTTTTCGATTACCGCATGCGGCGAGCACTTAATTACAGAACTACATATAATGACTCGGAAGTGAACACTAACTCCTCAATCCGTTGTACCCGACCGAGGTAAGACACTCATTATGATATTACCATTCATTTACTAATAGACCTCAAGTCCGTCCACACCTTCCCGCACGTCCTGCTGCTCTCGAAACAAAATATCCCCCAATCAGCCATGACCGGAACTGCACATACGCCGTCCTTGGACTCCCGTCAGGACTCAGAGTCGAAGCATCAAAACATCTTTGGCCAACTCGCACGCGCACCCTATGATCCCTCATCATCCCTCGAGTCCCAGCGCCAGGACCTCGAATCAAAAAACTCCAGTGTCCTGACTTGGCCCGAAGCACACCATAACCAGACATCTATTCCAACAAGTCTATGGGCTGAAGGTGGTTTTCTAGGTTGCCTCACAATCTTTGGCGGCTTCCTAGGAAGTTTCGCGACCATGGGGCAAGTGTCTTCATTCGGAACTTACCAGGCATGGTATGCCGAGCATCAACTTTCCGCCTATTCACCCTCGGCAATATCCTGGATCGGCGGACTCCAGCTTTGGGTCATGATGTTCTCTGTTAGTAGATCACCACTTTGAATATAAGCTCTCACTTATGTTGTCACCAAAGGGCGGATTGATCGGTCGCTTATTCGACGCCTATGGGCCCACCCCGTTGCTAGCATCTGGGACGCTTATATACACGCTCAGTTTAATGATGACATCATTAGCAACTCGGTACTACGAGTTTATGATCGCTCAAGGCTTTCTACTTGGATTGGGGGCCGGACTGGTGTGAGTTTTGCCTAAATTTATCTCATTGTCCTGGGGATGAGTCTCATCATAAAATATAGGTATAATCCATGCATTGCCGCGTCAACTGCTCGCTTCCGCCATTTTGCAGGCACATCTAGTGGTATCGTCCTCGGTGGCTCTGGTGCAGGCAAGTACCCTTCAATTAACTGCCTATAAATGGACTCTAATTATATTTGAAGGCGGTGCCGTGTTTCCTCTACTGCTTCAACGCCTCCTCGGCACTGTCGGGTTCGCATGGGCAGTCCGGATACAGGGGTTCCTTGCACTCGCGTGCTGCATCATCGCAACACTCACAATTTCGAGTCCTTTGCCTAAAAATAAAAACACACCGTGGATAGACACCAAGTCATTCCGCGACACAAAATACATGATGGTGTGTATTGCATACGCTCTGATATGCCTTGGTGAGTATCATAGGGTCATGCGCAGTGATGGATGCTGATTACTAAATCACGTACAGGCTTATTTATCCCTTCCACTTATATTGTCCAATACGCACAAGCACAGGGCTTATCCCAAAATCTCGGGTTTTCTCTGCTAGCGATCATGAATGCCACAAACACTATCGGTCGCATTGTTCCAGGGTGGTTCGCGGACAAACTTGGAAGATTTAACCTCATGATTCCCTCTGCTCTACTAGCCGGCATTTCATGTATTGCGCTGTGGCTATTTGCGCATGACACGGCAACCCTAGCGGCATTCGCTGTGATGTACGGCTTATTTGCGGGCGCGACGATGGGATTGGATGTCGCTGTTACAGCACAAATTTCACCGCCAGAAAATTTTGGTACGCGCGTTGGGATGTCCTACGCTTTTATGTCTATTCCGTAGGTCCCTCGTTGCAGCTTGCTTTTTGACGAGAGCCTAATTATTATCCGGCAGATCCTTGGTTGGAAGTCCTATTGGAGGTGCCATCTATGCAAGCCAACACGGCGGCTACTCTGGAATGATCGTGTTTGCGGCGATCTTCAATATTCTAGGATTTTTTTTCTTAATGGCAGTGAAGCTCATGATCAACCGAAATATTTTTGTTATAGTGTAAAATTCGTAAAAGCGTCGAGTGGCATTAGATGTCTAGATAGATTGCGCTGGGCTCGCAGCATACCTACCCTCAAACTGTGACTGTAATTAATAGATTCAATGTACTACCAGAAACATGGCGTTTGGCACTCCATTTACAGTTGAGATGACATGTGAAAGGCCTCGCCGAGAGTTTAATGGTGACAAAGTTTGGACTCGTGATCGGGATTTCAGTTCCGAGCGGTTAGAAAGTCTAATCACTCTGATTCATCACGACCACCCTACCTTATGTCTACGTCATCCTGATGATATTCCTGTCTTTTGTCATCCTTGTCAGCTTGTCGTCAGTCACCTGGGATAAGGATATGACAACCGTAGCCTGGGAGCTGCAGACAATAATATGGTGTTGGCAGGCGGGTATAGGATATAGCACGGGTATTAGGGTCACGGGTACGCTGTCGAGATGTGGCACCCGTGGTCATACCCTACACGTTAGCACGGTATGGGTCACGGGTATAGCCGCACTATCTCCGAACTTCTTCGCAGTTTCCCGACTTCCAAAGGAGTTCAGACTTTAATGTCGGGGGCAGAAAGGAATAATTGGCTTCGTGGCAGAACGGCGATTGGCAGAATGGAAGAAGTCGGCAAGATGTGTTGCGAGCATTTACTCTTTTCGACATGGCAAAAATAACTTTTGACCATCGCATTGAGGCCATCATCAAAAGTGCATCGATATTCCACCCTGGCGCACTCTCTGAGCCTCGATTGAGCACATCGATCTCTTCGATGAAGGTAGTTGGTGTATTGCCTTTGTCGCTGAGTTTGTCGACCCTCTCTAGCTCGCTCCATTCGACCATGAACTGGAAAAAAAAGTCGGTTAAAGACAGCTTGCCGAGCAGGACAAAGATACGCAAATCGGGAATTTCTTATGTCAGCGTTTTCGCGTCTCGTCTGACTGTATTGCTAGCTCGCACTTTGAACGCATGACTTGCCCGGCCCAGAGTCGATCGACCAAGAGAATACCACACACGACGATGAATATGGGCGCCGGTCGGCGAAGTCGGGAACTGGCGCGTTCGCGACCTTACGACGTTATATATTGGACATGATTCACCACCAACTACGAGCCTTATTTTTCGGAGGTCGTTGACTGCAAGTCTGCAACGGCTCCCCATGACCTGCTGCTTCGATCCTATCTCTCGCTGCTTGAACAACTCGGTGATTCAACGGTGTAAAGTGAGGACAGACTCTAGTACATTTCTCGATACTCCATTCACGCCATCATTGTGGTTAATCAGTTTACTGCCAATGACACGGCCTCGCTTGCCGAGTCTACTACAACACGTTCAGAAACTTCAGATGTATCATCGTCGAGTCTGCAGTCCATAGCGGATAATGTTGCAAAACGTGTTAAGCTTATCCTTCCACAGGTCGAAGCAGCCCCCTCCGAGTTGCACTCCGCTGCTCCGGAAGTGATTGATATCGATGAAAATGATGCATCTCCTGCCGCCGAACAGGATGACAAAGCTGATCTAAGTACGTGGACTTATTTCTCGTGTCTGCTTGGACCTTGATTAATTTTCACTCACAGACGCGCTCAAGAAAACTTGGCATCCAGCAGTCTATTCGTTTTTTAAGCTTGACGCTGTGACTGTCTAGGATCTCGATGGACATCTAGTTCATTTCTTCCCTTGTGGGGCACGCAAGTGCAAACTCCCTGCTGGAGGTGTCCGCCCCTTCCAGGACTCCAAGGGCTCGGGAGCGGATCAGTCTTGCTTTTGCTCGAAAAGGACAACAACCTGTCCATGATACTCATCGAATGCACACGAGTAATGAAGTTCGGTAAGTGACCTTACTAAGATTATGAAGTCTCTGAAGAAAAGAAAACGAGAGGACGAGAGCGTTGGGTGAGGTTATTTTACGTAGTGACATCACTATATTTTGTTTGTGTACCCGCGGGTGAATGCAACACCGCGGGTAATACTACGGGTACGGTGTTGAAACGTTGATCTTCCGACCCGCGGGTATACCCGTGCTATACCCTAGGCGGGACAGAGGAAGTAGTAGCATGCGTGAGAGACTTGCAGGGATCAGAAATGGAGGTAAAAGATTCTGATGCGGCATGGAGGTTGTGCGGGATGATAGTGACATCGTGCAGCGGCTTTGACAGACTTCCTGACACTTTCTGAGTCCAAGCGAGCCACTGACAGGACACAAGTCTGTACCTCAACTTTGACTCCTCGTGCTTAGCCCCACTCCATCCCCGTCCTTGAACTCAATTAACCACACACAACAGTAACTTCAATCACTGGAATCAAATCTTTGTTCAGGAACATAAAGTAGCATGGCATTTGCTCAGTGTCGACAAAGGGCTAGATAAACCAAATTTGCAATTTTGCAAATACCCTTTTCACGTTTACCCGCTCCACCTGAGCTCCACATGGCATATGTACACCCCCGGTTCTACGTATTTTTTCTCGTCTTCTCAACCACAACACCCAATCACCAATAATGTCTTACGATCAAGGAAACCAACGGTCACGTATGTCGCTCGAATTTGTTTACAAAATCCCAGACAGACTTAATATCTTTGAGGGGACTTTGACGACTCCTCAAAATATGATGCCCCTATCGGCGGTCAACGCACTGTGCCCGGGGGAGACCCCACGCTTTCGGGATCATACGGGGGCAGCAGGACTGGCCAGGCTGGTGGATACACAGGAAATGGAAATGAAGGCCGCGTCGGTCGACAAGATCAGCAGAGCTTAAATCAAGGCGATGAATATTGCGACACGGATCCTGGAATGGCCGGTAATCGCGGCGGTCAGGACGTGGATGTCCTCGGAGCCGGCCAAGTTGGTGGCGGATACGACGATACCTTTGACCAGTGCATCATCGGCGACGGCCGTAGCCGCGGGTATGAGCGTGATGTTGATGAGTATGAAGACTCTGGCGTCGGCGGTGGTCAAGCTGGCACCGGCACCGGCACTGGTGCTGCTACCGGTCGCGGTCCAAAGTTGTCTTCCATGGGCTCCAAATTTATGGGTTAGTCTTTATCTATCTGACTTTGCGATATATTCATAATCGCGCATAGGCGAAGTGTAGAAGACGGCTGGCAAACTTTCGAATGATTTCTCGCTCGAGACTAAGGACAAGCAGCACGACGTATGTGCTGATTTATATTTGTACAGAATGTAATTCCTGAGATTATTGTACTTATATTTGTATCATCTGCTTAATGAGAAAGTCATCACATCACATCTACTCAAAATGACTGCAAATAATTATTCTTGTGATACATCATTGTCTTTGTAAATAACAGTACTCTTGGTACATAAGTAACGATACACGCCGGCGAGAGCGTTATTCCTGAGAGGCCTGACGGTCCAACTCCGTCAGCCTATCGTGTTTAACGCAAACGTCTCGAGAAATTGAAATAGCGATATTTGATGGATGTGTCTGATCTCGTGGTGAGAACCAATCCTACAAGACGGATACGAGGGAAAAACATACCGCCTGTCGTTGATCACGTGTGTATGCAGAACTGTTGGAAGAGATCTCGTGTGGGAGTTCATAACGTTCGATGTCCATGTCATATTCAGACTTTGAGAGATCTCTCATGAAATGGTGGTTGCGCTACATATTGAATGAGTAACGTCACGGCTGTAAAGAAAACCATAACTTGCGCTTACGTCTCCTACGGAACGATCTGCACTACGGATCTGTGGATTGCGCGGCAGACTGATGACAGTTCCACCAACAACATCGTCCTGGACCCGTCGAGTGTTCAGACTACACAAGGATTGAGTTCCCCACTCTTTCGTGATTCGCAGTCCTAAATCACTCACGATGCCATCAAAGAGTTTGCAAAAACTAAGGAACAAAGAGATAAGCGCTTGCAGAGGGATGAGAATGGAGTCATTACCCTCTGTATAAAATAGGAAGATGCCAAACCACCAGACTGAATGCATCAGCAAGATTAAAGTTATATGATCTGGATAAAGTTCTCACAGCTATGTGGAGTTGTACCCCATATGATGAGAATGACAACTGCGCTCATGCTTAGTGTTGGTGGTTAGACGAATCTGTTGTCTCCAGCATACTACTGTACCTTAGGACCAGGCCAGTTTCTGCAAGATGATTCATTTTTGGAAGAAAATATTTTCGATTTGTCTCTTACCGACGGTATATGTCAAGAGGCGGTCGAGTAGTTTCATCGTCGTCCTGTAATCGGTTAGCTTATAATAGGATGGCGACCGGCTCATTACTCACGGTCCCATCGCAATGCGTTTTTCGCGATAAATGTAATAACACTGGCCTCCTGCGACAATGAGGTCGGCTCCAGCACCTGCAGCAAAGCAGGCGGTGATCAACCACCGCCATTTTGTCGAGAAGACGGATAAAGATATGCTTCCAAACACCTTGGACGCCGCGATCATGCTCCCCACGAATCGGAATGCCGCAAGAGCCCAGGCGATGGATGGTAGATACAACGTTTTTGACAGCACGTACATACGGTGCGCAAAGAATATCTGTATTTTTCACATAAGACTCGGCAAGTTTTGGGAATTGAGAAGACGACGTGATACCTCCACGATAGATCCCACTGAGCCGCTGAATACGATTGACCATGCGTAGCCAATCGGCATGGTGGTCACGGCGAGCGCGTCTGGGTCACCAAACTCTGTTACGGTAAGGAGATACATTCCAGTTAAAACAGAGATTGTGTGGCCGATTTCTTCCAGCCTGGCATTCAGCCGTTAGGAGGCGGATGGATTTGAAAGGATCTGCTCACCATATCCAGACCACCTAAGAGGCATAAGGCTGATACTTTGTAAATGTTGAAATACTCACCAGTAGCTTTAACCAGAGACGATCGTTCGGATATCTTTTGAAGTAGTAATAGGTCTGCAAAGTTTCAATTCCAAACAAAAACACCATGATCGCGCCCCCCACTTGGAGAGCACCGAGTGTGTCGTTGGGATTTACAGCCATGGGCGGGGAGAATGTATGCACCAGTAGCGCAACTCTCGCGACCGCCTTATTAATACGTCATATAGAGTTCTGATGAAGCTAGCGAAACACAGGAATAGACCCTCCTGTATATGGGATTTTCTCTAACGAATTTGCAATGTCCCGCGGTCCCAGCACTCGAAGTCAAACTTCCTTTCAAACAAAGTGCGACTGTGATCAGGAGCATCATGCTGATATGACGACAGTATGCTTTCATATCAGACGTACCTAGTCGGGATCTTTGAAGTTGCATGTGTACAGTGAGCGGACATTGCTACTTTAAGCCGGACACTGTGAGGGTACAGCACACTCCATCAGTATGATCAGAAGGACTGAGGATCAGATTGGTTCAAATCAGTTTATCCTACCACCTAAATGCTATGCTTTTATGATGAGCACCATGATGGTATGAGTTTACGGTTGATGTATCATGATGGTAACAGAACTACTGAATGTCACGAAATGGGATAAGCGGCTGACCACGCGGGCGTATGGAGTTCAAGTCACGGCGACTTCCGTAAAAACCGGTCACCGATGATCGGGTGGCAAGGCAGGACTAGTACTTTTGGATGCGGTGCGGTGTGTGCCATGTGGAGGAGGCATGTAGCCGCGGTGACGAACAATGTCGGAGGATGAGCTCGTATGATGCTATGTCCAGCAACAAATACTATCTTTACTTTTGGGGCGAAAATGTGATTGTTTGTTACAATCCTGCAAAACGTGTGACCATCCATCACGCAACCGGATTTATTTAGTCTGATCAAGAAGAAAATAAATTACCAAAAGCGATTTTACTCGTTTTCAGGTTAGCGCTGAGCGCTGAATATTGAATCTTGTTGGCATTCGGGGATGTGCACTGCTAATGGGGTTCGGTACTTCCATCTCTCGTTATACGCTCTTAGTCATAATCTTCACTTCCTCAAGGCTAGCTGCGCCATCAAAACTTGCTACTTCTTCCGCAGGTACCAACCATGTCCACCAGTGCCCGTCAACTCTCAACCACAGAAAGCTTTCTATGCGGTGGCTTGGCAGCCTGTATAGCTGTTAGTAGTTTGTTTACTTCTCATATCGGTTTGCTAAATGCATGAACGCAGGTGACAATATCCAACCCCGCTGAGGTTAGCGTTTGAACTAGTGCGCAGACTCTATTACTTACCCTGGAGAAAACAGGTAGCCAAGACTCGACTGCAATTGCAAGGAGAGCTTGCCAAGGGCGGCGGTCTCAAGGTGTACAATAATGCTTTCGACGCAATGATAAAAACATGGAGAAATGAAGGTATCCGCGGTATGCAACGCGGACTAGGTGTAGCGGTATGACGATTCAAAAATTTTCAGCTTACCTTTCTCACGAGGATGTTTTATAGTATGCGTATCAGGCAAGTAAAGAATTTTGATGATAAGATTCAATGCTTACTCTAAGTTTAGATTCCACTGAATGGGTCTCGCCTGAGTAAGTGACATGTGAAGCAGTTTTGTACCTTGATCTGAGGTTCCTGCAGGTTTTTATGAGCCATTTCGACGGACTATCAATCGTGTATGCGGTTGGTCGAGTGCAGACCAGATACCTATCACGTCCTTGGTGGCTGGTGCAGCCAGTGGTGCTGTTGGAGGTTTGTTTGTTATGCGCTCATAAACGATTTTGCTTACATATTTTGAACACAGCTATAATCGGAAATCCCTTGTTTCTCGTAAAGGCTCGTATGCAGGTAATCAGACTTTTTAGCCATCCACCAGTGACTAATATGTCTCAAGGCATACTCGCCCGCCCTTCCTATAGGAACACAACGCCATTATAAGAACTCTCTCGATGCCCTGGCTACAATATGGCGGACCGAGGGTATTCGCGGTTACCTCCGTGGCATGGATGCTGCTATTCTTCGTACAGCAATGGGCTCATCTGTTCAACTACCGACATATAACTGGACTAAGAACCAGCTCGTCGGAAATGCCATTCTTCCCGGTGACAGTGTGTGGACGTTCCTTGCGAGCAGCTCGGTTTCCGGTGTTTGCGTGGTATGTCCCCGTTTGAGTATGCCGTCATACCCCCCCTGAATGACCTTTGTAGTGCCTTGTCATGCAGCCCGCCGATACTGTAAGTCAACCCATTTTTGTTTTTGTTTGAATTCACCGTTGACGTGTCACTTTCAGGCACTTACGAGAATGTACAATCAGCCCACCACGAAATTACCTGATGGGAGGGTCGTAGGGGCACTGTACAAGAGTCCAATAGATTGTTTATGGAGAACCCTCAAAACTGAGGGAGTTCTTGGCTGGTATAAGGGTATGTGCTTATGGCCAGGAGGTGATTATAAAAGCTGAATCAATTGATGGGAAGGTTCACTTGCACACTTCCTGCGTATCACTCCTCACACGTAAGTTGCTCCACGCTCCGCCTGAGCATGACATTTACTTCCCACATTTACTTTCCATCAGGATCATAACCCTCACCATGAACGATGTAATACGAAACCTTTACAAGGATTTGGCTTGGGGTAGGTCCTACGTATAATAACTTCTGCATAGACGGGAGTGCCTATATTGGGTGCTCGTTAGACATGAGCTTTTGACCAGCTTGCTGGCCTGCTTGCAAGCTTGAATTATATACCTTATTTGCAAGTCAATAATAGGTAGAGTTTTCGCGCGAAGCGGCTTTGGAAGATGTGTTGCAAAATTAACCCCGCTGTTTAACTTTGATGGCACAAACTTCTTGACATTGAGAACTATTTTAAACATGTTGCCATGTCGCATCGTTGCATCATTCTGAGAGGCACTCCATCCAAACACTACGTTGACCAACCGCTGCTGAGCTGAATCCTGTACTATGTGGACACTTGAAATTTATCCATTTGGACATGTCACCGCTTACTCGGGCCTCGGCTGATGTTGATCAATCTATCATTACAGTCACGCGGAGTATTTTGCAATTGACATCCTTGGAATAATTAGAGATGCGTTTCACCTTAAGTTCGCATCAGGAGAGCATTGATATAAATATGCCTTCATCATGAGTTCTAAATCCGACTCCTCCTGATAACTCAATATCGCATCTTCCTTAGTCACCGCTATCAGGGTCACCTCTGACGACGTCCTCAAGATGGAAAAGACTCTGCACGGCGACCCATCGTCAGACACGGTGAAGGACGTCGACCATTTCGAAGGAATCTCAGACGCAGAGAAAATCATCCTTGAAGGGACTGTCTGGAGGAAGTTGGACCTATGGGTGCTCCCCGTCTGCACTATCTTCTATCTCCTTTCTTTCCTTGTGAGTAATGCCTAGTATCATTTATGAACCCACATCCAATAGGATCGGCGAACAGGACCGGAGCAATATCGCAAATGCTCGGGTTGCTGGCATGCAGACCAGTCTCAAGATGACCAATCACCAAGTAAAGCTCGGCCGTCTCATAGGTGGTGTATTCTGTTCTGATACTTGTCCTTTTTGCAGTACAGTATCGCTCTGACTATGACATATGTGTAAGGACGCAATATTATCAAGTTGATGTCCTTTGACATAGCGTGCTTTCTAGCCCGTACATCGCAGCAGAATTCCCTTCGAACATGCTGTTGAAGGCAAGTATTATCTTATGATTCTCTACGGGTGTCATATGGGTGATTGACGGTAACACCAAACAGTATGTGGGACCACGGTGGATGCTGCCAACCATGGTCACGATATGGGGCCTCGTGGCAACTATGCAGGGTCAGTCTAGTCGTCATGGTATTGTCATGCAGCAGCTAATCCACCGACTATTTCAGGCATGGTGAAGAGTTACTCGGGTCTGCTTGCCTGTCGATTCTTCTTGGGTCTCATGGAAGGTATGGTATTTGTAAATTACTCCCTGCGACATGTTGCTAGAACTGTCCGATTTCCACATCAGGTGGTCTGTTCCCTGGTCTTGTGCTTTATATGTCTTTCTTCTATCCAAGAGAGAGATTGCAGATCAGGTCTGTCATGCGGCTTCCTCGTACCATCGAGCATATTTGATTTCTGTGTCGACAGGGTTGCCACGTTCTTTGCATCTGCGTCGCTCTCCGGCGCATTTTCTGGTCTGCTGGCAGCTGCCATAATCAACATGAACGGGATAGGTGGGAGGCCTGGATGGGCTTGGATTTTCATTCTTGTCGGTAGCTTTCCATCTTCGTTATGTTGCTGATGTGGCTCATCCTCTCAAATAGGAAGGCATCTTTACATTTTTGTTTGGATTGACAGCCTTTTTTACCCTCCCCAACTCCCCGTGCACCGCGCGCTTCCTCTCTACGAAGGAACGTAACTATGTCATGGCTAAATTGAGGGAGGATGGTGCTATTGCTGGTGACGACAAGAGCGATAGCTTCAGTTGGACTGAGGTGATTCGGTGTTTCCAGTCAATTCACGTTTGGCTGTTGGCACCTGTCCTGTTTTTCATCGGTAAGCGTGCGTTGCTGGAGATAGGTGTACTGAGTGAATCCCGCTTCAGGTACAACATTGCTTGGCCTTGCCTAGTAGGTCCATGGTACTTCCAAGTTTATTCATGCTAATGCTTGTTGGCTTTTTAGCTTTGAGCCCACAATCGTCGCCGGCCTGGGTTACACGGGTATTCAAGCACAGCTGATGAGCGCGCCACCCTTTGCGGTTGCGTTTGTAGGTGAGCTGATTTCTACTTCCAGTCAGTGATCGAGACGCTGACTATCATGTTTTCAGTCTCCATGATCACCGCAGTGATATCGGATCGGTACAAATGCCGTGGCTTTATGCTCATCTTCTTCTCGGTTTGTAACCTTGTCGGATTCATCGTGTTTTATGGTGGGTTTTGCCAGCGCCTGCATTGACAAATCATCTGATCATTGCCAGCGAGCAAATCAAATCATGTGCGTTATGCATCACTCTTCCTGACCGTCTGTGGGTCGTACTGCGGTGCTCCGCCGATCATCACCTGGGTAGCAAACAACAGCGCACCACACATCAGACGGGCAACCTCGGTCGCTATTGCGTTCATTATGACCAACTCTGGTGGCATCCTGGCCACTTGGCTTTTAGGTTCCTTGTCACCCGCACCCGACTATACAAAAGCTACGATCACCTTCATCATTATGTCAGTGGGCATGGTAGTGTTCTCTATCACCACCCTCGCGTACCTTTGGCATCAGAACCGCTTAAAGGCCGACAGGCGGCAGTGTAGCACCTCTGAGGATGAACCTAAAGGTCTGGGCGATCAAAGTGCTTGGTTTATCTACAATTTGTAGTATTATACCTGGAGTAAAAGGGACTTGTCACGTATACGTTACCCCTGGTTACGATAGATAATTTATTCATGGTTCTTCTTGTTTGCTTTCTGCGAGGTCGGTATGTCGCTACCAGTATTGTAGGCATGCTTGCCACGTTGTCATCATGAAAATGATCTGAGCTGCGGCGAAAAAGGGGAGTATTTGCAGTTCATTATACAGTACTCCAAGTGGCAAAAGGATCTGCCCCAGTGAGGCTCGAACTCACGACCTTCCGATTGCGCTTAACAGTCGGACGCTGTGACCAACTCAGCCATGGGGCAGTTATTTTTCATTTCCCGTTGGAGTATATAACTACCAACAAACCGTACTTTTGGTGGTCCATCAGAAAACTACCGGAAGTCCATCGTAAGTTATCATACCCATCGTTGGTTAATTCTCTCCACGTCCTAGCTTATCCAAAGAACGAATACCCTGCTCAAACCACTCTTCTCTTGATATCCAGAATTCTGCACGGTTCTTCATGATGTCAGCGAGAACAGCACCACCTAGGAACACCATGTGTTTCCGACGAGGAGGGTCTTCGATGCGAATTTTGAATTTCTGGGAGAGGCGACATGTCAGTGACAGGGAAAAACAGGAAGCAGACATACGTTCAACCGCGTTGGATCGCCATTCAGCACACGCGTAAGATACAGCTGTTTCATTTCTTTTTCGAGTCGGCTCGGGAGGCCTGGGTACATGCTTGAGCCGCCTGAGAGAACGATGTGTTTGTAAAGTTCCGCTCGGGTGTCAACTGCCGCGGCTTGGATGGTTAGGAAGAGCATTTCTGGGTGAAAGAGTGAGATGAGTGGAGTGGGAGAGATGAGATTTTAGCCACCTGCCACGCCAGGCTGGTCGACGTCCACGAGATGTGGTTGGAACATGCATTCTGGAGCTTCAAAACGTTCTGAGCCCACTTTGATTGTTCGGCCATCGGGGAGCTGTATTAAACAAGCTTCAGCAATACGACGATAGACGACAGAGTTGAGATACCGTGTAGCTTTCTACAAGCACCGTCGTCTCTTCCGACAATTTTTGGTCGAGGTCAAGATCGTAGCTGTAGTCCCATATTTGAATCGCATGAAATGGTACAAAACATCGCAACGTTCACCTCACATAGCAAAGTTTCTCTTTTATTTCACGCACAGTCTCAAAATCAGCAGTACGATTGAACGCATAACCGCGCATGAGCAGCAGCTTGATCAAGTACCGCGTGACATCTCGACCTGCAATATCCAAGCGTCGGGTGAGATGAGGGAGCGCATATCCGTCATATACAGGTACGATGTGCGTGACTCCATCACCCGAGTCGACGACTACGCCTGTTGTTAAACCTGCACCAACAGTCAGCACCATCATACAGCACAGAAGAGATCTCACCTTGCGCATACAGCGTCAACACAGCCTGAATCGCTACATACACCCCCTGGAAGCCATACTCCTCAAACATCACCTGCACCATCTTCTGCCGGTTGACTTTAGGGTTCATAGGTGGCTCTGTGAGTAACACTTTACGGCCGCGTGGGTCGACCTTGAGTTTCTCGTCGAAAGTGTAATCCCAGAGGTGCTTCATGTCTTCCCAGTTGCGCACTATACCGTGTTCCATGGGTTGCGTTACTTGGAGATAATTGCGGTTCTCAGCGGCTTCGTCGCCCACCATGATGTCTTTGATCACTGCGGAGCCCACGCGCTCCTCTGCGCGCAGGATGGGGCGGCCTACGACGGAAGGGAATACTGAATGATGGGATTAGTTGACCTGGAGTATGTGTGTGCTTTGGGTAGGGCTTGCGCACCATGCTCTGGGAAGTTCGACCCTGCGTAGCCTACTTTGACGAACTGCGGGTGAGATTGAGATGATTGAGGGCGCGTCAAGAAGGGCTCAAATAAAGACTTACACCCGTGCCGTTGTCGACTACGAGCGGTGCTTCTGAGTCCATTCTAAAACGGTGCACGAAATGTGGTTATAATCAGCGATTGGGATCGCGGTGGAATAGATATGATCTTGTCTTGCACTGCGCGCGATGGCTGTGTTCGACCAATATGGTCACTACCAGCTACCTATCATACGTTTATACGCTCAAACAACTCACTTTCGAAAGTCACTTCAGTCTGAAGTATATAGTCCCTTATACAATAAATTACTGTGTTCAGTATTCATACCAAAATCCGAAATCTCGATATAAGTAGGGTATATTACGATCACCAAGTCCTTGGCGTCCGTCGTCTCATTGGATATATTCCTACATCTACCTCCGACCGCCAAATTTGTCGTCTTCGCCACCTCCAATAAACAAAAAAACTTGCTGTCGATATGGCTAAAAGGCCAAGCACCCCGCCTAAAGTCGCACCGATGATGATGCCTGTTCGCTGGCTGGTATTCGAATTCACTGTGGTCGTTGAAGATGGTAAAAGGCTCGGAGGAAAAGTTGACGTGGGTAATGACGGTATTGGAAGATAAGAGGAGGTCGCACTATTGCACATACGCGGTATTTGGCGCACTCTCTGACAAAGACTAGAGAGTGCTTACCTGTTATTTGTAACGTTGAGCGTGATCGACTCGACGTCCAAACGGGTGGGAGAAAGCTCTTGGAGGAAAGTGATGCCCTAATATTGTCGTCTGTGACTCGGGCAGGTTTTCGGCGATGATAATCTGGCTGATGTTAGTATTGACCTGTTTTGTAATTGTGACGCCGCTCGGATCAGCGGTGAGGGAGAAATTGACGGTCGCGTTGGAAAAGGGAGATGTGCGCAGATATAGCGTAGATGCTACATAGCATGAGCATAGTTGTAAATTGATGGAATTAAATGACACACCTCTAAAGGTCAAAAACAACTGGGGCACGAAGTTGCCGGTTTGTGGTATCGGGCCTGTTGTGCTAGTAACAATTACCGGTGTTCCATTAATGCTAGGATAGTCAATGTATGTTTGCCTTGACATAAGAGTTAACGACCCAGTTCGTGGTAAGAATGAAACGCTCACTGCCATGCACTAAGGCATTCTATATTTGAAACATTGCATAGTGGAGGAAGGTAGACGATATCTGGATTGGTACTCCCAATGATGACTTGCTGTTGAGCGGAAACTACCAGAGTCACGGTGCTAAGCAGACAAAAAGAGAGAAATAACCGAGAAAAACGATGTGGCATGTGATGAACATGCGATAGCAGGGAGTGTGGCGAGAAGGGTTGCTTAAAGCCGAACCTTAATGGTTATAACGAAATAAAGACTTCTGGGTGACCAGGAAGGGGTGAAGCTTAGGTTAGAAACCGGAAATACCATGTGTCCTAACCTCGTTACCAGTATGAACTTCTCTAAGATCGACGTTCATAATCAAGAAATAAGCGCTGGCAGACAGGCACAGGCTGGAGCTTATGTAGTGGCTGCTGGGTCCAGTTTGGACAGACTGTGGGTGGCAGCTGGCTGCTGTGAAAAGCCGCGTATCACAACCGATTAATTGCTTAAAGAATTAATCACCTGGTGGACTTGACAGAAGAACTTGTGAGTAGACTTTGACCAGGTATTCGACCTGCGGTCCTGCGCACTATCAGCCTCTCGGACGAGGCCCACGAGGGCCATTGACCTGTGTGACTGTGTGACTGTGACCACAATTGTGTGTGATGCTGAATGTTTTCACTCCTCGTTCGTCCGACGTCTTCGCGAGCATCCTCTTGTAGGATCATTTCACTCTTTTGCACTTACATTCTTTATAAAAACACGGCCAAAACCAATACTAACCATGTATGAAAATCAGGACTTGGAGAGGCGTAACTACATGCGCTTGATCGCTCGTTTCAGTCCAAGTCTTCCTGGATCTGCCTTGACTTCTGCTCCCACTACTAGTAGTGCACCGACCACAGCTGCACAGAATTCTGGCAGTGAGCTCACTTACAGTACTTGCAATTTAACGGAAATGAGCTAACCAATATACAGCCCCAGGCACTACTTCGACTCCAACCATAATTACCCCCACCCCCACCTCCGCCCCTGTAGCTACTTCTACCCAACAATCCTCCCCTTCCATTGCACCCACTACGTCCTCTTCTTCATCCACCTCCTCGTCAACCCTATCCTCAAGCACTGCTACCTCCTTAAGCACTTCTACCTCATCTACGTCCTCAACCTTAGCCCCACAAACTGTGCTGTCCACCGTCAGTATCTAACCTTTTTTTTTTTTTACACATACAGACTATTGATTATCCGGTAGACCCCTCCAGCAGCAGCATTCACCTTGTACTCTACCTCCATGCTCACATCGCCAACTCATATCGTCATTAGTACCGGAACCATCGCATCTGCAACTCCTTCTTCAACTGCTGGCTCTTCAGGCTCTGTTAACACTGCTGCAGTCGTAGGTGGTATCGCTGGCTGCCTCGCCGGTGTGGCTATACTGGGTTTCCTCATCACGTGGTGCATCGTATGTCTTATTTTTGAAGATTCGTTTCGTCTTCTCATTTTAAATTCTAGCGCCGAAAACGCCAGTCTGATGAAGACGAATGGAGCGCTTCAGCCTTCAAACGTCAGTCTGCTATCCTTGTGGATGATCCAGAGCCATCCTTCAACCCCCGTCCACCAACCATGATCGAACGTCACAACGCATCCCCTGCACTCAACGCTCAACACAACTATCAGAACTATTACGGTGGTTATGGTCAACAAGCTGCCTACAGTGATACCTTGCATCCTCAAATGGCAGTGCCGCATACCCCCCATGAGGATCAACAGTCACCTTACTAGGCAACCGTCCAGTGCGGCATACTTATCTCATCAATCATCCGCTGCAGGATACCCCATCCCTAACGATCCTCAGGCTCACTATGTCAATCTCGATCGTTCCAGCGTAACTCCATTCCAAGCTGCCCAATATGCCGATATATCCCGTCAGCTGGGCAGTGACCTACATTCCACTATGGCTCCACCCCAGCACTCGGATTCTCTATTGCCTAGCCCGTTTGATGACAATGCAGCAGAAGAAACCTATCATACACAGGATGCTGTGCCTCGTGCACAATCTCCTGGTTACGCTGTGGATCCTTTTGCTACCGCTAGCACGGCGTCTGCACCTGAGCCGGTCCCAGCGTCCCGCAGGCGAGACATCTCCAATACCCAGCGGCCCGATACCGTATACACCGTGTACGAAGAAGGCGATGCCTATGGTGGTATCTAATCGCCGCCGCAACCAAACCCAATCTATTTATTCATGTTCCTGCTTTACGGTCTTCGAACTGTACCGTCACCCCGTCATCTGTCACCTACTTTATCTTATTGTTGCCTTTCAGCTCTCTTATATTTCTCTGTGCATGCTGGCCTGCTGGTGTTTATGTGGTTGTCAGGTCCCGCCTCAAACCCGTCACGTACACACCTTTACTCTTTCACGCTCTCCGACTACCCTGCGCCACCTCTCACCCATTGTGAAGGATCATTCGATGCTTGAATGTGCTTTTACTTGCCGGTTAACGAGCCTCTCCTCGTCGATACCTATTTCTTACTCTGGTACTGCTCACCAAGAGCTTTTCTCAGTTTCACTGCTTGTATTGTTATCATCTTTGATCGCTTTCCAGACCGCCCTTTTTGCAAGCGCCTGGTCTTCTAATTCAAGATATGTTCACTGGTGGACACATAAGAATTACCCGTCAGGCCTGAGGTACACCGTTCGACATTACTCTAATGGAACCTCCCAGGCCAAATGTACAAAAAAAGTCTCACTCTCCTCAATTTAAGCGCTGTCGTAAATGTTATACGCCTACCAAACACCTCGCATGGTTAGCCTATCGTAATGTCTTCAGGGCGACCCACTGTAGGGACTGCCAGTGCTGGTGACTGTTATCAGTCTTGTCGCTCACCAAGGTTCTGTCATTGTTCTACCGCTCGCTCAGGTTAGGTTCAAACTTCGTTTATCCCCTACATATCTATTACGTTGGTTGCCCATGTCATTGCCAGTGAAAGTTGAGAGCTAGAATGGCCTGTGGTTGTCTGGACACCCTATTAAAGTGTGCCAGCTCTTGGATCTCAGTACTGGGTCTGTTTGCAGTACCCGTTCGTTGTTAGATCGATCTTACCTCTGTAACTGTTTCATCCATGTTATCCATGTCTCTGTCTCCCCAGTTCATGGAAGGCCTTTGGGTGCGGAAGTATGTCTATATATCGTACAACATCTTTGAATTCTCACCTAATATTGTCTAGGTCATTCTCCGCAGCTGGCCATACGTTACTAGTCTATGACTATCTTCTAACTTTCAGAGAAGAAGTGAGTTTATTAGCTGACATGCATCATATTGATGTTCACAATATACCCTTGGTTGCAGTTCGTCTACATCTGGGACTCCCCCTGGACGGTTGTCAAAATCTTGTTTCTTTTCAACCGGTATGGAAACCTCATTGGACAGACTGCCATCTGGCTGGAAGAAGCTGGTCTCCTTGCACATAATTCTCAAGAGGTGTGTTGTAATTTTGTGAGTAGACATCAAGTGACCGATTTTATGCCAGTTCTGTCAAGGCTTCTCAATTTTCACTACTTGCTTTATGTTTATATCCACCGAGTCGGTCCACAGTACGTACGTCTGCTCGATAGTCAATTGCAGGTCTTGAGGGTCTTGGTTTTTTTCAGTCCTCGTGCTCGTGCGTGCATGGGCTATCTGGGGAACTCGAAGAGGTGTGATGAATATCCTCGCCTGGAGCTACGTGGGCTACATCGTTATGCTCTTGGTTGGCGCAACGTTCCATTTACATGCCTATCATCGTGAGTCATTTTGTACCGTTTTTATGTTTATTCGTAAAAATAGTTGTGCTGCGGTAGTTCACTTCGAGTTCCTCCAAGCGATTCATGTTTGCGTGACGAAAATGCCTAGTAAGTGATTGTCATTTGACTCCTACAGCATATTAATAGTCTGCTACTTCACAGAATATGTGGTAAGTTGCTTTTACATCGTGTTTAGTATATCGACGGACGTCTCATGGACATCACTAATATATAACGCTAGTGGTTAATTTACGTCGGAAGGTTAGGATGTTCTGTTCTGCGTGCTCACGCTTGCTGAAGAACATCCCCCAAGCTTTATTCTCGACACAGTACTTTTCGTCTTGACGATGCGAAGTCTCAGGAAATACTCAAGGGAATTTCAGCAACTCTACCCGTCTAGTCTTCTCCATGTACTCTTTCGAGACGGTGAGCATGCTTTGTGGTGCACTTCGTTCGCAATTAATCACAATTATATAGCTACCTTATTTTTCATCGTGAGCGTAAAAAAATTTGCATGATGTATTTCGTTGTCAACAACACAAATAGGTTAGTATATTCAGTAATGCATTGATTAGTCATTTCTTGGTGAGACTTGTTCATAATCTTACTCTTTCTATTGGCTTATGGTGTCCAGGGCTGCATTTGGGAACGTCAGGTATTCCTTATTTATAGCGGACCGTCGTTATTTCTGACTGATTTACAGAATTCATTATATTTTCTTGGTAAAGGGTGCGTTCGCCATAATGCAACCCCATCACATTCAATTAAGATTTTACATGTAGGTTTGCGACTCCGTTACTTTCAGTAGCTGGTCAGCGCCTAGTCCTGAACCTTCGAGGTCTTCAAACGCGATCCTACGCAACCCGCGATCTCAGCCGTGAAATGGACAGGCAGCTTCAAGCATTTGCTGAGGCGGGCCTGGATGATGTGGAAGAGTTGGAAGGTGTGCAGGAACAGGTGAGTAATAGAAATATGATTTCAAGGTCTATGGTTGACTTGGTAACCATTTGTTGTAGGGTGTTGTTCAGTGTCAAGATGCTTAGAAATCCAGTGAACGTGCAAAGTTATGCTTGCTTTTGTTTCTCGAATTTTCTTTGCGTTTTCTTTGTGTTTCCTTTGCTCCTTGTAAATCTTGGTATATATCCAGTATCAGGTGTATCCTTGACTATCTCCGACTGTATGTACTAATGGGTAGCTAGCCTGCCTTGTAATCCTTCTGCAGTTCTGCTATCTTCTGTTTTATCGTCGTCGTTCCAGTCTTGTGTAACCTTATGACCGATTCCACCACCTCAGAACCTCATGAATATATCCTGATTGGCAAACCTATATATATGTAGTGATGCCAGACTTGAAATGAAATTGAATACATGCATGTTTAAATATAAGAATTTGCAAGCAGACTCAGGATCCTCAGGATCTATGTAGGGTTGACCGAGCCTAGGATAACTAATTAAACGCTGCAAGGTTATATTCCAGGACACACTTCTTGTAACCATAGGTGATCATTAGAAGTAATTTATTCATAAATACAGATATCAGTGTCACGCAGTCTCTGCCTCGATGCCCTCCGTCTCTATGCTAAACGTGGACTCAGGATGCTCCACGCAAGGACTCATCTCCTGCTCCTCAAAGTTCGGTGGCGAAGTCCAGCATACACAATCGGCGAACGTCGTGCTGACATGTACGCATTCCTCATTGGCATGCGTATCCCAAATGCTGATGATAAGACGAGGCGCAAGAATAAAGGGCGCTGTACCGTTGAAGAGTTCTGAGAGACTCATGGCTGGCGTCTGTGAATGTATGCGTCAATCAATTTCTGCATAGCTTGGAAAATTCATACTGGAATGTCAGCCCATAATATCACTAGTAAGAGTTGATTTGTCAGATTCCTAGCGAGATGCAATTATTTCTTTTAGAACTCAATGGACGAAGCGGAACTTACAGGACAAAGTACATGATATGATACCGGACAATCATTACCATGTAGGTATTAGGCTTCATTTTGATCCTCCTCTGTTCTATATAATGTTTCACGAGGGTGATGACCGCGAGAACGACGAGCAAGATATCATAGCACATGATGGGGATAGAAGTATAAATCGCAAGCATAGGTCCTGTGTTGAAGGAAAGAGTGCAGTACTTGGTGTTCAGAGTCATTATCTCTTTCACTATGGAATGAGCGGGTCAGATTGCAGCCAAAGAGATCAGGGACAAATTTACCAGAGAACACTTGGCGTCGACTGTACAAATAGATGTCTGTCCCTATCGAGAGGGCAACGATAGGCAAGAACAATCCCACCAGAACATGAAGTACGAGCTTGGATTGGTTGCATATGGCATAAAGACGCCAGATGAGAATAACTGCAGATACGGGATTGGTACGTGTAGCGGGATAAGAATGTATATCTTACCTTCTGCAAAGAAGAAATACACCGAAAACCCCCATTCAATCAAAACGATAAGATCGTAGCCTGTACCAATTGGACGATGAACGAATGCGCTTCAGGTTGAAAATGACATACGTACAGCTAGATAAGAGGACAAGTGGTGGGGTTTAGTTCGATGTGAAATGAATTGGTAACGTACGGCTGAGAGATGTATTGAGTAAAAGTTCTTGAACGGTAGAAGGCGTATGCTCACTGATTCAGGTATATACAACAGACCTCCCCCTAGTGCAAGTCAGTCAACGATGACCCGAGTTGGCGTAGGCTAGTGACACATACAGCAGGCGCACACCCTAGTGTGAAAACATGTCAACATGATGTGTACAGTGTGAGGGGACGACATACATTGCTAGGAAAAGCCCAAAATATCGAACCTAGTAAAAAGCATCGTACCTTTGACTGAACACTGTGGCAGGGCGAAACTCACAACAAGGTACAAGCATGACATCAACGACCACGGTCTTTTCTGGAGATTCAGGTAATCTTTGGGTTAGGTTTATCGTCTAGATAAGGCGCTTGACACTGACCCAAACATACTCAATCTATGCCAATAATCAGAACCATCAACACTCGACCGACAGAAAAAAGGTTCTTTGTTACCTCCTTGCTGAACAGAAGAACTAGATGATCTTTCGCTCAGCAAGAGTACATGATTCACCAAGACTACTAACGGTACTCATAGGATATCAGGGCGATAGCTGCTACTGCAATCGATGTTCAGCACGCTGATGTTGACAGATCAGGTTAAGGAGTTGACGAACCAGACACATTGTTATTCCAGCGGAGAGCGGCAGCAGCAGCCTCTTCTTCCGACATGGCACTGTGCAGATGGAATGGAGAATTCGAAGAGGATTAGGGTTGTTGGAGTAACTTATGATAAGGCACAGAATTTCCTCAGGTCAACTCGCGATTGCCTCCGAGTCGTGGGGACTGAGGTATTCGTCCGGATCCTTCATTTGGTGCACTAGGATTCGGAACTAGATGTAATGAAAAATGTAGTAGGAAATAGTACCGAGTTTACCTGCGCTTCCTGTTGATTTCCAAGTCGATGTTCTCCATCAACGAATATACATCACACCCAAATTCAAGACTGATGACTCGGAGAATACTAGTAGCTGTTATATTTTGGTTGGATTCTTCACTGCCAGTACTCGCACGGTATGCCAGTCGTCATGATGACGCTTATAATAGCCTAGAGAATGTGAAGTCTTATCAACTGCGCACCTTCAACATCGGTCTATAAAGCGCTTACTATTGATATGGATAACGACGCCGCCTTTCAGCCTGAGGAAGCACAAATCAGGCCGGGAACGATGGTAAGTTTTCATCTCATAGGGACAAGTTAAAGTTGGGCGCACATGAACCACCGCCCACGCGGCCACGCCTGGCCCACGTCCATGATGGTCACTACTAAACATGGTAACCTTGGATAATCGTCGGACTTTAAATCAGACTAAACCCTTGCGGGGGCAGAAATATTTTAGTACGAGTTCTCAGCAATTGGCAGATTGGCAAAAATCGGCAGAATTATGATTTTGAGCATCCAGCATCGTCTTTGCACGGAGACTCCAAATTCTCTTTTGTCCCGCGACTGTGCCTGCGTGCCGCGAGCAAGGCAAAGACAAAGCCAGGAGCCCGAGCTTCCCCTACTCCAACCATGCGTCCATGGGTCAACTGGCCACAGCGGTCTGGAACATTTTTGCAGTTGTCGTCAGCATCTATGCAACATATGGTAGCCTGATTCAGCTTAGATAAATTTTACCATCATTCAGAACATCCATATGTGCGCACGCATACTACAAGATCAAGGCAATTGGATGCCGCGAGTATGTGTTTCACTCGTATGGAAAATCTATATCTCCGCGATGCCGTTTCGGATGTCAATGCTTAGAAATCCACACCAGATTTTTGTTTTGCGGAAGCGCGCACTGGCAAATAGGTCGTCGCAGGATGTCTGTGATGCAACTTCTATGCTTCTTCATGAACTGACATGAAGCACAAACCACAGGCCGCACGGCGCCCGTTTGTCGATGATACTTCGGTAAGGCCCCTGCAGGGATTCCGATATTATCTAGGTGTACCTGCAACGAACCCGTCAGATAATATGCCAAGCATGTTGGCGACCAGAATTGCGCACGGGTGGCATATTGCGAGTATTCGACTAATTTGGGAGACTTGAAGGTGCACAAATTAATGAAATCACAGGTCGGAAAAGCTCAGCGTGTATTTGTATGCATCACTTTAATTTCGTCCAGAAGTTGACGAGGTACTTGTTATATGTGGTACCTGAGTTGCCAGATCCTAGTAGTGTAGTCAGCCAATTAAAAACCATCGAATATTACTCTCTAGATGACTGGCTTGGATGAGCGAGGCCCAAGCCATAGTGTCCAGCAGAGCATCGCGAGGCAGACCACGTTATTAACACCTACTGCAGTCACCCGTCTCCTAGGATAAGAGTCTGTTAGCTAAAGAAAGAGGATCGCTAGGATGGCGGGAATGGCAGCGGTTCCGAACCTGCGAAAGTTCTCATCAAGGGGCAACTGAGCCTCTGCTACCCCAACTGCGCTGACCTTGTGGGTCTGTTTGGGTTAACTATTGAGCCTATATATCTAATGAGAGTGCAGGACCTGTCACATGATTGCAACCGCAAGATGAGAACCGGCCAGCTGCGTCCAGTGACCGTGACCCACCGGAAGGGTGGTTTACGGTTGGAAGGGAGGCTAGTAGGGGTAGGCTCGAGTCTCGTGCACATCGAGACACTAAACCCACTCACCATGAGACCCCTTTTGCTCGAACTGGAACACCGCTACAACGTAAATCTCCTCGATATTCTCCAGTTCATTCCAATCAATATGGCTTCCCTTGAAAATAAAATTCGTCGTCCAGGTTGTGAGAATCACCATCTAGTGAAGAGTCTGAAGACACCTATGCAAAAGACCTTTGAAGTTCATTTACTAAGGTTATGTCAAGTGAATAGTGTTTGGGATGTTTGTTCTTTGGGTTTCCGCACGGGTAACACCGCAGGTCGGAAAGTCGTCACACCCACCACAGAGATACACTGGCCTGTAAACATGGAAAACACCACGGGTACATTATCAAGAAGATTGTACATGATATCGACGGCGATACAATGAATATCACTCTGAGCACAGAGAATCAATATTGCTAGTACATGGGTCAGCCTGACTGGGTAAGTCTTACCCACCCAAACACCGCCAACGTTGACGTTGAACCATCGTCGTGACTAATAACTATCCTACACTGTGCCGTGCCCGCCAAACCCTTCAGCATAGAACCGCGGTGTTACCCGTACCCATGCGTTTCCCTAGCATCATGAATTCAGAACTTTTTTCTGTTGACAAAGTGGTCAGTGATGATTTTTCGAGTAGGACGACCCTTGGACTTTTTGACGACATTCTGGCGTGCACAGAGGCTCAGACACACTTGGGCTTCTGCCCACAACACTGCTTGTAGCGTATAGCGAACCTTGCACAGTGGGAACGTACTCCCAACTTTGAACGTCCCTGATAATCAAATATATGAAAACCTGCTGTCAGAGAGAAGAGGGCTAATTAAAACCTCTTGGCAGCAGCTAGTGCAGTCGAGACCAAGAAGCTGGAGTTATAGCCGCAACCTTGTGATTCCACAAGACTAGACTTGAAGCTGAGGTGTTCCAGTGGATTATGCAATATTTTGATGATAACCCTGACCTCAGGAAAAATCCGTGATATGAAGGTTTATTCAACCCTACCTGATCTCGCAGACACTGTCTTGATAATGGCAATAGCACTGCTAAGTTACAACAGGACGTGATTCCCCCATGAAATTGCGTTCATGAACCGTTCAGACACCAACTCTCAGCTTGCATCGAGTTCCTCGACCCTTCCGAGCCTGACACCACGCATCATTCATCGTGACACTCGGTCAAAATCAGATCCATGTAAAAGTGATACAAATATCAATATCAAGTGCTAGTGTCAGGATCAGAGATTCAGTGTCCAAACCAGCGCCAATAGAAACAAGGTATGCATACGACAGTATATGAGCTTGGATTCATGAAGTGCAGGAGTGGTAGTATCCACTCCAGAACCGTTGGCTCTGGACGGAACACAGTCGAATATCGCTGAGTGGTCCTAAAAAGGCAAAGTCAGAGTCTATTCCCTGGTGGGTACCCTACACATTTTATTACCATACATGTGTGTTCCGACTGTTGATAGTATCTATCCCCTATAGGTAGACCTAATCTAATCTTTCCCAATACTGGATCGGTTATCCGAAGTATTGTCGATATCGCTTTTTTGAATCTTTGTTTATTGTCCGTTCATGTTAGGCCGAAGCCCTATGGCATATGGACAGTACGTACAACATAGTAAAACCATCGTGATATATGCGCTGCAAGTTTTTGTACATTACTCTAATATTGACAAAATATAATATCCCACTCACTACTCCAGTATCTTCTAGTCCCGCGCTTGCCTAAACAAGATCTGGTCGTAGTGCTTGTCCGAAGGTGATCCCGTCACCACTCTCTTGATTCTATCTCAGAACTCATTTCATGCTCCTCAAATAGCACCGGCGAAGTCCAACACCCGCAATCCTCAAATGTCCTACTGACATATACGCAGTTGCGATAAGCATGAGTATCCCAGATACTAATGGTGAGACGCGGCGCGAGAATATATGGCACGGTACTGTTAATGAGCTCTGAGATATTCACCAACGAGACCTGTGAATGATAAAAGGTGACATGAGCTGATTTCTGTAAGGCGTCAGAAGTATCATACTGGAGTACCAGCCCATAATACCACCAAAAATATTTGGTTTATCAAATTCCTATCATAATTCGATTAATACTTTCAGAACACGCTAGAACAAAGGAAATGGGACTTACAGCGCAAAGCACACAATGTGAAGTCGAACGATGATAGATACAGATGTGTTAGGCTTCACGTTGATCTTCTTCCGTTCTTTGAGGTGTTTTACGAGTCTTACAGCCGCGAGAACAAGTAGGAGGATATCATAGCACACCATGGGGATAGAGAAAAAGGCCAGAAGCCAAGGCTTTTTCTTGAACCAAAACGTGCAGTACGTGGCGTCTGCAGTTATTATTTCTTGTACTACGAGACAGGGATTAGGTCTTGGTCAACGCCAATAAACATGCACCTACCTGAGAAGATGCTGGATTGACTGTATAAAAAGATATCTGTTGCTAGTGATACGGCAACAATGGGTAGGAGCAACCCCAGTAGGATCCAAAGAAGGAGCTTTGAACAGTTGTACAGCGCATAAAGACGCCAAATGAGAATGACTGTAGATGCAAATTCGGTACGCGCAACGTGTTGCGGCATGCATCACTTACCTTCTGCAATGCAACTATATGCGGAATAGCCCCATTCCATAAGAACGACAAGACCGTGACCTATTTCATTTTCATGATGAGTGAAGGCAGTTCATGTTGAGATTGGTATACTTGCAGCTATATAGATGAGAAATCAACAATTATTGAAACCGATTTTCGATCGAAAGCAAGACGTACGGCTGAAACATGGGGGTCAACCAAAACTCTGTGAAGACAGGAAGCATCGCTACACTCACTGATTCAGGCATATACAACAGTCCTCCCCCTAGAGCTAATCAGCGAATGATGATTAACTTAACAAAGCATTACACACAACAACCCCAAAGCCTAGGGTCAATGTCAACATACAATCTACCGTTTGAAGGATACAACGACGTACAGCGCAAGGAAAAGTCCAAGATATCGAACCTAGTATAGAAGAAAATCAAAGATCATGCAGTACCATTGCGGCACTAAACTCACAACGAGATAAAGATATGACATCGGTGACCATGGGCGTTGCTGGAGATCTAGTCAGTTTCCACGCTAGTGTCATTGCGCAGATTTGGGGTTGGACACTGACCCAGACATATTTGATCTACACCGATCACAGCCATAAGTATTTGATCGTCATAAAAGAAGTGCTTTATCACCTCTTTGTCCAAGTGAAGAACTAGATAATCTTTCTTTCAGCAAAAGTACAAGAATCTCAAAGGTCACTGACGGTATTCATAGGATACAACGGTAATAGTTATCACTGGATTCAACAATCAGCATGATTGTTCCATCGTAAATCGTTTCAAAGCTGACGAACCGGAAATATAGTCATTCCATCGAAGGCCACTGACAGCCTCTTCTTCCGACATGACACTTTCAAATTGATAATGCCACTGATCATTGAGGTACAACACTTATAAGGCGCAGAATTTTCGCGCCTTGTAAAGCCATGGTAGGCGGTGTTCCACGAGGTATAAAAATTGTAAAAGAGAGCACCGAATCGCAGTTTGCACTCAATTCATGTCGGCATTAGTAATAGCCCCCCTGCCAACAATAGCCAACTATCGGCGAACAGCCATTCCGCCCGGACCCACGACCGACAAGGGTGTAACGTCATGACTAGAAGTTTCATTGACCGTCTATATCATGCCCTGGTGGCAAACGTTCTTCGGCATTTTATAGCCTCGAAAATGTGGAATGAAATCTTATCGGCGGCTCGCGTCAATTCCAGGCCCTTAATGTTAGCGCCCGTACACTAATATTACATGGGTCTTGAGGGAGCAGAGATGAGGTTCAGCGAAGACTCTATAAATACTATGTGTACGGAACGTACCAAGCTTTAATTTACCCCCTAGGTGCGACAAATAGCAGAGGTCAATCGATGTCCTGGTTCTGTCAGGCCGCCCTTGTGCCTACAAAAGTAAATATGACATGATGTGCGTCAGGCAAGTCATGCCGTGTTCGTGGCTGGGCTAACGTTGAACGTTGAATATTGAGACGTTCACATTGTTGGTGTAAAATTTATACAACAATCTATCAAAAGTTATCCGTGTGGATCAATCAAGTGTATTTGATACGCATGGTAGCATTGATGGATCACTAGATGAAAGCAATCGATCAAGTTGACAGCTGATGAGTAAGATCATTAAGTTTCATGCCTATACCGGCAGGAAGCACTGTCTTCCCTCTAGCAGTCCGAATAAGCGGGGATCAAGAACCGACACTTCGTTAGCCAATGGCACAAAGACGAGCGTGGCAGAATGCTGGGGTTACGAATTGATTCCAATCGAAAGTCGCGCATTTAGTTCGTATTCACAAGCGCCCGTTCCCTGTAGTTTCAGGAGGAATATCCCGATAATCACGACCCCGCTCTGAAGGTGTGATGTCACGTGGCTATCAGAAGAAAGATCAGAGATGACAATATTGACGAGGGATAACTTGCGAGCGCACATCGACTGGACGATACCTCCCGTTAACATGGGAAACACTAACGCTATGCCCGTTCATGTGGTGAGATGGGGGCAGTGCCATTGGAGGTGCTGCGGGGTGTGGATATATTGTCGGAGAGGGGCGGGTGAGATGCATGAGGGAAGGGGTTGCTGGAACTGTAAGATTGATGGCATCAAGAAGCAAGCTTAAAATAACCAAGCATGTCAGTAACGCAGGCCGAAAAAGCAAAAGCGGGCGCACTCATTCTCAGCCTGAAGCTTCCGCATGCGTGCATTCGCAAGCTCAAGATCTCTCTCAAGTACCTCGCGTTCCTAGTAGAGTTGAACATACTGCTTGAAGAGTGCTCCGGTTAAGATACGTACCCCTACAACTTGATCAAAGCGTTCTCTCAAAACTTGAAATCTGGCAAATAGTGAGCCGACGTGGGGATGCATGCAATCGAAACGCACTTTTCTTTGAACTTTCCACGAGGTACAGCTGGTGCCTAGACAATAGTAAGTTTCAGGCATGGCACGTTACATCAAATAAATTACTCTGGCTTTATTGGTGTCATCGACTGGTACTTTATCTCCTACGCGTTGCCCTTTCTGCATTTTCGAGTCTATGTGTATCGGTCGTGGTGGCAGAGGTGAGTTGTCCATGCTGTAAATATACTGTTGTTATTTCAGGTTCAGTTGTTTAAGACCTGCAGAGCGCTAATAACATTCGTATGGACGGGGCCCTTGAAAGAAACCTGGCTGCACTGAATCCCAACAAACACCGCATAGGGTTAGTAAGCACAACTTTGTTTGTTCCAAATTATTACATAATATTATTCATTGTGCTCTGAATTCTTTGAAGGGCGCTGGCAGAACGCAATTGTATTATTTTTTGGGGTGCGCGTTTCGTATCAGGGGGAAAGGTAACCTTATCAGCATCTCATATACTAATAAGTAGGGCAGAGCTTGTTCGAACTCAAATTGGGATCTTGCAATGGTGTCAACCGAACATTATATATACCATGTCCATCACCGTGGACTTCGACGACTTTGTGAAGCACACCACAGACTCCTAGAGGTAGCATGATTAAGCAAAGTGGATGCTAGATATATAAATGGACTTTTGGGATATGTATAACGTATAGTCCAAGCATGCTCTCCGACTCCCTGCACATTCCTGGCAACCGCCAATCACTCGGAGAACCTCTTGTGGACACAGAGCTCCATCGGAGGACCGATGAATTCTACAGGGTGCAAAACGTTGATTCCACTGGTCCCCTGATGTGCCACATTCCTGGAAAGCAATCGTAATAGTCAGGCTGGTCCCTGCATCTGAGTCAGATATGAGCTTGGCATACAAACAAATACCTGTACATGACCATGGAATGACAGAATACTCCGTGACAGCTGAGTTACGTAGAAAATGATGAACAGTGATTTCAAATAGATATCATGGCGGGCCGACATACCGAGATGTTTGGAGAGGATACTGAGGTTGAGGCAAGAAGCAGCGGCAAATTCAGCGATTGCATAGCTTCAGTGGGAAAAGATAACCTTGCAAAGTATGACACGTACGTTGGTATCAACTGACAACACCATGAAGCGGCTCCTAACGGTACGTCCTTCCGAATTGTCGCAACTCACAGAAGCGTTTCACAGTAACAAGATGCGGTGCGAGAACCTCTCACACATCGTGGAGTACACAGCCTATGATGCCAAAGAACGGATATCTCCCTCATAAGGGCACTGATGGTGCCAGACTCGGAGAGAACAAGTTCTTCTGGTAACTTCCAATGAACATGATGCACTTGATTCTTTTGTCCGTAGTTCAAACTTACCTCCTGAAACGTGTGTCATGTATATTCTGGCCAGGAAGAAGGCAACAAGCAAAAACAATATCTTCCTAGATCCTGGTGCGTGGCATATAAGCATATGACCGAATGATGACAATGACTTGCGGCACGTTTCAGTCTAGTCAATATCACTGCTCAGCATGAGAGATGTGAACATTTGCATCGAAATTATAATTATTTTCCTGGAAACCTAGTCAGTGATGAGCTTCAGAGGATCAAACTCTAAACAAAATCACAGCGGCTGCTGCGGTTGTCATATTGAACCAACAAGATAAGGATCTAACTTACCCCTACACAGGGGTGCAATTAATTGGACTTGAATGACAAGCAGGTAGACATGCAGAATACGCACTATACCTGACACTGAGAGTGATGGAAGACTCTGTATGCCGCTAGTCAGAAGGAATACAGGAAAGTAAATTTACTCAACACGTTGATGCTATTTATGAGAGGTGATTATTAGCACAGCGCTAGTCTTTTTTAGCCTTGCAAACATAACCTGTATGCGGTATTTCAATATAGCACACCTATGATATTTAGAAGATACTACAAGTCACTGACTGCACCATAACATAAGTTACGCACACTGGAACTCTGACAACACTTGTTTTTTCTTGAGACAGTGCCGAAAATATTTCGAGAATATCAGTAATTTTTAGGACTACCTTAAAATGCTCACCCCAATCGTGATATTAGTACCCCCGGGCCGGCACTGCAAATCCATAGTTAGAGGGTTTGGTTCGGTTGGATGCGGAACCATATAATATCAAATCATGATGGCCTACATACCACTCAGGCCTGACATGTTGTCGTGGTATGCTAGCTTAAAAGATTACAGGCTCGAAAGGGAACCGAGTTGTTATGAGTTGTTTTGCCGGTGAGCTTCTGATCTCCGCGATCATCAACCCCTCGCCATCCTAGTAGTACGACCCAATTTCGTTCGCCTCAACGGCTGCCTCATCGACAAATACGTTCTTACCGGTGTTGAATACAAGCACCCGGGGAGTTTGAAATAGCTATTGGATTTGCAGCGGCTATGGGCTATGCCGATGAACTACCAATTCTGACTTGAAAACATACGATTCATTTTCACCTTTTCGAACAGCAACCAACCAAATTATCGGCAGTGTCCATCTGTCCTGTGCGGTTTACTCGTGTTCTCTTCTGAAAGAATCTTTCCATCTGAAAACTAATTATGATCCCTGGCAGACATCCAGAAAAGTCATCTATAAGCCCAAGATCGTCAGGGCTACCAGCAGTTTTCACCCTCCCTGGCGCGGTGCACTCACTCGTGCTACAGCCCGTTAAATTCATTGTAACGTGACATATCTGAGTCTGTGCGTTTCGAAGAACAATTTGAACGCTACCTGGGAGCAGGTAAACTACCGCTTTCACGATCAGCACGGACGCGCGCGGAACAGCCAATCGATCGCTAGTCTCTAGGTACACTCACTCGTGCTACAGCCAGGTAAGTTCATTGTAACGTGACATCTCTGAGTCTGCGCGTTCGGAGAACAACTTTAACGCTACCTGGGAGCAGGTGAACTGCCACTTTTCACGATCAACACGGACGCGCGCGGAATAGCCAATCGATCGCTAGTCGAGATGATAGGTTTACTAGTGGGGCGCTCCCGCGATTACGTGTTATCGGCTGCAGATCGCTATACCAGAAGCTGGTTCATGGTTTGGAAAACGCACATAGTGAGTGTACTAGAGTCTGTTATTTCAATTTTGGCCGGTTATTAGCCGCCTTGAGCGAGGTGCCATTAATGGCCGAAGTACAGCCATAAGTGTTGTCCCCAGTCTGAGGTATCATGTCCAAGGTGAAGGAGTGGACAGGTCGTGAATGCAGGCAGGCATGCATGTGGGGTGAAGGGATCAATATTCGGATTAATAATTAACTAGCTTAAATGGGGATAAGATGACATGCTGTGTACACGTTTGGGATGACATAATGGGATTAAAAGGATTGACCAAGGTTGTCACTTGTTACTTACTTACTTTAAACATGGACTACGATTATTCAAACCAAGAACAATCACCGAGACAATGGTCATCGACAACTTCTACTGGTTTTTCATCACCCGTGTCGCCTTCACCGGGTTACTATTACACTCCAAATCAGCAACAATCTCCCTCAAGACCAACTAGTAGTAATCTAACGCTCAACCTCAGTTCACTTTCAGTATCTTCACATCTTCATCACGGTGTATCTCCTATAACACCTACATCTCCTCCAAATTTCAGTCCGGCTCATCTCAGTCCACAACCTCCTACATTTCAATTCAACTTTGAACCAACAGACGACTCATCTCTCTTACTGGCTCAACGTCGTCCAAGTACAGGATCTCATTCTACTTCATCAGGCGAATTAGTAGTAGAAAAGAGTGTACCACGTAAACGAAGTCTCACAAACACCGCTCCTCATCCTCCACCGACTAATCATGGCCACGGTCACTCTCATTCTTATGGAGGACACGTACTTCCGCATCCAATCATAACAACAACAGCTTCATCGCCCCCTTCAATGAGCGAACCTTCTTCACAAGGTCCGCTCACACCGGCTAGTTCACAGCCCCAACATCGGATCGATATAAACGCGACATACGATGATCCCGATGGCATAACATCTTATTCAATCCCAGATCAAGCCGACAGCGACGACGAAGGCCAAAAATCTAGTACAACAGGTCCTAGTCTAGGCGTCATCGGTAAACCAATGGGCACCAATAACTTTGTAACAAAGCTTTATCAGTGCGTTCAATCCACTCTTTCATATCTATCATTCAATATCTACAGGATGATCAACGATCCAAAGAGCCAGTCTTTCATCGCATGGACTGAACTCGGAACAAGGTCAGTACTATACCATCATTCTCACGTTCTAGCTCATTCGCTCTTTCTAGTTTCGTCGTTTCAAACGTAGGCGAATTCAGCAGGAGCATCCTCGGTTCTCATTTCAAACACAACAATGTCTGTTTCCTCTTCACTACAATTCAAACCACTGACACTCCCACAGTTTTCAAGCTTTGTACGCCAACTCAACATGTACGGCTTTCACAAAATCAACAGAGTCTGTACCTATCTCCACTCGCCTTCACCATCTAACATCTTGTAAAACAGACACCACGCGCCCAACGCACATCAACGACATCTCAGACTTGGGAATTCAGCCATCCCAAATTCCTTCGCGCACGTCCAGACCTCTTGGACGCCATTAAACGTAAAGCTCTTGAGCCTGATCCTCGTGAACGTGGACGGTAAGTCCCCTCAATCACCGCCATCAACCTAAAATTCATCTACCCCTAGCGTCGAACTCCCTGGCGAAGTCGCTCGTCTCCTAAACGACATGCGAGACGAGAACAAGGCCCTTTGGCGCGAGGTCTCACGTCTAGGTGGACGCGTCCCTTCTCACATCGCCAACACACTATCCCAATCTACTAGTAACTCCCCCCCGAAGTTACATATCGGGGGAGATGATGATGATGATGATGGCAGTGACGAAGGGTTTTCATTCAATATCATGGGGCCTAGTAACAGTATGGGCATGGGAGGAAGCGACGCTTGGATGAATTGGGCAGGTGCCGAGATGCGCCGTGAACGACGGAAAGTGGAGAAATTGACCGGAATTGTAAGGTCGCTATGCGACGCAATCGGAACTGGTATGTTCTTCTCTCCACATTTCAACCTATCACTAACCCTATACATAGTATCACCGACTCTAATTCAAGAACTCAACGCCCTAAACGCATCAAGTCCCTCCCCCTCCCCAGTACCTCCAAGCCCAATCCCAAGTGAGCACAGCCCCAATATCTACATCACCTCGCCCCCCTCACCATCCCCCTCACACTCTCCCTCGCATTCGCACTCTTCCCAAGGCCATGGTCACGGCCACCACCACCCCTCGGTCCCAATGCTCAGCATCCCCCAGTACGCCTTGCACACATCAACCCCCTCTCCTACCTCCAGTGAGTTCTCCGCCTTCGGTCGGCACGGACACGGGCGCCAACCCAGTATCACCCTCACGCCCACTCCTGATGTAGACGCGCACGGGATGCGAGAGCAAGGAGGGAGGGAGAAGAGGCAGAGAAGGACGGGAAGTGTCGTTAGCGTGGGCAGTGTTGGGTCTTCGATGGGTGGTGGATCTCCGATGGTTTCTCCTATGGGAGGCGGGTCTGTCTCTGGACTTGGCGGTGCTTCGATGGGGGGAGATGAAGATATTGAGGGGGAGATGAATTTGAGTTTGGATCTAGATTTGGATATGGATGTTGGTGGTGAGAAGAAGCAGCAGCATCAAAGGGCGAGGAGCGATTCTGCGCCTACATGGGTTACAGCCCAGAACGCTGGTACTAGTGCCGGTGCCGGTGGGGGTGTTGGCATCGGCGGGCTTACTGCGAATTGGGGACGGCCGAGGAGCGGGAGCGGGTTTGGGAGGTGATCGCCGTTGGGATTCATGCCTGGTGTTTGAATGTTGCGCTTTTTTTCTTCCTTTTTTACACTTTGATTTGCTTTTCCTGCGACTGCTACTTGTATCCGTTTTCACGCTTGCGTGTTTTTTTTTTAGTTTATCCTTTGCTATCTTTCCTCCCCTTCCTTTCAAAATCGTATGCTTCAGAACTTATTATCGATCTCGCCGGCCCTATCACCTATCTGTATATTTCTATCAGTATCACATCCTCCCCCTCCTTCCTCCTACCTGGCACACTTGCGAGTTCCTTGCCACACTACTACGCCAGGAGACCTGCTTCCCTTCCACGCCACGCCACGCCACCTACTTGCCATACGCCACACCATAACGCACGCTCCATCCGTACTAGACCAATCCTATACATACCCGCTCACACTCCCTGGTACATATTGTATGCGCTGCTCTAGACACGAGTACATCAATCGCTCCTTTTTTTAGACTTATTGTTGGTGGTGCTGCTGCTGCAGTGCCCCGCCTTGTTCCTTTTTCTCTTTAGAAATTCGATACCCTTCTTCGATTTGTTATTGCTTTTCTGATGGGAACATGGGGGAGGCTTCGCATATCCACCCGATTATCAATTCGTCGTAATACTTTACCTTACATGGCGCCGCATCGACTGCGGTGGGGTGTAATGAAACTATCACATATGATGAATTGCCAAGTCTAAGTGTTCACTGCGGACCATGCTGAGTCTTCGGATATTAAACTCGGGCTTCAGCTAGCGTCATTCATGCACAGCTTCAAAGTGCCAAGGCTTCGTGCGATGCGATGACCGGAATTCGCGGAACGCGTGAGGTGTTCGTGTTTTTTGTTGGCAAGTGACTCATCTACGTATACACTATGTATTAATTCATACGCAGCTGCATTGCAAGCAAATGGCTAGACGGACATTAAACAGCAAGACACAACTCCGATACCATAGGGCCCAAACCAGGTAAAGGAATGACTACAACAAAACTAGTAAGTACTACTAGGAGTAAACGCACGCGGGTGCGTGCAAATAGTATATTATAAACAGCCTTCGTGTCCCTTGAGATCTACGATACAGTTGCGTGAGGGGGCCATGCACTGGCAATGGTTAATACAAGAATAAACGAAAGGAGTCCTGAATGCCTGTTCGTGAAAAATATATCTGCATCATCGTCACCATCATCATCACCTCTAGCACCGAAGAATGCTTCCGTTATTATAGTCTAACACCTACGTAATTATTGTCAAGCGTGGCCTTTTTGATGGACCGGGACTACTTGTAGGGTGTGCAGCGGTAGAATCAGGTGCGTCGTGGCCACCTACAGGGAATGGGAGTAATCTAATTTTAATGTCTCGGATAAATTCGAGGGCGGTGCCAGCCGTGGGTCGTGAGGCTGGTGATAACGACCAGCACTCGCGGATAAACGGCCATAGTTCACTGACAAGAGGAGAGTGGGACGAACAGCGAGGGGTGTTTCCTTGTTGAATCTCCTGTATGATGATCACTTCCCGTTTGATCTCGTGCCAGGGTACTTTGCCTGATAAGACCTGCAGATAAACATATCGTCGACTTTGCTGAACGCTGGGGATGGCTTTGGGTACTTACTTGGAGCATGATACTGCCGAGGGAGTAGATGTCGCTGCACGTCGTCGGCTGAACGTCATCTGACAGGAGGAACTCGGGAGCTGTCCATCGTACTGCGCCTGGATACATAACGGTGGCTGCGAGGTACGTCGAACCAGTCTGCAGGTCGCCGAGCATGCTTGATAGTCCAAAGTCGGCGATACATGCAGTCATGTCCCCGAGGATAAGAACATTAGACTTTGAACACATGAGTTCGTGGATTAAGTAGGGGGAGGTGGTTACGTACCCCAGTGAGATCGCCGTGGGTCACGGGATTATTAGGATAAGAGTGTACTGTAGAATTATACTCAGAATGAATTAAAGACAAGTAAAAAGACACGGACGGTAAGTGAGACCAGAGACGATGTCGTCCAACTGAGCAAACAGTACCGTTAGAGATAGAGGACAAATGCAAATGATACGATCATACCAAACTGAGTTGATCAGCAATAGTGATGATCGACCAACATTTCTCCAGGCAATCGGTCAAAGTTCCATTTGCAGCCCAAGGGGCAACAAGGGCCATCGAGATACCAAAGCCGAAAGCATAACCCATAAATTCCATGACATTCGGGTGATTGAGTCTTCTCCAAATGCCCATTTCTCTCCTCAGTCTCTATAACACATAACTATCAGACCGTGGGTATGGGCGAGCAGTGCTCTGGCAAACCTTCGAGGTCTTTTTGTCAACTTGGAATCTGAAGCCTTTGACAGCAACCTGAAACACCCTATAAGGATATCCTTGTCATCGATTCACATGCTGTACGAACCGGGATGCACCTGGTACCATCATCGTAAGTACACTTCCAGACGTTGCCAAAAGCACCCCCAGCTATGGGATCAAGGCCATAACTACGAGTAATCCAACTTGTCAAGTCGACAGGGGTCGTCGGACTGTACGTGTATTAGCAAGACTCTGGAAAGTTCAAACAAACAGATTGTCACCTTCCGGATTGCGTATTGGGAGATATGGGCGTGGGAAGCATCCCAGAGAGATCACTAGCAAATCCACCCTCATAATTGACATTCCCTTCGACAACTATGCCGTTTGGACCAGAAGCACTTGGGGATAGATACCCATACACTATCTGATCCTGACCATGTGCCGTACTCTTCTCAAAATTGGAGGAGCGCACAGGGGAATCAGGCGTGATGGGAAGTTGGCCAGATGCACTCCGGAGATATTTCATATCAAGTCGTGGCAACTCAATACGCGAAGTAGCTGATTGCCAGTTGTAAGCGCTGGAGGGCGAAAAATATGGGCCTGACTCGGAGTTGGGAGAAACCGATGCGGAAACGTACGTGGGAGTGGATTCGCTTGGCAATATCCGCACACTCCCCAATTGTGCGAAAGGGCTGCGTAAGTCAGATGCGTCCGACAAAGATGTACTGACACTATCTGCAACATCGGGAGAGGTTGCCGCCGAGGAGACAAGATGAACAGAAAGAAGATGTACAGATTCTTTGTGCTGGACGCTCGATGGAAATACCATTGAATTGATGCAAGTCCAAGTATCTGAACGCGATGACTATTGGAGTGGCATACAATCCAAGCTTCACGAGTCACAAGTGAGAGGGGACTGCTGCGGGGAGAAAGTTGTCCGTGGCAGGCACGTCAACTGTCAACTTTGTACTCTGCTCGAGCGCTTGCAGCGCCCAATGCCGAATTTCTTGGAGGCAGGGCAGTTACACATGCAGCATGTTCTGTTTGGAAGGGCTCAGGCTGTCCCCTCCGGCACCTGAAAATCATGAGAGTCATCTCAAACGTCCATTACGGTTGCTTTGGTAAACCTGCCGCCTTGGATACTCACAGCATTTGAGGGAAATTGGTATGACCCAACACTATAATTATGAGTGATTCAGGTACTCCGAGTTTGGTTGATGGATGTCGCAGTATGTGACGCTTCGAATGTACAGCCTGTAACAGTAGGTCGATGATCGTATACCTCTGCGTCTGTACACTACCAACTGCCGAAAATGTGTTGTACCATCATGATGGCGCTGGATCTGTTCAACTATACACAAAACTCACACGCATGGCAGACGCGATACGCACACAAACGAGACGCACACATAATCACTCCTTCGCATACACACTCTTGTATCGTAGAAAATTAGTACTGCACTATTAGATCTGACATGATTCAATCATCAATTTATATTGCAGATAAGGTTCCCAATGAAGGATTCTATAAACGCCAATCAAGTAGAGTCCAAGGGGCAAAAAAAAACCGCACTGAGAGTCACCAGCATCAGCAAAGCCTCGAATCTTTTTAAGGTCTGGTCGGTGGACGAGATGGAGCGATGAGAAGTGAGTAGGTCTCGGAGTGATGGCCAATTTATATTGCAAACAAGGCTGCTAATGAGACGCACTGAAGTCACCAGCATTGAGAGCAAAGCCTTATCTTTTTAAGGCCCGGCTGGTGGACGAGAGTGAGAAAAGAAGACGGAAAGTTGCCAGCACGGACAGCCTTGAAGCCTCAAATTTTTTTGAGGCCCAGCTGGTGGACAAGAGCGACAAAAAGGACAGAAAGATGCCAGTATTAGTGTCAAAAATATATAATCGCGCTGAGTGGATTCTTGATGTAAGTGTCGACGAGAAGAGAAGTGAGTAGGTCTTGGAGTCTATAGGCCCGAGGCCAAGGATACCATCAGCTCCGCTAAAGGTGCCCGATGTAGTAGCAGCAACACCAAATGACTGTTGAGGAATGACATACCAGAGAAGTAGGCAGTGTCGGAACCGTACATGACTGTCACAGGCGCACCAGTGTTGATGCTGGTGCTGGTCTCCACGTACTGTTTGTTGGCGCTAGCCCATCATGTGTTCGAGGTACCAGTGTCAATAATCAAGTAGTCTTTGATGATACATCAGCAGCTTGTCAGCAGCCGCATATATTTCTTAGTGTTGAACTTACAAGTTGTAGCAGGGCTGGGATTGCAGATAGAGGGTCGATGCAGTGAAAGGTTGGGGAAGGGCTGGAAGTCCCTGTCCATCCACGAGAATTGAACAGAGGACCAAACCGAGGAACTCAATAGCCCGTTTTCTCCTTGATGGTCGCAATCCTCCAGATTTCCCTGACACTGTCGAGCGCTTCCAGGAGCTCGAGCTTGGGTCCGAAATTGGAAGGGTGAATCCAGAGTCAATGTTGACACGCGCAGAGTTGGATACCTTGGGGCATCAATGAGTTTGATGAATGATCATGCAATGGTGCAGTACTAATTTTTCTAGTATTGGAGTGTCTGTGTGTCGCGTCTGTGCGTGTGAGTTTTTTTGTGTGAAGAATAGTCCAACATATGCAGCATACTATGCAGATCTTAAAGAGACGACGACGCCCTGAGTGTGAAACACGGATGAGCGAGAAGTAGATCATGATGAGATTAGTTATACATGCAGCAAGATGAGAGAGGGTGACCGAGCGAGGTAACAAACAGCAAGCGGAACTATCGCAACAAGTCAACGACAAAAATAAGCTATCTAAACTGGGAGGAGCCAAGATGTCACTGCTCGCTGCAGTTTTTGCAATAAATAAGACATCGTGATTCCGCGCGAAGAGAGAGAAAACAAGGGGGTCAGCGCAAAAAAAAAACATGTACACGTAAGAATTGAGGTAAGAACGTTCGAAAAGCAAGAGTGAAACAAACACATAATCCGAAACCCGAAAAGATCATATCTTCCATCCACCGTTTACTTGATATCCACGCCGGTTGGATCGAACCATTCACGGAAGTCTTGCTCAAAGTCTGTCCGAAACATGGATGGGTCTAGGTCCTCCAATGCTGACATAGATTGAATGAAGTCCGAAGAAGACATGAAATTAGGTGGTAGATCTGATAAATTGGGTTGTGGTTGGCTCGCGGGATTCGAAGCCGGAGGTACTGAAGATGTCCCGTTCGGAGCAGGGGATTGCGTGATGCTTGAGTTGATGGTATTTGGAGTCGGGGGTGCAGTGCCGTGTGCGCTTCCCGTAGGGTTGGATGAGGGCCCTCCTTGGCCTGGAGCAGCGGGAGCGTTGTGAGGTGACCCTTCTGGTATACCTGAAGGGTTATTGATCATGGGCTTAACATCCTTCTGATCTTTCATGGGACCACCGATAGCTGGTGACGCGGGTGGCGCCATGCCACCCATAGGTTTGGCTTGAGCTAAATTCTGGCCGATTCGATTGTTCTGGGGACCAACAAACTGTTGTTGACCTTGCACAGGATGGAAACCTTGCTCAGAAACACCAGGAGTGGCCGCTGCTAATAGGTTCTTGGTCGTTGCGGCCATACTATGTCGGTACTGCAAGGCCTTCAGAACAGTTGAGGGGTAGCCAAGGCTGCAATACAAATCGACGACTTACTGCACTGGCATTGGTCATCATCATGTTATGACCTGGTCCTGGAACCATGCCCGGGCTCATGGCGTTACCAGGAGCACCCATAGGCAGTCCCATACCAGGATTACCCATGTTCGGTGGAACACCGTGTGGCTGGAAGTTATTCATGGGGGCGCCTTGCATAGACGCTGGACGCATCATGTTACCATTGGGTATTTGTTGTGGCCCGCCTGGCATACCCTGCTGTTGCGGGTGCGGATATCCTGGCCCGGGGCCCATGGATGATGTTTGTTCCATGGGGGGAGGTGTGCGGCGCTGCCGCTTCCTGTCTGGAGGCGAGTTTTCACTATTCGGGAGCGTGCCATGCTGTCAAATTTCATAAATTAATTCGCTGTAATATTAAGCCAGGAAAAGAAATAGTACTTCTTCTCCAGGTGACGTGCTGTTGCGTTTTATGGTGCGCTGTGGGTGTTGTTGTTGCTGTTGTTGTTGTTGTTGCTGTTGTTGCTGCATCGTTGGATGTTGAACAGGTCGGCGTTGCTGCCCGGGCGGAGCCATCCCTTGCAAGTTTGATGAAACAGGGCCGAGTTGTGATGCCTTCACGCTCCGCTGCCGCACCTCATTCATAATTCGTTGCTGTAATTTGGATAATTCACGTGAATAAAATTTTCATGATAGCGATGACGACGAAGGTACCTTATCTTGAAAGCTAAGTGAGTGCAAGTCCTTATCGCCAAACATTGCAATTTTGACCGCCGTAACGACTTCGGTAGGCAAACGGCTAAGTTCTTGGTTGAGCATGCCTAGAGTTGGATCGTTCGATGGCGTCTGACGGGCTACCAACGATGGACTGCGTTGCATCATACCACCTTGACCGGGGGTACCAGGACGACTGGGCGACCGTCCCATCGGAAATGGCGGCGTCTGTGTCTGAGGGGCGGAGCCAAGAGAAGCATTTGAAGGGTGCATGGGGACGATTAAGGTTAGTGAGGTGGCCGGGCGGACCCACCAGCTGATTCATCGGGGGCTGTGGATGCTGGGGTCCGGAACCAGGGTTGCCTCCCGTAATATGGGGAGAATGAGACATCGTTGGGGATTGGAATGGAGGCGCAGCGCCATTTGGTCTTGGAGGGCCACCGGGCCTCTGCTGCCCTGGTAGTAGCTGCGAAAAGTTTCCTGGTTGACCTTGAGGGCCGCCCGATGACATCGGAATACCGTTAGCTTGAGGACCGTTCATTGGGAATGCCATGGGACCCTGAGCGCCATTTTGCATTGGGCCTGGATTACCTGGCAAAGAAGCAGGTCCAACACCGTTAGGCATCTGGCCGTTTGGTGGCATCGATGCTTGAGGTCTTTGCGTACCGTTCATGAAACGATTCATCGCTGGTGGCGCTTGCCGCATTTGGGGTGCGTTGTGCGTTCTGAGGTGCTGTTGCTGTAGCTGATGCTGGTTCAGAGGTCACGGTCGGTACGGTACTAAAAACGTTACAGTCCCACGTACATGCGTATAAACCATAGCGTCATCCGTTCCTGTTCCGTTGCTTTTTGCTGTGAAAAGTACCCAAAAAACACTCCACCATCTGGAGTCCGCAAACTGGGTTAGTCGAGCGCTTAATAAAGAAGTCGAGGAGGACGTACTCGAAAAGTAGACCCTGACGTGCGTTGATGGGGGGAGCAGAGTCTGGTGGTATTTCAGCCTCTACCAGTAGCTCGCGAGCTGTTTTACGGAATCCGCGCTTATTGCAATAATCATAAATGTAAATGTTGAACCTGGGTGAGCAGCCAACAAGTTAAGTTAGGACAAGGAAATGAGATATGCAGCGACAAACATCCTGTCCCCTTCCCAAGATGGATCCGACGAAGGGGGAGAGGGTTCGCCTGCAGGAGGTTGCGCAGGCATTGATCCGGGAGGGCCAGTGGCCATGAAGAGCTCCGATACAGGTTGACAAGTGAAAGTAGAAACACAAGAAGGGGTTTAAGAGATCAGCAAAAGAGAGCGCACGTATCGCGTTTGACGGGTGGAAAATAGAGTCGATGGTAGAGACTTTAGAGCTGTGTAAGCTGCAAAGATATATAAAGGCAGCTCAAGCTGGACAGACAGCGCACAGGTTCTCCGGCCAACGAACGAGGGAAAAACGAAAGATAGTACAGGACGACAATGACAGTGTCAAGATATGTCTGATCGTCGTCGACAACGACGGCGACGAAGTTACCTGGCGGAGGAAGAAGGAGTAGGCGAATGGGAAGATTGAATTCGTGCCAAACGAGAGGCGCAAGGTCATACTAGATGGGAAATTTCCAATTGTCGCCGACTTTGCCACCAAAAAACTACACGCCGTTTGCCGCATGCACGTCTACGCACAACGTTCGACTTCCTTCCATTACATATACGTTAGAACACATACGATACAAGCGAGTTCTAGTGTTACAGCTAATGAATCGAAAATCTCCATCAATGTCGCCGAACAACTGCAATCTGAAAGTCCCATCCACCAACAATATACTTCACCTCCAACAAACGTCTGATCTCCCGCCACCCCGCGCTCCCCTCCTCGGCATCCTGAAGATCTGTTACGACGAAAATGAAGTCTGCAGGTGAGAGAAGCGATCGCAACAACGATCCAATTAAAAAAGCAATTAATGCTATGATTAGAACAGTCGACAGTGGGTATGTGGTCGGCATCCGAACAATGTGTGTTGTCGTCGTGGAGTTTGTGCTCTCCGTCTCCGACCTCGATAGCCCACCAGGCAGCTTCGGAATACTTTGAGAAGATCGACGAGAAGATGAAACAGACTGTGGCAGTGGTGAAACAGCCTCCTTCACAGCTGATGAGGTCCAGCGAGACAGCGGATTGGGATAAGCATTTAAGAATCCAAACAACCCGCTATTTGATAATGGCTGCGGCAGAACCTGCGTAACAATACCGTTCTCGGGGGTATCCTATAACATCGTGGCTTAGGGAAGCCATCATATTCTTAGTAAGAAACTTACCAAGGGCGGCCCGTTTTCGATCACTTCCGCCTTTGGTCGACTCTCCTCCAGTGCTTCCGGATCTTCGTTGATATCGATAGCAGCGACCATAGCGCCATCATCCAGGAGTTCATCCGCACGGGACAGGGGCTCTTTGAGCTCGTCGGGGAACGAGTCTCCATCGTCCGCAGTTCTAACAACCTGCGTCAATAGCAGCTCGTGCATGAACAACGATTTATCACAAACCTTTGCAGTATAGGCATACGAGAGACCCGGTCATCCTGGAGCTCATCGCGTCCAAGTGCCGTTAATGACTCTTTCTCGTTAGCAATTCCAACATTCGCGCCGCCGACTTTCACAATCACGCCACCGTCACTCTTCTTCACAGGCGCTATGATAGGCTTAATCTCCACCTGTACCACAAACCCTTTTTCATGCAGATCATCAAACCACTGAGGCTTGGGAGGTGCTGTCCTGATCTCGCCTGTGAGTGGATCTTTTACCGTAGACACCTGATACTGGGCTGTAGGCAAAGTCAACCTTAAGAGATGTCGTGGTGGTCGATCAGCGTTCAGTCCAGATGAGTGTAGTGGCGAAGCAGGAATGGTGTATACGCTTGAACTGATAGGCAGATCCGTTGTACTTGCACTTGAAACCAGTTTCATGTTGTCCTCGCGGCAGGATTCGAGGGAGATAAACTTCCCATTGTCTCGTGGACGAGATGAAATGAGTACTTCATAGCCCACTGGATAGAGTTTTGAGTCAACAACGATTTCAGCAACGAGAAGGTCTGTGGAATGTCTGATTTCGCCCTTCAACGTAAACGCCGAGGAGGAGGATTTCAAGGGCTCAGAGGTAGAGCCTACAGAAGCTGAAGAAGTCTTGCGAGGATATGGCACAATTGAAGGAATCGGAGGGGATGTAGGGAGTTCTACTGAATTGTTGGACCGAGCCTCAGCAGTAGAAATAAGAGTTGGCAGACCCGCTCGGCTTGGCCGAGGAGTGAGATCATCAGGTTTACCTGATATGTTGCCGGCCATCGTGAGTAACATAATACTACGATGAGTTTGATTGGTAGGGTCGAAGGTCGATAAGATCAACTTCCGATTGTCGTCCTTCTTCCTCAATCTCCAAGTGGGAGCCTCAACTCTAGTGCCATCCCTCTGTTCCGCTAGGACAACACCTGCTGCTGGAAGCCTCGTGTATGGCATGGGTGAATTGGCCTTCAGGTAGGTCTCCACCGCAAGTATCGACTTAGGCAGGGCGCTATTGATGAGTGAATTCACTGCTACCGGTATGGATCCTGCGTAGTCCACTGCAACGACTCTGGTGCACCGCGTTGATGGAATGGCGTAGTTCTCCTTGGTATATGGATCGAGGGTCTCAAACATCCAACCATCGATATACGTCCGCCCAATCGGCAGGGCATAAGGATTGTACTTGGACGGAGAAAATGATGCAGCCGAATGTGGGCTGAAAGACGTGGACACGCAAAATATGACAGAACGAGAGTCTTGTGACGGACCCGTCTCTCCCGGTGTGAGGTCTAAACTTGAGAGTGGAAGCCTGGAGCGAGCCATGATAGATGCCATGAAGAACCCCCGGTCACGGAAAGGAAACCCTCCTTTGGATACCACAAACGCAGTATGGCATTTCGACCCAAACCTCTCCAAGATCGAGGCAGAAGCGAATCGGACATCCCATTGTTTGCGACACTCATAATTTGTCACAACAGCAGCAACCTCTTCTGCGGAGACTCCCTCAATGACTTTCTCGCCTTTATGCACGGGGATTGAGGGCGAGATGTCCGTGAGTAATTTGCGATGCACGGACATGCCCTTGTCTCCCAGCGGTACCCACCCGGTTTTTGCATCGGGACCACCGCACTGGAGATCTCGCATCCACTGTAAAGCTTCTGCGGCATGCTGCATGGGCGCCCGCGATGCAGACGGAGCACTTCCGTCTCCAGGAGCCATTGCAGCAACTGCTTGCTGTGTCGTAATCGTCGCTGATTCCACTGCAGTCGACCAAAAGCTGGCAAGCGGACTCGTGATCTTCGGAGATGTTAACCACGTTGACACTGGCGCAGGCTTCGTAGGTTCGCAGGGTTCAGGTGATGCATTTCTGGGGGTAGAATCTGAGCTGTTCGGAATATCGCCGTCTGCGTCCCACTCTGCCCGCCGCCGGCGAATGACACCCACGACTGGAGGCTGGTCAAGCGGAATGCGTATAGGCTTGATGCGTTTGCGCTTCGCAAGTGCCTTAATCTCCTGCTCAGGAAGTTCTTCGACATCGACAGTTACACGTGCCCCATTGACCATCACCATGCCCTTATCTTTCCCAGATCCCATCGGCCCGCGGCGTACGATAGCCAGAAGTCTCTCATCTGCAGCGAACAAAGCATCATGCGTGAGCGTCAACCATAACCCTCCTCCGCCGGCGGATAGTCGGTGACGGCGCAGGGCTGTTATGCTATGCGGAGGGGGGTCGACGACAACATCAAATGCAGATGCCCACGTGTCCATGTCACAACGGATCTCGCACTCAATCGTGTGCATCGTGCGAGAATTGGCGGGTACGGCTGATTCATTTCCCGAATCTTCCGTGATGGTTGTAGGTGCCCGGCGATTCTCTAAGCCTTCATACTCGACGCGAAAGGCCCCCCTCTCATGATCATATCTCATGTCATTAGCTTTCGCCCCAGAGAGTCGCGTCACTACTGGGGGACCGCCGCACTTGATGACAAAGTCCCCAACGCCAGCGAGAGCAGAGATCATAGCCTGTGGTATGCTTGCTTTGTTTGACCATCCTTTGGGATCTGACTGCTCAAGTAAGGTGAGCTGGGTGGTGCTTGGAGAAAGAGTTTCGATGGCCCATCCTTGGAGATCAACCTGCGTACGAATGAGAGTCGGGTCCTGAGGAGGGATGGAAGGGAACAAGTACGGGTCATCGGCCGAGAATGAGAAGACATGGATTGTGGTAGGAGATTTATAGACAGTTTTCAAGAGCACGGTGTCTCGACCCCTATACTCAAGTCAGAAGTAATTCATAGTGATAGCAAGTGAAATCTACGCACTGTACGGGCCACGCAGATTTGGTCTTGAAGTGCCACAATTGTGTCAACTCGTTCACATCTTCGAGAAGCGTTGCATCCTCATGTTGCTTGTCCCAAAACACCCTAGCACCAGGCGAAACCAACGCGCCGTACAAGTCCCATAAACCAAGGCCGACAAAAGTGGCTTCTGCTCTATACACTACCAGGGTCGGATCAATAGAATCTAATTGAGTCACTGACACCCCACGTGCTTCCGTAGCTGCAAGACATCTCAGTACTAGTTCGGAAGCAGAAAATGAGTTCTACTCACTCCGCTTCCACTTCGCTTCTGGTTCCTGCAATAATGACGAAAAGTATATATAACTCCTTTTCACGCGCGACAATATCGTTTTCTCGGCTGTCACAGATCGCTCAGTCATAGACGGTGCCAGTTGTGGTCTTGTAGGTGTTGTGGAGCTCGATGCAACGGAGCTTACTGAAGATGACGTTTGGAAGCTCACATCCGCAGCACTGGTAGCATCTTGTAGAATTTGTTGCTGTTGCTGTTGCCGTACGAATGATAACGGATCGCGCTCTTCGAGAAGTTGAATGGTCTGCGGAAGCCCATTAAGCCGGATTCCGCTGGATGGTGCAGAAAGTTCTATAACCGCGCGAACTTTGATTATTGAATGATCGTCAGGAAGAGGCGCATGGGATATACGGAGAACCGTTAGTTCCGGTGGCTTACTCCCCACAATGGAAGAAGAGGGCTTCTGTCGTGAGGCAGTGGCGTTCCAAGGGAGATTTTCAACCTTCTGAGAGGAGCCTTTCATAGTTAGTTGAACATCCCACCCTTCATTCGATGGAAGTACGCATTCAAGAGAGCGTACGAGGCGCCTGTGTTCCTTAATGACATCTAGTCCCTGACCTGTCTCCCCTACATGGTCTTCTTCCTCCGAGTGTATCACATATTCAATGGAAAGAGCCTGCCTGTCGAGCTGGAAGCGTATCTTCTCAATGCTAACTCCATATCCGTGTCCTGCAAGCACCGGTATGCGAGAGCCACGCGCTAGAACGGTCTTATACAGACCCAGCATCATCGTGCATAGCTGTTGGCACACGCCAGAAGCAGAGCCAAAATTCCAGATCGCGCGAAGATCGTGCTGCCAGAAACACGTAATGCGAAGACGTGGCTGCGCCATATATGTTGACATACGCCGTTTGATTTGATCGGCCGGGGAGTGCGGCTGTGGGGCTGAGGATGGTTGAACATACTGGATACACCAAGCGAACACTGAAAGTTATTAGCGAAGCGGGAATGGGACAACGATACGACTTACATGCGACTTGTGATCTGACGTATGGGGGCGATGGCCTCAAGTACGCTGGCTCGTCAGATGAGCGTGGTAAAGACGTAGAAATATCTATTATCGTAGATGTATCCTGGTAGAGACGTGAAATTGTTACAGCATCCCGTGGACTGGCATAACAATCAATACAACTCGAAAACAAACATAAAAATCACGCACTTAGCAGGCCAGCCAAGCGTAAAATTAGTCTTTGATATTCTTGTCTGATGATCAAACATTTCCACCAAATGCGCGCTTTCAACCGCAGGGTCCCACTCCTGTCTAAGCTCCGGAGTGGTAATGACGGACTTCCATGCATCGAGAGGAGCAGATTGGTCGGTAATTGAGACGTCGAGGACAACTCTATACACATTCTCACCCGACTTGGTAGCTTTGCGGTGCACGACGACGTCGGTGAGCTCAGGAGTTGGGGAGACGCGTGCCTTCCCCTTGCCTGGCGAGGGTGAGTCGCTCGCTAAAGAAATGTGTCTCCATTCCGACGAAGAATAAGAAGTAAGGAGCTGGCGGAAAGTGACTTCAGAGCTATCCAGTGCATCCTTCCAAGTTTCACGGAGTCTACAATGAGAGAAAGGTTGAGAGTTTTAAATGACGATGATAAAAAGTGCAAACCTTGTACCGTCAGTCATACCACAGAGTCCTATGATTGAAACAACAACAGCTTAAGCTCTCCACCAACGTCAGTAATGCTACGGAACACGCCCCTCCCATTTGTTCAGCCACGTGGTGCGGAGCCTTTACAAAAAAGGAAATCTAGTACGGTCCTGGCGGGGCGCTACGGGCATCCCGGATCGCTCATGTGAGTCCGAGTCATGTTAGAGTGCCGAGAACTCGTAATGCTTATCATTCGACGACGAACGAGGCGAGGATGGTCATAAAATCAATGCCAGAGACCAATCAAGCAAATGGCACAAACTTGTCCGTGATTTATGTTTGAATTCTTCAATTCCGCGACTAATTAAACATTAAGCAGTGAACCCGCAGACGACCGCGACAACGACCGGATATTGAGCGTCCAGTCACACGTCGCATATGGATATGTGGGTGGAAAGGCTGCCGTATTTCCCCTCCAATGCATGGGCTATGATGTTGATGTACGTCTTTCATCTCAAGCCCAACATACTCTAACTGTACCTACTAGTAGGTAGTCAACACCGTGAATTTTTCAAATCACACCGGTGGGTTTAGCGCTTGGACCACCGTCACTTCGCAATAAATCTCTTTTGAGTGTAGGTTATGGACGCTTCGGTGGGACCAAAACATCTGCAGAAGAACTCACGGCCATCTTTAAGATGATGGATGAAGTTGGCTTGTTGTCTCCCGGCAGACTTCTCACAGGTTATATACCAAACGCCGCTGCTTTGGGAGTAGTAAAAGAACTTGCACAAAAACTCAAGACACGTAACCCGCATCTCATATACCTTATGGACAGTATGTTTGCAACACCTCTCCAGAATTTTTCTTATATCGATGACCCAAATGCAGCTGTACTCGGCGACTCGGGAACGCTCTATGTCTCACAAGATGTAATACCCATGTACAAGGAGATGCTTTCTTTGGCGACTATTATCACTCCTAACTGGTTCGAAGTCGAGTGAGCGTATTCTCGTGATATATTAATGGTATCTGATATGATAAAGGACTCTTACCGGTGTACCAATCCTCTCTCTAAGCGCTCTCCGTAACGCCCTATCCATCCTACACGAGCGCGTTCAACACGTCGTTATTTCCTCCATCCCTTTACAACCATGGTTATCCGATGTCATACCTGAAACCATGCAACCTGCAGCCTCCACGGATGACCAACAGGCTTATCTCCTCTGTATCTCCTCATCCCGCACAATAGGGTCAAGTTCTCATTCAACGGTGCACTCCAGGCTCGTCCCACTGATTCCAGGATACTTCTCCGGAGTAGGCGACCTCTTCTCCGCACTAACTCTCGGCCACTTCAACCCATCCCTAAGGCCTTCAGAAGGCAAACTTCATTCAGCAACACAAACCCCATTGTCATTAGCCGTTGCCGCTGCTCTGCACAAGACGTACTCGATCCTTGAGTTCACCAATACCTTTGCAGCGCAGCTTCCGCCTGGAGACCGCGAGACTACTGATGATGAATGTGACGCAGCTGAGCCCACGCGAAAGCTCAAACGAATGAGAGGCAGAGAGCTTAGGCTTGTGCAGGGGCAGCACATATTACGAGAGGAATGGAGGGAGGGACAGGGGAAAGACCTGCAATTCTGGGATGGATTTTGGGACTCGTTCTAGAGATATACCAGTTCCCTGCATATCACTTATTGTATCACCCGCGATCAGAAATTTATGCTTGCTTTTCCCAAGAAATTGACAGGTTGATCAGATGGACGACCGGCTGGGTCAGCATTCAAACCCCTCTAAATCCGAAAGCACTACATTAGTGCACACCACCGAATTAAAGTATGTACTTTATATAAACAGTGTACTACAACCCTACCGCTCCCTGCGGCACAATCTCTATCGGCGTCACGCTCCCATGACTAGACGCTGGTATCGACGACGCCGCATTCCTCAACTGATCCTCCGTCATCCGTCTGCGCCGCTCTCCCACCTTCCATATTACGTCTTTCAATTCCTGTACCACTTCCCCACCTGGCCCCCACCGCTCAATCTTGGATGCATGTTCATCACCCCCACCCCCACTCTTCCGCTGTGCCTTCGCAAGCTTTATCCGCTCTTCCCTCGTCATCTTCGACCGCTCACGCGTGAACGCCGGTGAGTTCCCTGTATCAGCCTCAAACACCTGCTCGATGCCAGGTGGAGGCAAATGATGTGATGACGCAGCAAGCAGCAGAGGGGACGACGCGTCATCTGCATCGAACGTCTCTCCGGATGGTGAGATTACAGTGAGCCCAATGTCCTCGTGCTGTGCATCCATGCCTGGTGCTTCATCGGCCTTGTCAGAGTCATCGCTGCCCATGTCGAGAGCCAAGGTGGGTAGGTCATCTGGTTCCTCTGGGGAGGGGGTTGGCGGGAGTAAGATGTTCGTGAGTCTCTCCCGGCCGCGCTCGCATTCCCGCAAGGCAAGACCAATTTCACGCCGCAGACGTTCGTAAGCCAGAAGAGCAGGGTGACTGAGAGGCTCCTCATTGGAGGGCGTCGACATCTGTAGAGAATGCTTGAAAGGTGTCTCTTCTTTCAGCGAGGTTACACATTGCTCGAGATGATCTCGTGCATCGTCGAGAGCGGAAGAAATAGCATCGACGTGGGTTGCAAACCGTGCAAGGTCACTGGGCAGTGGCGCAAAGGATGTGATTTGGGATATCGAGTGCGAAAGAGGGTAAGTGGGGAGTGGAGGCGATGGTAATGAAGAGGCAACTTGTACGTCGGATGATGAGTCTGACGCAGCCACGTCCTTCAATTGCTGTTCCTGTTCCTCCACCTCGTCCAGAACCTCAGTAAGTCTCGAGGAGGCATCGACTAATGTTGTCGTAAGGAGGCTCATGAGTGAACGCACGTCCTCCCAGTAAGCATCATCTTCGTCCCCTTCAAACCGAAGAGCTAATAGATGAGAGCATGCATATCGTTTCGAGGCAAGCGCGCTCTGAAGTGACTGCTTCAACGATGAAAAGGAGAGCGGATGCCGGCTTGTTTGCATGCTTGTGTATTTCGAGGCAGGGGACATTGTTGAAAGGTGCCTCGAGTCAGAGTTACTTCTCAATAAAGACACAGCAGAATTCCGGGATGACGTCCCAAATTTGCTCATACCCTGACTGTGATGCTTTCGACGTAGATTAAGAGCAGCAGCTCCAAAACAATCATCCTCACCCTCTGGTAGCAATGAAGCCCCGAGGTGAGTGTCGTCCTCCTCAACCACATCAAGAAGTGGTTGGTGAGCTGATGGGCTTGTGGGCGCGCTGACACTGCTTCGTCGTGATGGTGACGCAGCACCAAGTAGTGCGCTAAGATCTGATCGCCGCTTTTCTCTCCTCTTTGCAATGTGGGACATAGGACTTCCTGCTTGTGCAAGAGCAGAGTAGGACCCATTCCACGTTGACCTCTTGTGATCGCGGATGGAAGTAAAGTTGTCATGTTGCCGAGATCCAGGCAAAGAAAGCGGCCGGTGATTATCGCTATTCAGAGAGAACGTGAGTTTCATAGGCGATGGCGGGGCATACATCTCCGAAAGCTGCGCAAGCTCGGATGGAGATACAATAGCTGAAAGCAGTTGACGAACGTTGTCACATTGAGTTTGGGTTGTGAGTAGGGAAGTTGATAGTGCCACCCTAAGTGACGAAAAAGTCATTATCGGGGTGGATGGTCCGTGAAAGATGCTGTGCAGGACCTAGTCAGGGCACACATTTCGATGATGTCATAGCAATTACCTTCGCTCTTCATTTTCTAGGGTCTCGAGGGTGTCTTGGACAACGGCGTCCCACACCTTACCCGCTGTGATTAAATTTTGGAGTGCTTCCAGGGACTGCAAAAAGAGCGGTGAGTCCATTGCCTATAAATTGTGAATGTGAGGCTCACAGGTGTAATGATGTCAGGTTTAGAGTGTAGATCCAATTGGTGAACGTGCATATAATACAGTGTGCTAACAAGCAACAGAACAAAGAAGGCGTAAAATTGAGCGCTGAGCGCTGCGACAGCAAGGGTGATAGAAAGTGTTATAGGCCATACATGTGGTGCGGGTTCGGCGGGTACCGTTAGGGAAATTTGCTCGGTAGCGGTGCTTTCAGCCCCACTGGTATTTCTGCTGTGGTTGCTTGAGAGTCTACCAGGAATTTGGGGTGAAAACGAACGGCGGTGTGGATGAGGGACGGGGGTAGTTGCGAAACCCGGGGATAGGAGGGAGGATGTAATGACACCATACTTGAAGCGCTCAGCGAAAGCTCGTGTGCGCTTCGAAATACGGTCAGATGTGAAGAGAGAGCTGAGAAACTTCATGACATTGCAGGTGAATGAAGAAAGATGAATTGACCGAGGATATAATAATAACATACGCGAGCTCAGGAACAGTGTTATGACTACGAAGAGTAAACATACCTGAAGCGCGCCAAAAATACCGAAACAAATTTTTTCGACTTGTGCACTGTACTTGAAGACTACTGGCGACTCCGTGAATGAGTGCTGGAGTATTGAGAAAAGTGGCCAGTTTCCAGGCATTTGCTCGGGAGCTTCACCCGAGTCTGCGGTGAAGTAAAGATGAGCAATGATCCACAAGGATGGTTAGCAACTGCACCTGTCAAATACTCTTCTAATGGGTGTCCGTCATAGTAAGGCTGGGCCATGAGTTGAAGTTGAGGCGTTCAGTAACGATCGGTTGGCGATATGAGCACTGGTTTTCGTGATGCGTTCGTGAAGAAAAAGCCGGTTATTATGTGAAACGAAAGGACAGCTCTAATGAACTAGGAAGTGGCAAAAAATGGCGTACGGTAGTATGCAATTAGCGTCCTTGGCTATAATGCCCAGTCTTGCGCAAACAGCCTCCGAGGGGACAAGCCGAGAGCTGTACCGCTATTTGCTTACTTAATCATCCATTGTGTTAACTTACCAAGTTAGCATGTTGCCATGATGTCACTCCTTCTCTTGATCAACCTACAAGAACGAGCACTGGGGGAAGCAGCATGTCCTCCTTGAGTTGTTCATATCGCTGCATCTTTATGGCTATTCGATATCTTTTCCTTCGCTTGGTTATACCATCCACGACGACTAAAAACCTAGCCAGGCACGGGTGCGGCCCTCAGGCTTACTATGTTTACTTGTATTTTGTTCGTGCGGAACCACCTGCTGTTGTAACAGGACAGGCTCCACCGCTGCGGCTCTTGCCTTCCTCGTGTAACGTGGCGGAAGCATTGGCTTTTCACTTGATCGGTGAGCGCTAGCGCTTGAATGTTAATAGAATCTCTCCAGCGCGGAACCACACGTCAAGTTCACCCCCCAACACGACCATTGCACCTCGGTCCCGCTAGGCGGATTATAGAACTATGTGCACTCCATCGTGATATTGTTTTTCGACACGAACGTCATTCATTTCCAAACGAGAGATCAATGAAGACCAATTCCGGCTGCACTGGCATTCAGCAGCATGAACATTACACGAGTCACCGGATCTATATAAATTCCAAGAAGTTCGATAACATCGGCACCTTTCCAGTAGATTTTCAAAACACGCGGTTGTCTTGAACCAATACTCGTGGAAGCAACGAAGTATCGTTCAGCCCCCGATTTGCCGTCGAAGATAGTTCTTCCTGCGATGGTATCTAGAAAAGTATACTCAATATCTATAGGAACATCATGATCATAGAAGTCCTGTGTATCGGAATAGCACTCTAGCGTGCGTTCCTCATGCTTGGATGAACACGAGCTTGCAGACACACGGAAATGATTCTCACTTCCTTTCCCTCGATAAGGCCCATCCGCTCATGATCCCATAATTGAAGCACTCGGAAAAACTAACGACGATGACCCTGTTCCAAGGATCTTCCGTTTTCGATATCACACTTATTTGTTGATCTACTGGTGGCTACTAGTATTCATACACGATGCGAGGCACAACACTCAGAACCTGATCTTGACTCTTTTGGCGGCTTTGACACAGTGTTGTGCCATCCCTCCACGGATATACCAAATTGCCCATATCGAGTTAAGGTGGACCAGCCCGCGGGCCCAAGTAGGGTTGATTAGGCACTGGCGATTGAATGACCTTCGGATCCAGGAATGTGTATAGGCAGGAGGCTGTGAGCTTGACTTTTTTTTGGGGGTCGCGTGCCAAACATCACCCTAGATGGCCTACTTGTGGGCGTTCGCCGGGATTGGATTAATCAAGTCACTGACCTCATCATGCAGGGACCTGCTGCGCATCACGTACACCAACAGGGGTTTGCGGGTGACGAAATACCCGGTAGGGGCCAAACCATTTAGTTTTAGAGGACGCCGAATACTTGTCCTTCATATATTATCCGGCCAAAGAAGGCCGAGCACGTTGAAAGGCGTGTTTTATCTCCTCTTGAGTGCAATGTGAGTGCTTGGTTTCAAAATTTCAATACTTGCAGGATAAGCGAATGGCAAGATATTACTCATACATACAGTAGGCCAGACATAATTGTTCTGAATCCCGACTATCGTTGTATGTACAATGACCCTTCATACCAGGCACAAGTTATGGTAGGATCCACAAGGAATATAGGAAGACAGAAGCTCAAATCTCGGTGATAGCAACCTTCGATGATCGCCCTGCAAGTTTGGGCTTCGCTAGCCAAGGATTCAATATTAATATTCAACGTTCAACCCTGAAGTCGCTGACGTGTGACGTCACATACACTGGCAGGGACTCGTCCCTGCTGTTATATTGGAGAATATGGTAGGCCCCTACTCTCAAAAGACGTGCATCTGGTCAGACTGGTCATGAATCTAAGAATATACTGTCAGCTTTTTCGGCATAGCCATCAGACTCTGGAGGATGTCATCATAGAAAATAACCTTTCTTGTCTATTCCCGACCAGGGGGTTCAGCTGATCAGGGGAGCACAGATTTGATCCTTTTGCAGGGTGATCACCGTCAGATAGCAATATTATAATATTAATATGTACAATGCATCGTATACATGTGGTCCCGACTAATACCATGCGCCCAGAGACTCTTAATACCAAGCACTTGTGGGGAATACCAATAAAATATGGAGGCTCGGAGGCGAGTTCCGCAACCTTCGATGATCGGTACAAATATCTATGAAACAACGATTCTGATATCTTCAATCCTCCTTGTGTATGTCTTTGACAACATGCAATCACTTACATGGGATTCAATTCACAATTCCTGACTCCACTTAATGCTCTCTCCCACCTTGTGGGTCATCAAGGTCATCTAGACGTTGACGTGACAAGCAGGTTGCTTCTAGTTCGAATGCTTGAAGTTGTCGGTCCACCTCACGGCTGAGTTCGTGCGTCGTATAGCTACGAGTTGGGAGACTTTTCAGGTTCAGAACCACACGCTGACCGACCACTGAAAGTAATGGGCCGGAAAACCTATGTGCGATAATTCACATGAAGGGACGAAGTCGATTTGATGATTTGAACGCACCCTTTAGGTAAGAAAGTGTATGGACCCTGGATTGTGTTACTCAGGAAGAAATATGTTGTGAATAAGAAAGACTGACGTTCGCGTACACAGTCCTGAACCATAATATAAGCAGATGGAATTAGTTGAGAGTTCGAGCAAGTCTCACCAGGATGCGACGTTCATGGCGTTGTAAAACACACTAATCTGGTTCTTGTTATTCGAGATGTGAGATGTTATCATCTTATACACTCACAACAAAAAACATGGTTCCTAATTAGTTATGGTCAATTACAGACATTTCCAAGATCCATGCGAGCATGCTCACCATCTCGAACAAGTAATAGGAGGAGGTTGGAGGGGTAGAGAAACTGAAATTCTCTGGAATATTTCCACAGACTTCGCGCTGTCAAGATAAAGGTTGCTGCATCGAGAATAAAGCTTTGAAATATTCAGCACGCCCTGCAATCATGGAACACATCATGCTAACCTTCCAAAATAGCTGAGCCACTAACGTTGTGATAGGGCCGATGGGATTTCTGTCAATACACTGACTTGAAATTGTATAGTTGCCGACTGACCATATATTCTTTACAGGGATAGTCAATTAGTTTGCAGACAAGACGAGGCAAAATTACATACCTGGCATCGCCGACACGCAGATCCCGACTAAGTCGAGGTATTGGAAATCTTCATCTGGCCGAGCGCAACTACATCAGAGAATCACAAGATAGAAAATAACGACGCAGCCTACGAGAATCATGTACTGCACCGATCAAATTCATGGCGAGCAGAATAAGAACGTAGAACACATAGCCCCCGACAAGAATATTTGTCTCGCGTTTCCGAGTCCCCCAGATGGCCCAAGCACGCATGAGCACAAGTACTGAGTATTAATTCTCAGTACAAGCAATCATTGAAATGAGGCACACGTACTATGAATCGATTCTGAAGATAGCAACATAAAGCAAGTGGTGCTGATAGCAAACCTTTGGCAGAACTGGTGCATCAAAAGGTCAATGACCCGGAAAACGGTCTACTTGTGAAACTGCAACATACTGATTGAAGGTTATGTGTGAGGATGCCAGCCTCTTCCAACCGAATGATGGTCTGTCCGACAAGGTTTCCGTATCGGTTGATGAGGAACATGACTTTCACGATCGTCCAAGGGGCGCTCCAAATGTATTGGATCTGGAACCAATGCTATATTTTCAATATCATACGTCAAGCAGCGAACTCACTTCGTCATCGAGAGTAAGAAAGTAATCGTAGATCAGCACAATGTGGCCAACTGTAGAGAGTGCTCTTGATGAAAATATGAGACAATAAAGGATGTCGCAAGAAACGCCGACCTACTTTCGCACCCAGATGTTGTAAAAGAATCCGGACGATAGTAGGAACATGAGCAAACGAGCACGTAGCAGTATTTCAGCCCGGCGACCACACGAGGCACAGTAGAGACCCTTTGAGTTTTATATAGGGTCTATATCAGAGGCATGGCAGGTCTCAATGTCACTAGCAACTAATTCCGGGTCGAACCTGACGTGGGTATAATGATAACAGGTCCAGCCGTCCAGGTACCTCAACTATGCTGCCAGTGCCTGTCAAGAGTGTCGGTGAATGCTGAGATCTCGCGAGCAGTGACCAAGGTGTTGCTAGGGATGCATCACTCTTTGGAGCAAACCACGGCAATATTTTATCTGTTCAACAGGTTCGTTTTGAGTGACAGTAGTGAATAATCAGATAAGAACAGGCAGTGCGACATCCAAATCTACCATGAATGTATATATGTGCTCTTGCGCACTGCATAGCAATTATCATTATCGCTAGCAGCGTCGACCGTAGTACCTTGATGTATACCGCAGAAATGATAATGATTATCTGATATGGGGAGACCGAGAAAAAAGTCAAATAGACAAATCTCGGCATAAGTATTGGGTTCGGGAGCTTGAAGGCGGTTCCTACTAAGGACCTGATAAATTAATAATGAAGGCTCAGGTCATTATGTAATTGAAAATAACTCAGGTATTTGTAAACGTTTTGCGTTTGGGTCACGTGACTCGCGCCTTCGAACATTGTTCTACAGAAGTTGCGCTTGGGTCTGAGTTTAACTGATGCAGCCTAATACATCAATACAAGCGATGTATCCTTCCGACGGCACGTGACTCCCGACGGAGAATCCATAAGTATATCCAAGATGAACAATTATGTAATAGGTCTTAGTACTGTGTTACATAATATTAAAAATGAGCATCAGATCAGACGTTATGCCATAATTAATTAATTCTATATTTCGATCCCTGAACATGTTTCCTTAAGGTGATGTTGCGGGGACCTCTGTTTCATGATTTTTGTAAAAAAATATACCAGCATAAGGCTCCAATTAGTGAACTAAAACAAATTCGTTGAGAAATGGTGGAGGTCATACAGCAGTCAAAATCACAAATCAGTGTCACCTGCCGTAGCTGCCTATGTCGCACAGTGGACTGCGAGGGAAACCAAGGCCAAACCGGAGGCCACGGCTCCAATAAATTTCACGAGACCACGTACAGAGCTTTCAGCAACATTTTCCGACTAGATTTGGAGGCTTGAGAAGGATCGATATCTGGTCTAAGGTCTTCACTCATCGCAAGTGGTTTTAGGTTTGGACCGGTGAGAGAGGAACATTACGGTACATAGTACATTCGCAATAAAATTGAATAAATAGGTGTGCAGAAAATAAAACAACCTGCCACAGAGCAAGGTGTCAGTCGGTAGGGCCGAACTCTAGCGTACAGTGTACCGTATACATTCGGTCCCGACCAATATCATACGTCCGGATTGCGAGAAATACAAGTAAGTTATGTGGACAAGGGAGGGGAGTTCCGATATAAACCAAATATAAACATCTGCAATCTATGTAACACCCAATCTGATTTCTTCAATCCTACTTGTGTATCTCTTTGACAACACGCAACCACTTACGTGAGATTCGGTTGACATTCCCTGATTCCACCTTCTGGCACATCAAGGCCATCTCGACCTTGAGGTGACGAGCAACATGCTTCCTTTGCATCATCAAGACCACATCGATTTTGAGGTGACAAGCAGCATTCGTCGAATTCGAATACTTCAAGTTGTCGGTCCACCTCACGACTGAGTTCATGCGTCGCATAGGTACGTGTTGGGAGACTTTTCAGGTTCAGAACCACGCGCTGACCGACCACTGAAAGTAACGGGCCAGAAAACCTGTATGCAATAAGTTCACGTAGAGTGACGAGATCAAATTGATGACAGACGCACCCTTTAGGTAGGAAAGTATATGGACTCTGAATTGTTTTGTGTCACCCAGGAAGAAGAAATATCTTATAAATAGGAAACACTGACGTTCGCGTACACAGTCCTAAACCATAACATAAGCAGATTGAAAAGTTGAGAGTTAGAGCGAGTCTCACCAGGAGGCGACAATAATGGAATTGTTGAACATACTAATCTGGTCCTTGTCGTCAGAGGCGAGATATTATTGACTTGTTCACTCACAACAAAAAAGATAGTTGCTAATTAGTTATGGTCAATTACATACGGGACTCTCCAGATCCGCGCGAGCATGCTCACCATCTCGAAGAAGTACACGAAGGAGGTTGGAAGGGTAGAGAAACTGGAATTCCCTGGAATATCTCCACAGACTTCGCACTGTCAAGACAAAGGTTACTGCATCGAGAATAACGCTTCATGGTCTTCAGCACGTCCTGGGAACACGTAACACAACATGCTAACCTTCCGAAATAGCCGAGCCACTTGCGTTGTAATAGGGCCAATGAGATCTCTATAAGGAATTATATAGTTACCGACTAACCATATATTCTTTACAGTGGTAATCAATCAGTCTGCAGACGAGACGAGGTAAAATGATAATCACATACTTGGCATGTCCGACACGCAGATCTCCACCAAGTTGAGGTATCGGAAATTCTCATCTGCCCAAGCGCAACTACATCAGAGAATCACGAAATGGAAACGAGGCAGCCTACGAGAATCATGTATTCCACCAAGCATAGTGATTCCGAGCAGAATAAGGACGTAGATCACGTAGCTCCCGACAAGAATATTCGTCAAGCGCTTCCGAGTTCCCCAGATGGCCCAAGCACGCATGAGCACAAGTACTGAGTATTAATTCTCAGTAAAAGCAACAATAAAAATGAGGCACGCGCACTATGAATCGACTCTGAAGATAGCACCATAAAGTAATTGGTGACGATGGCAAACCTTTGGCAGAACTGGTCCAAAGGTCAATGACCCGGAAAACGGTCTACTTGTAAAACTGCAACATACTAGTTGGGAATTATGTGCGAGCACTGCGAGAACGCCAGCCTCTTCCAACCGAATGACAGTCTGCCCGACAAGGTTTCCGTATCGGTTGATGAGGAACATGACTTTCACGATAGTCCAAGGGGCGCTCCAAATGTATTGGATCTGGAACCAATGTTATGTTTTCACTATTATATACGTCAAGCAGCGAACTCACTTCATCATTGAGAGAAAGAAAGTAATCGTAGACTAGCACAGTGTGGCCAGCTGCAGAGAGCGCTCTCGACGAAAGTGTGAGACAAGAAAAGGATGTCGCGAGAGACGCCGACCTACTTTCGCACCCAGATGTCGTAAAGGAATTCGGACAATAGGGACATGAGCAAATAAGCACCCAGCAGTATTTCAGCACAGATAATGACGAAGGCCCAGCAATCACACGACACCCAGTGGAGACTTGTTGAGTTTTATATAGGGTCTACATTAGAGGTATGCCAGGTTTCGATGTCACTAGCAACTAATTCCGGGTCGAACCTGACGTGGGTATAATGATGACAGGTATCCCGACTGTGCTGCCAGTGCCTGTCGAGGGTGTCGGTGAATGCTGAGATTCTCGAGAGTTGCTAGGGATGGCATCAGTCTTTGGAGTAAATTGAGTCACAGGCAAGTTGTCAGTCACAGGGTAGAAATTGGGGAGGGTCGCCCTGAAGATATTTACATAGTACCGCGTCAAAAAGTTAAAGACTGGCGGGCAAGAATGTAGTCGTATAAAGCACAGCAATTTATCTCTTCAACAGGGTCGATTTGAGTGACAGTATTAATCAGATAAGAGCAGGCGGTGCGATGCACAATGTATACAAATCCACCACGAATATGTATACATATATATATATTAGAATGGCTAGTAGGCTCTTCAATGCACTGCATAGCAATCGCTAGCAGCGTCAAACCGTAATACCTTGAAGGACAGAAGACATTGTATAGGGTCTCAGGTAGAATCTACGGTTCGGATTATCAGATATGGCAAGACCGAGCAAAATCGAGAAAAAAAGGTCAAATAGAGGCACACATTGCACTCAGAAGCTTAGAGGCGCTGACGGGGCAATGACAACCAATATTTGGTCAAGGTGGACCAGGTCTACACATAGGAATCAAGCTACCTGCAGATATTGATAAACAGTTCCGTTCCGGTCACGTGACTCGCAGTGTACGCGCGGAAGTGAAATACAAATTTCTCCACAGACTCTCATCATCATTTTCGACATTTTCCCATAGTATCCACAGAGCCTACGGGAAAAACGAAGCGCGAGACGTTGTGATTCAAACAAGCAAACCGAGCTAGCGAGCCGGTAACGATCATTGGACAGAGTATTTTTTTTCGGTATACCTGTACCCTACTAGACGAGTCTTGGAATAAGGCAATGAACAGCTGGTTTACTTGTTCTGCTGAGGGTTCACATTTTCAACCATTCCCCCGAGAGACACTCGTAAATTCACTTCCATTTAATTTCACTTCCGTGATGTCGCATCAAAACCACAGGAAACTGAGGATGATGTATTGTTTGCCTTTTGAACAAGAGCGTGAGTCTGTTGAAGTTCAGGTGTGTCATTATCAAGATTCAAGAATGTGGGGAGGTGCGAAGGAGACTCAAAAGCCTGATTTTGTGAGTACCTTCATACCTATCAAACTGAAAATATGATACTGAAATGAGGCGAAATAAAGGTCACAGCTCGACAAAGCTGCTCTATAACGTTTAGTATGATCTACATGAGAAAAGAAAAGGCCTCGGATGACCTAGTAGTACAGACTGAGTGTGTTGAAGCTACCGGCGATCGAGATAACTCTTCCACATATTCCACAGGCGCTCCCAATGACACCCTTTGCAACAATGCAAGGTTTCTAGATGTGGATGGCTCGTGTTTTACCAGACCCACTATCAAAAACTACAATAAGAAGGTGTGTTTGCTATGGACCTGTGGTTTGTGAATTGTTTTAATTTAAATAGGGACGCGATGGTTGGCTGCACGTTAGAATTACTTTGAACCTCCATCTCCAACATCTCATCCTCTTTCGTGCTAAGATGCGATCAAACGCCGATTTATCAGCGGTCTCGTATACCATCAGTGCCCCGCAGAGCATTGTAAGTGGTTGGTTTTAGAGGTGTAGCGTTTGAACGTAATAATAAACATCTACTTTAGCAGTTGGATGCAATTATGCACGGGGTCACAAGCCAAAACCGTGTCAGCCGTCGTCACCGGAAACGCATCCAAGAGAAGGCCAAGATTGTGCAGTCCAACAATTCTCACAAGAAATTTTCATCAGCTATTTGGCGCTTGCCCACGGAAATCATCGTTCAGATTTTCCTGTACTGCATACCAGAAAAGGCAGCCTTGACGCCCGCGCCATTTATGGCCCCCATGCTGTTGACAAGAGTATGTCGACGATGGCGAGAGATTGCTGTGGACATGCCGAGTCTATGGCGCAATCTGCGATTAAAACTCGGGCACGGTAACTGGCAACAGAGAGCTTTTTGCTATGACGCCTACCTCAGGCGATCGCGAGGACGTCAGATATCATTGACACTCGCTGAGTGTGACGACAATAACTGGGCGGAGCTACGAAGCCTACTACAGCCATACGTCAATCAAATATCGTCGCTGTGTGTTTGGTTGTCCTCTGGTGACAGCTCCTTTCCACTGGTGATATCAGACTTCGGCGGACTTGAGGAGTTGGTTGTATACACGGACAGTTCTAATCCTGTACAAGCTTTCGCGCAATTGCCGCCAAACATGCGCACTCTCAAGTTATTGGACCTGTGGTACAACTTCCAGGTGTTATCTAGCTTCAAACCTCTCGCCTGGGCTAGTCTCACACACCTTGAGGTCGCAGTAGAGGGACTAGATTCCTTCCCCTGTTTGCTCCGTCTTTGTCCCAATCTTTTGTCCTTGTCGATGATTGGAATATTCACAGCGGCGGTGGAAACTTCGGAAACTTTGAAGCACACCAAACTTCAAACTTTGCGCCTATCCGGGGATTTCCATTTGCAGATGTCCGTGATTGAAATCCTTGGGCTGTTCAATGACATCACGCTCCCCAATCTACGCGTGCTCGAAGTTCGCAATTTAGGAAAATGGGCTCATGAAGAATTCAAGGCGTTTATGACACGGTCACGGTGTCCCCTGGAGAGCTTGATCTTCGGTGGTGTGGTGATGACAACGGATCGGCAACTGGCAGAATATGCTACTCTTTTTCCATCCCTCAAAATAGTGACGAATCCTATGCCCTCCACGCTCGGATTTTAACTTGAACAGACTCGAACAGTCGTTATGTACATAGTTGACGAGATGATGATAATGGGATTGCCCTATAGCCTATACTTATCCTTTGTCAACCCTTCGATAGACTACTTATGTTCCCAAGTTATGATATGCATGAGTTGTGTAACATGCAGGTGTCCATAGTCGCTTTACAAAGATGACAACAAGACTTCGAATCGTTTGCTCCATCGTCTCCGCAGAGTGTTTGTACGTCTCAGGTTGATAGCATTATTTTATCGTCGACAACTGGACGAACACTAATACTATTAGCATAGAAGACAGGGTAAAGATAAAGACCATTGCATAAATACGCAAAACCCGATATCATTATGAAATGCGATATGACCAAGGAAGGAGCGAGGGCAACACATTCAGCTCGCTGTTTCCGTTGTCACCATTCTGGCGCCAAAAATAAGGGAGAGGTTGACCGTACCAAGAATGCTTTGGCTTCTTCGTGAGACCATGTTTGTGAGCCCGAAATTTCAAGTAGTGTTGCAAGAAACGCAGTTAGTACCCACCAAAATTAGTCTTAACTTTTGAAACTGTATATATAGCGCAGATAGCCTAGTAGCAGCATAATAGCGTTACATGAAATCAACTGCCCTCTTACGAGCACGAGGAGGTCCGCTTCCCTGGTCACTATTCTGACCTGCCCTCGTCAGGGGACAGATTTAGAGGCAGTGCCTTCACGATATCTGGCGGAGGCTTTTCAACCCACATATCCTCACCTTCATCCCCCTTTCGATCCTTCCGTCTCTTCTTCCTCGGCTTCTCGCTATCTCGATCTCGATGTTTTTGATGCGCAGCCGCGAGCGACGGGTTCCCGCCATCCTCGTCAACATCAAATGAAACAAGCACGCCCGCCTTGGAACCCTTCTGTTTCTTGTTTTTCTTTTCCTTCTTCTCCACGTCTTTCGGTTTGGATCCTCTGGGTATGAAGGTAGGCTTGAACGTAGCCAGATCAACATCTTCCACGATACCATCCGCTGGTGGTGGCTTGACATCCGGGCTTGGTTTAGATGGTCCAGCTGGCGCAGATACGGCAGGGGGCTCATCCACCTCATCGACATCATCCATGCGATCCTTCTCCTCGTCACTCTCCTCATCATCACTCGCGAAGATTGCTTTAAAAATATCCATCCCGGGACGTTCATAAGTGAGCACATCATCCCCTTGCCCATCATCTTCCCCCATGCCAATATTCGCAATATCGCGCTTGCTACTCCCAGAACCACTACCCTCTACTTGCGTCACTTCCGTGCTTGCACCCGCGACTCCGTCTGCTGGCACCGCGCCTGTGAACTCAGACGCCGTAGCCTGTGCTGACGGCCCAGAGGCATCGACAGGGATATCAAGGTCTGGTTCCTTGACGCCAAAGCGCTTGCACAGCAGCCTTGCAGGCTGCCATGTACACACCTCGCGCGTCATAACACCATACATGCCAAGTCGAGCAGCATGCACCTTCGGAGCTTCTTCCTTGACTTCCTCCTTCGGCGTTTCCTCCGCCACATCTGTACTGTCCGCCCCCTCTTCCGGCTGTGCAGCAGGCGTGTGTAGGCCCTCAATGATCTTCGGCCCGAGATCCAGAACAGCAGCACTTGTAAACCGCCCAGCCATGGCTCCAGAAACGGGGCGGAATAGCGCAGCTGACTTTGCATAATCGTTTATTTCTTTTGCGAACTCCTCGGCTGACTGCCCGGGTTTCTGTGCGGGTGGAGTTGCGCCTGAGCCGGGATTTGCATGCGCATGGAGATAGGCGGTGTACCTGGCCTGCTTAGAGGGATCGTTCGTGAAGGGCTGGAAACCGTGAAGGGCAGCTTGGGCCACATGGGGCTCGGTATGTGTCATCGTGGGAGGCGTAGGGAGTGAGGGACCTGGCGAGGAATCATCCGATGTGGAATGGGGCGCAAAGCGACTTGCAGCGATGTTCTTAATGCGTTCTTGGTCTTTCTTGGAGATGTACTCGAAGACGGACCTGGGTGCAGAAGGGAGGGGTGTCTCACCGAGTGCTGCTCCCCGCTGTCCATAGCATGTAAACACGTGAGTTCTTTGGGAGAATAATTTTGTCAAACCTGGTTCGCAGAGATGCCTTTTTTCCATTGGGCGTGCGACTGAGTTTGAGATGGAGGAGGTATAGATGCATTCTCTTTATCTTTTGAATTAGCTTTCTCCCCCTCCCACACACGTTTGGGATTTGGCGTCCAATCTTTTGGCACATCCGGTATTGGGAAGCTGGAAATTGTAAATATCCCACCATAAGCAATATACGTGCAACAAAAGCTACTGACCAAAAGTCCTCCGCCACGGGTTTCTCAGATATGATGAACCCGTTCAAAGGCTGTCTCCCATCACGAAACTTCAATTTTCCAGTAGAAGGTCTCTAGAATTCATAAGTTAAACTGTAATGTCTCAGTTCCCTTGGATGGTGACCCACTTGAGGTTGTGCTGCCTTTCCTAAATTCCGTGCACCTTGCGATCGCGAACTCATAACAACATGCTCCTCATCGTGCACATCATTCGCATCGTATGCATGACTATTCCTACCGTGAATCTGGGAGTGATCATAAACATCTAAGTCATCGTCGTCTGCATCATTCAGCGCGCCAAGGCCAAAACCACCTGTCGCCACGGGTCAGGGTGAAAAATCGCACGCAGCAACGGCAGCAAGATTACGCACCAGCTAAGCGTGGACCATTGGACTGTTTGGAAGTCTCAGGCGCAACGCCAAGACTCGCATGCAGCCCTAGTCCAGGGTCATATCCCAAACCATGAAAGTTATCCTTCCTCTCGACGATGATTAGTGGCGTGTCTCGAGGGGCGTACATGTGTTTCTTCGCTTCTTCATCCATGTCATCGGAAGTCACGTCCGGGTTACGGCCAAATGATATTTCACGCTGACGCCATGTTATCCGTGGGCCGATACCCTGGCCGATGCGCCAACCCATCTTCTTCAGAATGCGAGCGCCTACAGAGTCCTTTGGTGCTGGGAGGAGAGACTGCTCAAGTGCGAGGGTGATTGCGCTTGGTGAGGTGGGTCTAATAAGCAATGTGTCATATGAAGGGATATAATGATACACACTCTTTGTCGTTGGCACCCACATCACGTTTGCTCATCTCGTCTTGTGTGCCTCCCAGTAAATCCATCTGCTCATGCTCATCAACCAGCTTTTGGTCATCACGCATTCCTGAGATATCTTCTTCGTCCATGAAGTCCTCTGGGCGGGAAGGGCGGTTCTTGTTCGTGGCCCTGTCGGATCGAGAGGATATGAATGTTGACGGCGTCCATCCTGGAGTAGAGTGCTAAATGGTATGCTGCGTGTAGACTTCTCTCAAAGGACGTACCTTCCTTCGAACCCACTGTATTGAAGTACCCAGCAGAGAAACCGCCGGTAAAAGCACCATGCAACCTTCTCCGACCCTTCTCATCTCTCACCTGGAAGATATCTTAAGTTTGGAACAAGACCATACGCACGCACAAAAGCTCACCTCTTGCTTCCATAATGGTACGAACTCGCCTGTGTCTTTTGACTTTTCGAGTGGGGGCAGCGGGGTGCCGATCTGAGGTGATCACAGAGAGTTGGCCAGCTGTGGGGATGGAAAAAAGTTTACGCACAAGGCAGAAGTTCTCGTTTGCCTTTCTGCTGGAGGTATCGATTCCTAGGTCACCGAGCTTGCGCTTCAGCCTCGCTGTGCTCATCGTGGTCGCTGTTGAATCATATACCTTCTATAATAGGAACCCTAATAATTTCCTTTGGTGATAGGTCGGAGTTACTATTGACATCAATACTGGTTTTGGACTCTCACAACGCGGCACGAATCAAGGTGAGATTTCCAACTTGAAGCGTTATCTGGAACCTCGATTGGTCCGGACTTGGAGAGGCTGAAATGCTTAGCAGCCTGGCGAGTTACTTAGGATTTTCCCATGACTTGGACGCCAGTCTAATATCAGCGAGGTGGACACCTGAACTGGATTGATTTTCCAATCAACTCCTTCGAGGTCGAGAATTTAAAGACATTGTGGTTATTTCACCTTTATGCCTTTTCCATGTTTTAATTGCTATATTACCACACAGAAAATGAACTCTATCCATTGCTAACAGTCATAAGCAAGGTGACCCACCATTTCCGCCGACGCCAACGGCACTTCCCGAGTTTTGGAATTAGCTGTAAGGAACTTACCTTGAAGTTCCTGAGACTGCGCCTCAGGTGTGATTAGCTCTACTTCCGCTGCAGTGTAATTGCTGTACAGGCTCCAAAACCCATCTTAAAGATCTCTAGCCCTGTCGCTTGTGCGTCCTTAGTGACTCTTCAGTCTTCTCTTCAAGGAGACTTTTATTTGTATAGTACACCCTCTCTCGATATCCCTATTTTTGCTCTTAAGATACGGCTATCAACGCTGACCACGACTTGATCATATCCAGTCTCCACCCACATACCACTCTTCACCATTATCCTCACTTCACGATAACTTTTTTAAAGTTGTCCGCCCTTGCATAATTATTTTATAACTCCAGTGAGTCTGATATTGTTTATCCCCACTGGTATCACGTTGTGAGACCAGGCATTCCAAATGCCATCGACTCCCTCGAGGTCTGTATGCTGCGACAGACTGAATGCCTTTCATTGACAACAAACAAACGTACGGCGTTGAGCCGTCATGCGGTTGTTGCCATTTCTCTTCCTTCATCTTGTAAGCGCTCGAGGCGTTCACGTATTCAACCATGTCTTCTCCTGCCTCGTTCGATAAAATTATTGCTGATGCAGAGTCTCCTCTCTGCGCTCAATTACCCCCCTCAGACCCACTATTGGTCGTACGATTTCTTCGATCATTCTAACTTGCTGCTATTTCAGTCATGAAAGATATTTCCACGACTTCTCGCCGAAGTTCCCGAAATGCTGTGGACCCTAAGAAATGGCCGTCGCTTTCAGGTATATCGAAACATCACAAGACATCCCATCTCGGTCCTCCTTCTGTAACCCGCCGAACCATTTATCCTGGAAAGGTAGCATTGTTGCAACAGCTACAACGTCAATTTCAAATTATCCCTCTTCTCAGGCAATCCACTTTACTGGAGGAGGAATACTTGGAAGATATCTGCTCACACATGCACGAGAACGAGGTTTGTACGACTTTATTACTGGCTTACTGCCGGCCTAATCCTCTGGTATAGCGAAACACCATGTCATCCTTACAGTCAATGAGTCAGCAACCCGAGATCCAATGGCCCATGCGCCCATGTCTCGTTGATTTCCTCATTGAGATTCACTTCACCTTCCGACTTCGACCTGAAACATTATACCTCACTCTCAATATCGTGGACCGCTACATCTCTCTGCGAATAGTGCGCATTCAGCACTATCAACTCTTAGGCTGCGTAGCGTTGTGGATTGCTGCCAAATTCAAGGATGTGGATAAACGCGTTCCGACGGTGCAAGAACTCGCACAGATTTGTCATGACACATACGAGGAGTCCGCATTTGTTCAAATGGAAGGTCATGTACTCAAGACCATTCAGTGGACGTTAGGCCATCCGACTGCAGAAGCATGGCTAAGACTGACGTACTGTGAGCTATTTGTTGAAGAAAAGGCTCAGCATGTTGCACGTTTCCTGATGGAAATCACTCTGTTTTACCGAGAGTTTATCGAATATCCTTCCTCCTCGATAGCACTTGGAGCACTGACACTCGCTCTCTTCCTCTGCGACCAACCACGCTGCGTCTATGAGGAAACGGAGGAATGTTTGGAAATCGTCGATTATCTCGACAATCGCTTGGCTAAGAATGTCAGCAACCTTTCGGAGACGCTGGTAAAAAAGTACTCTTATGCCTTCTACTCCAAGGCGGCAACATTTGTTGTACAGTACTACCTCCGGGGTGGCCGGTTTGTCCGGCAGTCCCTCATTCCTCTTCCAATGACGCCCAGTCGCTCACCGACGTCTGGTGCTAGCATGCCTATGAGCGCCACAACATCCGTCTCTGATCTATCTGATGATTTACCTCTCGAAAATGCTAAGACACAAAGTAGGCCTCAGAACTCGTGTGTCGACATTCTCTGACTGTTTTTGCAGAGTTGCACCAGCAGTATCTTAGTCCATCCGAGGTGGACCGTGCTGTCCGAACAATTATTGACGTTCAACTTGACAATGCTCCACTGCGTGTAATCGACACAACCACCGGCCTCTTGTGCGATCGAGAGACGCAGATACGCACTTTCAAAACGACCATAGAGTACCAGGAGCTTGTGTCATCAATAAACACACATCAAGATCTCCGAATGAAGGGCGTCGAAGAAGTGGTGATGACATACTTCCAATATGTTATGCTATCGCACAAATGGGAAGGCGAGGAGCCGCTGCTGCAGGATATCCAGGGCAAGGACATTTATAAGTTGGATCCAATTAGCGGCATAAAGAAGTTGCAATCGTTCTGCAAAACTGCTCATGATTTGGGGTATCGTTGGGCATGGAGCGACACATGCTGTATTGACAAGAACACCGATGTTGAGCTCCAAGCATCGATCAAGTCCATGTTCGCCTGGTATCACCATTCCGCGCTCACGGTTGTATACCTCTCAGATGTTCCGCCTTTGTCAAAATCTGGTGCGCTAGCAAAGAGCGCTTGGAGCACTCGCGGATGGACGCTTCAAGAATTCCTCGCTCCCAAAGTTATTCTCTTCTATCAAACGAATTGGACTCTTTATCTCGACGATCGCACACCAAACCACAAGAATTCCGTCGCGATCATGCAGGAGTTGGAGGTTGCAACGGGCATAGACCGACGGGCCGTTGTGGCCTTCCATCCCGAGATGAGAGATGCCCGAGAGAAACTTCAGTGGGCGTCGACGCGTACTACCACGTTGCAAGAAGACATCGCATACTCGTTATTCGGTATCTTTGGCGTCCGCCTACATGTTGATTATACTGAGAAGAAGCAGAACGCGCTCGGGCGGCTTCTGCAGGAAATCATAGCTCAGTCTGGTGATATTACTGCCCTGGACTGGGTCGGAAAGTCATCAGAGTTCAATAGCTGTCTACCAGCCGACATCACTTCATATGAAGATCCACCATGCAAGCTGCCATCTCTTTCTGAAGAAGAGATTCAGTCATCGGTCTCCTCGCTGCGAGGTGCTGTAGCTCCACAGCCGGCTTCGCAATTATATCAGACACTTGACTACCTGAGCGCTGCCCGCTTTGCTCACCACCGGTTGCATCTGCCTTGCATTGTATTCCCGATCACAGAAGCCAGGCGGAAGCTAGGTCATGACCAGAAAACATATACGTATGAACTCAAGTCAGACGGGCTTCGCAACCTGCAGATCACCACAGAAGACAAGTTCTCTCAGTTTTCGTCGGCAAGGCCGCCTCCCGCCTGGCAGACGATCGTGCTTGTTCGTCCATGGGATCGCCATCTACTCGGGCTTCATGACACTGCAGACGATAGGCAGAGCGTGGACAATTGGTCATTACCCGAATCTCCGTCGTGCGATTCGTCCGCTGCACAAACTGAGTCTATTTATTCGGATTCTCACTCACAAGCATTGCGGTTGCTTGTTCGCCTTGGGCTACCATTTAGTGGATTTCTGCTAGCACGGCAGCGCGACGGAGAATTTAAAAGGATCGCATCTGATCGTAATATTATTGCACAGGTTAAAGACGTGGCTTCTATTACATACTTGATGGACATCAGGACACTGGAGGTACTGTAACTGTATGCATGGATCCTTTCCAGTCTCTCGCCTGTTCTGGGAGAGCGTTTATCGTCACGCCACCCCCTAAGAAGTGAACTAGTCTTCGTCTGAATTTGGGTGGCCGTTTGAGGTCTCGCCTAGACTGAAAACATGAGGACTCAGCCACAGCCCTTCCTCCTGGGGCCTGGCAATTGCCAATTGAACCCCAGTCGACCACTGACGATCAGGAGCGTCCAAGACTCGCTTAGATTCGGCCGGATAATCAAAAATCGGGTAGTGCCGGTGAGTGTCAACGATCCATTCGAGTGTCACGCTTTACTCAAGATCTGGCAACTGTTAACGAAGGTCACATTCTTCGAGTACATTGTTACTTGTCCAGTGTCGAGGTGCACACCAGTCTACCTGGAATGGTTCGTAAATCAAAGTTTTGTTGCTTAACTTAACTACGAGCTGTATTATGTAATTTAATATTTGGGATTTTGCAAACTTGTATTTGACTGTCACTGTAATCCCATGCAGGCGGCATGCTGCAAATATAATTTTCAAGTCAATGCATAGTTTTGTGACACGTACGTCGCTCCATCCTAACTTGAAACTGATGACATTAATGATATGAGCGGTGTATAGAAGTCCTGATCATCCAGAATGCATGTTGAGACGGTTCTAGACGTGCCATTGCCAGTGACATTGTAAACATGACTAACAGCTCCCATTGCGAGTCGTTACACGATCTCAATTCAGACTGGTTTAACATACGCCTTTCCTGCGTGGTGGGTGACGTCCAGTGTTTCACATATGTCTATTTTCCTGCAGGGTATAAAGTCTCGATGTTTCCGAAATATGTATATTTTTCATCTCATTCTCATATCGCACAGATCCTGGTGATTTGTTGCACGACAGACTTGCGATAGGCATCGTACTACCATTTTTGTTTCTTTTAACGCTGCGCCGGACCGCATCCTCTCCTTGTACGCTATTTTCATCATGCGCTTCACATCTCAGTTTGTTGCTTTCACAAGCATCTGTACGATCATCGCTATTGTGCTTCCACCCCCTGCCGACGCTGCGTATATTGCAAGCCATCCCAGCGGCAACCGGATCGCTACTGCGCATGAGGCTGATAAGCCCCGCACTATCTTTTCACTTCCGAGGCTGACTACTGGACATGGTCCCCACGAACTCTCCGAGGACAAAGGAAAGTCGATCATCGATACTCCCAACTCGGTAAGTTAGCTTGTCTTTTTCTGACGTCTTCTGACGCCTACCAATACCGTAGAGGTTCTTCAGGTTTTCAGATTCCGACCCATTGAACCCGCTGGCCGGAATTCTGGATCATAGTTTCGCTCATGTTCATGGTGATGATGTTCATCCGCCCTTCTTGCTGCGTGATGCATCCTCACGTCGTCCTACTCCTCTCTCTCGTCGCTCGTCTGCTCTCGTCCATGGTGCAGATGGAAATAACTATCTAGTCTCCAGGGGAGCAGCCTCCAAGCGCCCTTTAAAACGAAGGCTGGGCCGTCGCGGTATATCTGATCCTGTTTCCGGAATCATTGATATTGTGGTATGGAGTTCTTCTCCCCTCACTTGTACGTTCTTATAACCGCACTTCCAGAGCGGAGATCAAGGCCGGCACCTCGCATCTCTTGCTCTCGATTCTTCGATGTATAACTCTACCAACACTACGTCGACCAACTCGACCAGTAGTCACGCTAGTAATGGTTCAATTCCTCTCAATGCGTCAAGCACCAACGGGACGCAGTTCTACTTGGTCGACGCTAATGACAGCTCATTCAACGACCCTGGTATTTATCCTGCATTCGTTTTATTACCGAACTAAATTATCTTCATAGCAAATACAACGAAGCACGTCATGGTTCAAACCGATATCTTCGATTCCCTTTACTGCGCGACTTTTGACCCAAACCCATCTGGGCCTGAACCAATGATAATGGAGATGTGCCGCCCGTCGCAATCCGAAAATGACGTCAAAAACCTGGATTACTCATATGCCAACGGAGTAGCGCCTATCGTCGATTACACCTTATTGGCCGCGGATTCACACAAGAGCCAGATTTTCGAGTATAATCCCTCTACTGGTGTCATCAAGCCGTTGTGGACGAACAGCGAAGGCAGCACTTCCTCGCATGCGATGTTTGTTGAACGGGATACTACAACTTCTTTTCCTACTGGCTCCAACACTATGTCATCTGCCGGGTCTACCACCAGCTCCACGTCTGCACCTCAGCCCACCAATTCATCGATTGCACCGGAAGCACAGAACGTGACTCTCGTGTTCCGACCTTCCAATGCTGCGGTCTCTGCCCCTCTGCCTTCTACCAATGCTGCTGACTCGAGCACGGATGACGTGGCAACGACGACGATCACCACGACGGTTGTCTATACCACCACTGCAATCCCATCTTCATATTCGTCATCCGCTTCTGAAGGCCCTATCGCCGCTGTCGCTGCACTTAGCATGACACCTTCGTCATCCTCGTCAATACCAGCATGCAGTTCGACATCGACATCAACGCCCTCTCCTGCTGTCCACGCTGCAGCAGCAGCTTCAAGCACAGGGTCGTCTTCTTCACAAGCAACTTCCATGGGCTCCACCCCCATCCAAGTAACATCATCATCGATACCACCCTCTCCTTCTGTCCATGCTGCCATTGTCGCCTCAAGCCCAGGATCGTCATCTTCTCAGGCGACCTCCCCGAACTCGGCGACTAGCACACAATCAACATCGTCATCGATGCCGCCCTCTCCATCTGTCCACGCCGCTATCGTTGCTTCAGTCTCAGGGTCGTCATCTTCTCAAGCAGTCCCTATGAGCTCGGTGACTACCAGTCAAGCGACATCGCCCTCGCAGCCCGTGAGGGGTTCACTAGAAATCGAGTTCGTCCCGATTGCAGTTTCATCGCCATCTGCCTCCATCACTTCATCTTCTCCGTCGTCATCTTTATCATCTTCCTCTCCTACTTCTTCCTCCTCCCCCTCCTCGTCATCTGCAACCCCCAGTCAATTGAACGCGGCTGCAATCGCTTCAGCAATCGCCAACTTCCGCTCTAGCGCTTCGGCCGCGAGCACCACTAATACAGGCAGTTCTTCTGTAAGTACAACAGTTGCACCGGCAACCACTACAAAATAGGTAGGTCCCTTATGTCGGGAGCTTACTTAGATAATTCATCCTGAGATTGTAGTAATATCAATGTAATGGATGAATTGTATTGTCGCTATATACAAGAGAGCAATTTCGTTTTGGAACTCATAAGAATACCTACACTTATGTCGAGAAATTTACGTGTCTCTCGTCGTGTGGAAAGGCAAAGGTAGTTAGGGTGGGCTAGCACAATGGATACCCTAGGCATATGGGAAGTTATGGAACTGTTCTGCGCGGAGCTTTGTTCATCTGCTGCAACTTCTCTAATCGCGACACGGTCCAAGAAATCATGAAGGCCTCGTGTAATGCACCACAAGAGAAGGAATGAGAGCAAAATATTCTGCTCTCCGCTCGATTAATTTTGGCATTGTCCTCTTTCCATCACCAAATTCCAGGTACTCCAGAGGACACTCTGACCGTACTAAAAATGCTTCAAACTCCTCGTGAGGCCACTGCGTCCATGCAAAGGCAGCTCTAAAGTGGCGTAAATTGGAGAGTGACAAGGCATTGAGTATATCGGGGAGTAATGTGACCGATGTATTACATTCAATGTCCAAGAATTGAAGGTTCTCGTGCGTGAATGGCTCTGCCGGTAATGTAGGTCCAGGGGGCATGTTATAGCTTGAAAATATCATGATTTTGGCTGAAGAGAGGTTGGGAGCCTGCTGTAGTAATGCGAGGAATATGTTCTGGTGGAGAACAGTGATCTCGACATGTGTAAGGTGTGGCCATCTGGTATTCTTGAAGGGGTCGACGTCAACGAAGTAGAATGCTTGTGCACTGATTTTGAGACTGCGTAGGGTGAATGAGTGCTTTAAGATAGATTCTGCGATAGTGTTGCTCTTAAATCTATAGAAATCGATGTACCCATCCATGGTAAGCACTTGAAGTGCTGGGAGGTCGTTTAACAAAAGTTTGCGTGTGACGAAATAGCAAACGATATGAAGAGACGATATTTGATTCATGTAAGGCTCAAGAAGACCAGTCAAGAGCAAGAGATCTGGGAAACGTGTGACTGCCAACAATAGTGGAAGTCCTTGCGATCGCTTGAGCCATGTGTCGTAGCAGAAGGCTTCCTGCTGCATGCGGTGGGTACTTGTAAACCCACTAAACAATCTGCACCATAAACCTGGCGTGCCTACAGCAACTTCCCTCCACCTTCGGCATATCCTTGTCAGCAGCATAGGAGATCGTAGCTTTGATGGGGGCAATAATTCATCGAATTGTGCAAGTGTGTGAATGAAAATTTCGGATAAGAGTTCGACTGGTAAACGAGAGACAGCCGGACCAAGTTCCTCGTGTAAGCTCACGAAGTGGATGAACTTGTCCTGCTTGTCGACGAGGCGTTGGCCATTAGCGTTGACAGCGCCAAAGTCATTGGAGTGTTGAGTTTTAATGTCTGGCGTCTAGTTATCGTCAATATTATGGTATCAAATATATCAGAATAGACATACGATTGGTTGTGACTGCATCAGAAGCGATTGAATGTTGAATTAACGAGACACCACCTACAACTAGACATTTACAATGTTGGTTTTGTTCGCTGGAAATTTCTGACCGAACTTAGTTGGATGGACGACGCAATGAAGTGACGCTGTGGATAAAAGGTTGAGTTAAAATTTTGACACAAATAGGGGTATTATTCATCATGAGCGGAGTCTAAACTCTATGGCCAAAATATGCAAGGCGGCGCCAACGCTGAGTGACTAGTGAAAATCCTCGCTGCTAGTGTCTGTAGCAGAAACTCCGAGTCATAGGCGCAGACAGCCTAGTGTCACGACAAACTCTGGATGTCCACCGTAGCCTCCCTTTATCGTCTGCATATCCAGGTCAACAGCTTTGATAGTTGCAACTTATCGAACGACAGGAGGATGTAAATATGACGTGGCTTATGAGCACGCCAGAGCGGCTGGTCAACTCGGCATTGTTGAAGGCTTGGAGCACGGTGATTCAAGCTTCAAAATACGGTGTCTTGTCATCGTCAATATGGCATTAGATGCATGCATACACTAGAATAGACGTGAAATTATTTTGACGCAATTCAAGTTGATTGCTTGTCACTTGACACGTTGTTCAGGCCTAGAAAACTCACCTTCTGACCTAACGACTCGCCATTGAACGTTGAGCGGTTGGCTGTTGGGTGTCTAATTGATTGATACTATAGCATAGTTGACAGTCTGATGAGTCTACTGGCAAACCACCACTTGAAGAAACCAAACAAGGTAAATCCAGTCACGTGAACAACACATCTAACAAGAGCCCAAGACGCAGATTTAGTCGCCTGCTGAACACCGAGCCCAATAAGTCTTGGACTAGCCGGGATGGACAAAGGCCATGATCTGACAGCCTTCTCGAGAACTATTTCCGCATCTTCTCTCAGAGGGCGATTGACGAAGTTGACTGGTACACCATTGCGTCCTGTAGCTGCCCTTCATGTTAGCATCGAGTGCGTATCAGATACTAGTTTGTTGACGTTGCTGGCTGATTGTATTATGTTATTCCATGACTTGAATCGCCGTATCTCTCCCCAATACAGCTTTGTGCCAACCAAGATACCGCGGAAGAGGAGACTGCAGACAATGGTCGTTGCGGTGTGGTCGGTGTTGTTAGTCATGTCCTGCTTTGCGTTCTTGATGCTCTGGTGCGTGCTGCGATTCTCCAATATCCCTTAAACTCGCTGAAATGGACGCACCCAAGCTCCGTACCAGCACTATGGCCGTTCTTGGTCATGTACCTCATATGGATTTTCTGCGTAGATAAGAGCCCAGCATACGGAAACAGACTCGCTCCATGGTTCCGGTCCCTGAAGATCTGGCAGTATTTTGCAGACTATTACCCCGCGTCGTAAGTGTGGTTCTTCGTGTGTGTCATGGATACACCCGTTTACGTCACCATCTAGGCTCCTGAAGGTATGGCAGTGATTTGAGCTAATTTGCGCCCGAATATTCAACCATATGCTCAATGCAGGAGTGCGACCTACCCGCCGATCGCCCCTACGTGTTTGGGTACCATCCTCATGGTAGTCTTGTTTCCCTTTCGTTTTCAACATCGCTCATTTTGCCATTTAAACAGGCATAATTGGAATGTAAATGTGATTCTCTTCTGTGTACTTGCGCGCTTCTTACCAATACACCAGGGGCGCACTCGCCACCTTCGCCACTGAAGGCGAGTTTCTCTTTACCCACAACACCAATATCTCAAATATCTTCTATCAGCCACCGGGTTTTCCAAAGCTTTTCCCGGCATCAAGCCACACTTACTCACGCTCACTAATAACTTCTACATTCCTTTATATCGCGAGGTTATCATGTCTCTTGGGATCAGCAGTGTCTCACGAGAATCTTGCTCCAACATTCTTTCCAGCGGCCCAGGTCAGGCAATCACTATCGTAGTCGGAGGCGCTGCTGAGAGCTTGAGCGCAAGACCTGGTACGGCCGATCTAACATTGAAGCGCAGGTAAGCCTCGTTACCGGATCAATACGAGCTGCGCCTAACAAGTGTACTGTAGATTAGGTTTCATCAAGGTCGCGATCCAGCATGGGTGAGCTGATACAAGGCTTTATGAAAAATGAAATCGAAACATTCCTTCAGGGCAGACCTTGTGCCTGTGTTTTCATTTGGCGAGAATGATGTGAGTGATGCACTCTTTCGCTACTGTGCACCGTCGACAGCGTTTATTCGTCAGATATATAATCAAATGCCGAACGAGAAGGGCACTACCATATATGTTTTGCAGAAGAAATTCCAGAACATGTTTGGGTTTACCCTTCCGCTTTTTCATGGGCGTGGTATGCTGAATTGTGAGTCTTAAACTTACTCGACTGGTGACCTTTCCTCAAATTATCTCTGCTGCAGATAACTTGGGTTTGATGCCGTACCGACGACGGATTGTGTCTGTCAGTGAGTGCTATTTCTTACCTGATAGTTTACCAGGTTTCTCACTTCTGAATAGTCGGCCGGCCGATCCATGTTCAACGCTGCGAAAAACCGTCGTTGGAGGAGATCGAAAGAGTGCAACGGATGTATATCGAGGAATTGACCAGGTGGGTATTTCATGCCCCCTTCGTCGTCTGTATCGAGCTTAGTTGTGTTTAATACAGGATATGGAACACTTATAAGGATGAGTTTGCAAAGACGCGCTTGAGGGAACTCAGTATCGTTGATTAAGATGGATAGACAATATCGGGTTTCACCGACGTAATGACCGCTAGCTACGTTGAACAACGATTGTATTGTTAGAGTAAATAGAGTCCCACGAACTAGGGTCAGTCCGTACTGCTGTCAAGGCTGGCCGGTCTGAAGCATTTGAGTAGGGTGAAGGTCTCGATACGCCTTGAGGGCCTAATCATGAGTCTCTGATAACTGTGAATCCTCGGTGGATATATCCCAATGAGTACCGCCAACACCCCATCAAATTTCTTCGTCATCGAAGTCGATCTCTTCCACAGGGAAGTCGCCGACTGTGACTTTTGCAGGGCGCACGAACACCCCGTAGTTCGGGCGACATGTGAAATACTGCACTCCTTTTAGGCTAGATACCCAAATAAGCATCGACAAATAGTACGAGGGTTTTAACTCACGACCCATCATTCTTGCCCATCGGTTCATCATACTCGACACCGACCCAAAGCCCAGCAGCAAACTCAGTCTGACCAACAAACCGAACTACACCGCGTTTATTCAACCCCGGTTCTGTTGATTCCACTTCGCAGCGTGATCCGATGGGGATGTTGACCACAGGTTCAGGAGTAGGTTCTGTTGAAGAAGGCGCAAAGCGCCCTACTTTATGTCTTTGCTTGTAAGCCAACACGGAGTCTTCAGAATAAAGAGAATCAGAGTTGAATGGTAACGAATAAGGAATGAATGATTGATCACCGGTTCGTTGTGCGTATGCATCGTCACTGAGCTCAAACTTCTCTACTTGCGATACATCGGAGAGCTGACCCGTAAATGACGTCGAAGGATTTGTATCTACGACCTGTAACAAACGTCGCCTTATGCATAAACGATCGCTTTATAGAAATTTGAACGGAAAATACCTTGATCGTCTGGAAATCCCGAACACCGTAGTATCCAAGTGGCTTAGCATCATCATCCAGCTGCGCGACGACCTGCGAATCGTCATCGCCATTGTGCAGCGATATGTTCTGATTCTGAACGGGGATGCCAGTGATGAGCTCTAGTTTTGCCTGATTATTATATGGTGTGTACGAATCGCGATGATATGCGGGGTGGTCATTCAGTGTCCTGCAAGACGTGTCATGGTAGATGGACTACACAACCTTGAGCTGCTCGATGGTAACGTGGAGGTCAAAACGACGCTCGGACCGGGTGTCTGGGGATACGACAAATAATTTGACGATGGATGTCATTTTGGATCGATGGTACTAGTAGTAGTAGACAATCCAGACTCCAGAGTTCAAAAAGGAAAATCATAAGGCACGTGATCATGACACGAACGTGAGTTGCAGGAGAGCGCTCTCCTGCAACCCATTCTGCTAATTAGTTAGATCTGAAATTGGAAATGATACAAATCATCGTGAGTGCTAATTCGTTGTATCTTGTCTTGGTAGATAAACCTATCACTCCCGCGTCTGACACAGTCGTTTGTCTATTCTGGCGTTGTACGGACATGCACGTCTGTGGCGCAGAGTGAGCGTCCACAACAGCGACTGGGATCTCAAGAGAGTGCGAGGACATCACCCATTTTTTGTGTCCATTTCCATTCATTGAGTGATGTTATTCTATGGACACGGATAGTGAAAGATAAGAGCGTGAAACGATGGAAACATTATATAAAAGAGGGAAAGGAAGTGTGCAATATTACTATCGTGAGCTCCGGGCACCAAAGGCATAGCCTTCCTGATAGCATCTCTCAAGCAAATAGAGAAATGGAGGAAGGAAAGATTCAATCATCGATTGAAAGATCGAGGGGAGACGATTCCAAAGGAAGAAGAATAAAAAGTTGTTGAGACAATGTTGAGACAGAGAGAAAAGATAACGTGTATGAGTGATGAAGTACATAAAAGGAAGTGCGCACGAAGAACATGTACATATGTTGTGACAGCATCTACAACTGTATCTTCACAACATAATCTACCATAGCTCCCGCCCAAACCCAGAAGCCGAACCAAGTGTTGTTGATGAGACAAGCATCGCAACTCTCCTTGTTTTCAAAGTCGATCCTGGCGAAGAGTCGGACAAGATAAAATGCCCCAAGGGCCACGCCAATGAAAAATGGGACACCATTTCCGTTGAGGATCCCGGCATACGACAGCAAAGAACAAACAATCAAGGAGAACATGATGAGAATAGGCCGGACCTGGTCCCCAAAAATAATTGCTGTCGAGTGGATGCCATTTATGATGTCTTCATCTCTGTCCTGGTTTTGGTTAGTTTAGCCAGCGAGGACAGGATGCAGAAATCGATTCACTTGACGGGCGTAGCAAGTATCATACACGATGGTCCAGCATACACCCCCCATATACAAGGGGATATATACATACCAGTTGACTGTTCCAGCAACAGAAGCGGTTCCCAAAAATGATCCCCAGCTGAAGCACATGCCTGTTCAATAAATATTAGCAGTCCGTGGTGCAGTTTGGTAGTAACTTACCGAGCACAGCTTGTGGCCAGTTGATTACCCGCTTCATGGTAGGATACAACATAATTAAGACTAGGGAGGAGAGTCCGAGAACCAAGCTAAAGAGGGGTGCGAGGGATGATATAGACAGTGAAATAATAATTCGAGAAAGGGGAAGCAACACACCTATAGTCATTCAACTGCATAAACAACCAGATGCCAAAGGTTAGATGCAAAATAAGGAACAGAAATGCCTGGAACATCGAGATATCACCCGCAGCCAAGGGTCGCCTGCGTGTTCGCGCTTATATGAAGATGTTACAAGGAGCTGCCGAGTAACTGACTAAGGAAAACTCACAGGTAGCAGCGTCGATGTCTTTGTCCCACATGTCATCGATGATACATCCAGTAGCACAGAACACTTGGGAGGCTACAAGGAAAAATCCAAGATAGGTCCACGCTGTCGCCATCGGCGCACTGAGTGCGTAGCAGGTCATGGTGACCGACCATGCTGAAGTCATTCAGATCACGAATGAAAAATGCCTTCATCACAAAGATCTTACCGCATGGATAGAACAGTAAAAGTATTCCAGAGGGTCTGTGGACTCGTGCAAGATAAAAGTAAGGACGTATTTTAGAAGGAAGGTAGTCCACCCATGTGGCAACCGTAGCCGGGTAATCCTGAAGGTACTGTTCGATTATTATTGATTTATGCTCCATGGAAAGAGCGGGCAGATTTGAACGTGGATGGACTGGTGAAGACAAGTCGTAGGTACCCTGTTTAATACCCTTCCGAAGTACTTCTGCTCCCGAAAACAAGATACGTGCGTTACCTCACTGACAGCAGATATCAAGACCTCCAGCCCCGCTCGGCAAAATGCCTGTGCATAAGATTAAGGCCTATTAGTTGCCATCAGCGGTCGTCTTCGGATGTTGTAACTGATTCGATTACGAGGCGAGTGTATGAATGATAATGTCTAGTACTGCCGCGGTCCGGTTCACTGTCAACAAAATAGTCGAACCAGAGCCATCGCGAATGGTTCATTGTGAATGGTCAGGTTCGGTTTTTGGAGGCTTGAACTCGAAGTGAACCCCAAATAATTCCAGCGAAGCGAAACGCATGATAAAGTCGGTATTGAAGGGTTGTACGATGAGGTGACACAGCGGGGAAACCAGTGAAATTCCATCCGAAAGGTATTCTAGAGTGCTCTGGAGCGCTCTAGGCCAGGTCTCGAATACTCTAGCCAGGTCCAGATCTGCTTTTGATTGAATCTTGCAAGAATAAAATGTTGAAACCGATGCATGAGTTGCGACATTGTTCACTGCGCCGCGTCAAAGCGAAGACTTGTTGAAAATGCCAGTAACAACATACCAAGTAAACTTGGTCAATAAAAAGAAACCTTATTTGAATACGGCAAAGGTGGCACAGAATTAATGACAACTTAACTCATGGATGGAGGAAGTTAACGCCGAGCCAACACCTGGACCGTGGACTGGACCACACAAGAACCGAACCAAAGTTCGAAGTGACCTGTTACTGTTCGGCTGCCAAACCATAAGGTACCTGCAGTGTAACGTATGACTCGGAAAGACCTTGGAAACCTGATCAGCTCTGATAAATTGTCCCCTGAAGTCTTTGATATGCGGCTATAATGTAGCATTAATCACTGATGGACCGTCATCACCCTCGTTCTTTGTAGTAGGTAGTCACGCTGTCAAGGACTCGGATGACTACATATCACTGTGTTTTCAAAAAATTCCGACGGTCTCTCTATTACGTAGCGAGGCACAACTTGAACCGTCTCTTGTTTCCGCTCTTCCTCCAGTAGAATCCTCGACGCATCCTTCGTCAAGTTCTGTTCTTTTCCCTGCCCACCACTTCCTTTCACCGTCACGGACTCATGGTGCGTCAATATCGTGACGGTGGGCCTCGCATAATGCAAATAACTGCTCCTGTGGACCCGATTAGGATCAATATCCCTTGGACTTCTGTGAGGCTGGCTCACCTCCCCTTGACAGATTTTCGATCAGGGCTAGTTAGTGCTTCGCTCTTTCGCCCATGATCTCAGTCCTTCATTCTCTCACTTTGCTCGTTTGTAGCCCTGCCCACAATGTACGAATGAGGGTAGTAGCACACGTACATGCGCGCTTTCGGAGGCTCTTGACGCGGTGCGGAATTAGCTCGTTTCATTCTGGTCGAGACTCGAACTGCTGACTGCATGGTTACACATCAGATCCAGTGAACAGTCGATCCCGCGGAAGCAATCGCGTGACTCCCATGGTGCGTGCCCGCTTGAGCTCCACATCACTCCACTATTCGCTGCCAGTGCTATCGGGTGGGTGTGACATCGCTCATTGTTGTTTGCAATGATCGTTGATATTTACGACGTTGATGCAAACAACAACAGGTTCAATGTCAATACCATCTGGGCGTAGCTGCAGTCATTCTTTGTTTGATGCTTTGTTAGGAAACGGAAGTGCGAAACGTTTTACTGATCGACTTCTCGCCTTTAACAGCTCAATTCAGCCTACGAACCTTCCTGACAAGATTGCACGTTGTGGTATCACTGCTGGCAAAGGTCCAAATGACCGACCCCATTCCGTCACCGCAACGCATGCTAAATTGCTTGACCTGGCTCAGGCAAGAGTAATGGAAGAGTAGAGGAAGTCCATCATTGACGAGGATGGCATCATGGTCTGTAAGATATGAGCAAATATGCTGAGTGCAACGATACTTCACCACCCTGAGCGCCACCCACTATATAGACAGTCCAGCATGGATTTCATGACCGACGCGAAGGTTGATAACAACGAGAGCATCGCTCGGTATGTCTTTCCATCTGATCATACGCAGTCTTTCGCGCCGTCTGCGGCGACACCGTCGCACTTTCCACCACCTGTGATTGCATCTGGAACATTTCCTTGCTCCCTTGGCACTCAGCTCATCAACGCTCAGTGCCTCTTAGAGCAATATATGAGAGTTCATTGCGTCCTCGAGTTCGAATTCTATATTTGGCACTCCCGTTTCCTCATCGGCGTCTCCCGGTCTGTCTGCCCTGCATAGATCGTCCACGTTGATGCTCGCCTCTCGTATATACATACATATAAATATATTGCATCACAATGAACTTGTGAAGTCCGAACATTAGAGAAAAGTGCAACACCGAGAATGCATGCGGCATACAAAATAGAAGACATCTTCAGGTGAAGTCGGGCCAGATCAACATCCCATCAAGATACCATTGTATGGCCCGTCGTGGTCAGACTCATCACCTATACAATCTATCAGCAATACAAATAATCAGGCTATGAAATACGTACCATCCCAGATCTCGGGGACGTCACCAACAATACACTGAGTGCTTGGGTTGTCTTGCCCTGATGCCCAATTATTCAGCATCCAGCCATGAGACCGAATGATATACAAACTAACCGGGGCAAGCAGCCCATTCACCCGAGTCCTCGATGTGCACCTCGCCTGCAGGATGCACAAAGCCCATAAACATACCGGGGCAAATGGGTATTGGGTCCTCTTCATTATTAATGTGCGTGAGATGGAGGTTTGCGTCTACATAATCAGCAAATGCTTGATTCCCAACCTATTTGAGAAAAAATTAGCTGAGCGGTGACAAAACCCAGGGAGGATCGTACACGAGGAAGGCCATAACAAATGGTCTTGAAAGTCGTTCCCGCAGGGAGCCAGAGGGGAAGATATACAGAATCAAGCAGTGTGATAGCAGCACCTGTGAATATTTAATAAATACGAGGCCAAATCCAGCACGAGAAATGCACCATACCAAGAGAGTGACCGACCATAGTGACCGACGTGGTGCCGTAGGTGGACATGGCAGATTCGACGGCGGCAAGGACATCAGTGGCAGTACTTTGTGGAATCACTCAGTGCTAGTATAACCATTCATGCAGAATTAAGCACCCACCTGGCCTGAGAATTCCCGAAGCCGCTGTGGACTTCAATATCCGAGCTGATACCCCGGAACAATATCGGATCCAAGGGAGTCAAAAAGAAGTCGGCATCCGTGACGAGAGGCAAACTGGCAAAACGTACATCAGTACAAAGTTTCAGGGAGCCAGAAGAAGTGACTCACATTTCCGAGGGGTTGGTGCCCTGGTGAGAGACGATCACCGTATTCAAAGTTGGGTCATATCCGACGAACCCTGTTGGTTTCGGTCATCGAGAGAATATCTCAACTCGAGGTTTGGGACAATAATACTCACAGTACTGAACTGAGTCACCATTACCTCCGGAGGCAACCGGTTTAAATTTCGGATTGGCATCACAGTTAGCTGTTCAAACATCATCCATCAGACTCATCAGACAACAACACGGTCGAGTAGGTGCATGTGGCCACTCACTGCCACAGTCCCATGCGAGCGTCTGCGTGTTCGTGCAGTACCCTGCGCTGGCATAATAGGTATACGGAGTGAATTGGTCGATCTGGGATGTTGTCAGAGGCGTAATACTCTGTCGCGTGCTGATAGGTGGAGATGCCCAGACAGCGGTAGCAGCCAGAAGGGCAGCAACAATGGATGTCATATCAGCTTTGCCTCGACTGGAACAGGTTGATCTGGCGTTGGAATGCTAGCACGGCGGCTTCCTTTGTTTATATACACATAGTGGAATGCTGTCCAGAAATAGAGTCCCGTAAGCATGAGGCTCCCATGAATTGAATACAAGGTTCCCGTAGTAAATCGGGCTGTTTCTCGTTCTTGAACCTTCGGACGGCATAGTGACTAGTTTGTGATGTAATCACACGTGTTGAAACACGGATGGCCTCGATGTAGCGGGTCCGTGATACGATCCTGATGGAAACGCATCGACGATCTAGACAGGTCGTCACAGGTAGCCCGAAGCCAACGAATTACTACTTGCCTAGCACTTCGATTGATCATCATGCATATAGTTCACTTAGCATCTGAAGAGTAGTCGACAACAAGATCGTGGAAAAGTACTGCCTCAGGCGTGCTAGTATGCAGATATGTAGCCCTTCAAACGAAGCGTATATTACAGAATAGGAAATATAGATCCAAGTACGCACTGAAATAGGAAATTCGCGGATCCCCAGTAGTACTAGTAGTACGTTGCGGTAAATTACGATAAAATCAGCTGCCAGCATGAGCACGAGCATTTACACACGTGCGTATATGCATATGCTTGCTAGAGAACAGTAACAATAATACACGTGCATATGTGCACACGCTAAAGAACAGACTCGTCACTGATCAGTCAGAATATCTTCTAGTCTGCCACGTATCACATACCTTTACTTCATAAATACATTTATTAATTGAAAGGCTTCTTCAAGCAAGATACAGCTCCTCAAGAAAGAAGGCCTTCCGTCTCGGTCCCACAGGAAGGTGGTGTTCCTGAGCGCGAACGTTAGAGAATACTGGTAAAAGCTTTTCCACTTCTTTCCACTTTTCTTCGTGCTCCTTCGCAGCAGGAATTGGTCTCCGCCTGCCCCCCAAATGGTTAAACGCGTCAACTGATAGTAAACGTGGGAAGATGTCCGACAGAAACGCGGCAACCGCCAGCGGGTCACCGACTCTCGAGTCTCCTACATTTAGGCTCGTGACTTTGGGTCTTCGAACACCACCCCCAGGTCTCTGAGATGTGATATCTGTAGTCACAGCGTTCATAACGAGGCCGATGCTTTCTAGCTGAGGACATTGTCGCACTAAAGACAACAGACCTTTCAGAGTGACATCACTCTGTTGCCTCCAACCCCAGTGCGTTCCCAGCGCAATATTTTGCATATTGGGCCAACAAACTGCCAGCTGCGTTAAGGTGGTATCGTCCAACGAATATGTGCATGCAGTAGCAAGATCCAATGTTGTGAGTCCACGAAAGCGGGACAAGAGCCGAAGTGTGTCAGGGGTGAGCGTGAATTGATCAGGAAATTCTGAGCCAGCGTCAGCGTAGTCTTCGATCTCCAAAATTTCTAGTTTTCTTGGCGTGCACCGATCCAGGAGGATTGTTATCCATTCCTGTACACCCAGTGCAGTTGTTCCGTGCGGTAGATAACACTTCACTTCGCGGAGATGAACAGACTTCACTTGCCGCATGAACGCCGTGACAAGGTTGATGTTGTACGCACGAAGTACGAGCCGGCGCAAGGTAGAAAACCCAGGATTCTCGACGAGTGACCTTATGTCATGCAACTTATGGAGACAAATATCCATACTTGCAAGATGCGCCAGCCGACCAAGTGTTTGGATAGTAGTATCCGCAAGGGGCCCGGAGGTCACATAGGCAAGATTTGGCCATTTGTTGAACATGTCAGGAAGGTGAAGAAAGGGCCATTTGGGAAGATGCATGATCCTTAGGGACGGGCAAGCATCGCTGATGGAAGGGATTATGACAGAATAAACCGAGTCAGTTATAGATGACATATCAAGGAATTCAAGAGCAGGTGTCAGTATTAGGCGAAAAAATCGGATGGATTCTCTGCGTGAGTCAGTCCATCTGATCTTCCTCAAATGAGGGAAAACGGTGGAGGAAGGTGGAGGGGATGATAGTGCACGTAAGATGTCTACGCCAATATCATGTGAAGGTGAGTTGAGGACGGGATGTTTGTCTCTTCTTGAAACATAATAACCACAAGTGAGTACAAGACGTGAATGCGAAAGGAACATATCCCAGTCTGTAGAGGACATCTCTCTCTCGAGCCCCTGTGGGCGATATTCAGACGACGCCCAGCAACGTTAACGAACTTTGCAGGCTCACCAAAGTCGGGAGATCATCCTGTAACTTTCCTTTACTCTTGATAATCTTGACACAAGGAATACATCTGATAAGAGGGACTAAAGTTCCAAGGTGTGCCCATAGGACTTTCATGGCAGGCTCCCGAAATACGCGGCATGTACGACAAAGGGCAGCCAAAGTCCTAGGTGCCTCATCTTCGTCGCGCTCGTTGACCTCTGCAAAGATATTGACAAGGATCTCTGAAACCAATAGACATGGATGCATTGTAGTTGATGGTACCGTTGTCGGACAGAATCTACGTCCCAACGCCGACTACTTACTCATGGATGGATGTAGCGCCTCGTGTTGATTAGTCATCAATCATTTCTTGAAGTAGCATGCCGGTCCGAGGCTACCGTGACTCTGGAGAACCGCTACCAGCAGCGGTAAGTCTTTGAGATCCTCATGCGTATCGTGAGCTGATTCGAACGACCTCGACATACTTCGCGTGCGCCGAGAAGAAAAAATGTTCTCTGTGGAGAACTGTCAATGGCGATCATTCATATTAGTATTTCATTGATTTTATCGGTTGTTATTGTCGATCAACCAGAGTAAGCGGCGCAGTCAACTTATATATAAGCAATATTAATCTGCTTTCAACACTCTTCCGCACAGACAAAAAAACCGACCTTCCAACCCGAATTAAGCAAACATCTGCTAGGTTCTAAGCCAAAACTCCCAACTTCCAGACCCAAATGTCGACGCTGTTAAACATTTGCATCGAAAAAGGTTACGGTAAGGAGAAGTTGCGTTGTAATCCCATTTGCCAGTGACACGTCGTGACAGCTACTAAAAAGCCTCTAGGCTGGGGCAGTGGGGCAGTCGAAATTAAGCACTGTAACGAGAGCTACGTGTCTTGCTCGCTACGTTTTGATGAACATGTCACCTCAGTCCTTTCCACCAATCAAAAGGCTCCACTTCAACCCCCTGGAAAGCTTCAAGCGTCAGCGTCAAGAGGAATCAACACATGCATATGTCAGCATATGTATCTATGTAAAAAAGTAACAGACGTAACATCATTGCTCCATGGGCTATCACTTGCAAGCTAAAACAGGATCTGGCATGTTCTACTACTACTCTCAGTCTCTGGATTATTCGTCCGATCCCAAACCTACCCCTTCTTGCCTCCTCAAGTTGACAAGCAGAGGGTGCAACGTGGAAACCTCCTCCCATCTCTCTCGATACAACATCCGAGTATTGAACGTCCCATATATGTCAAACCCGATCTCAGACCCGATCTCGTAGCCCGTTATTTCAGCGTTCGGTGCAACATCTGACAAAAACGCTGCGACGGACAATGGGCCTGTGACCTTTGAATCAGCCACTCGTAAGGTTTCTAGGCCATTTCTGCGTATTCCTCCTCCAGGTCGTCGATGGTCGATATCCGGTGCGCAGGCGTTCATAGCAAGACCGACTACCGATAACACTGGGCAACGCCGCAACAACTCTGCAAAACCCTGCAGAGTAATCTTGCTTGGTTGCCGCCAGCCATTCTCGGTCTCCAGTTCAAGTATACGCAATTTCAGCCACGTGCCAGCCAGTTGCGCAAGATCGTTGTCGTTGAGGGAAAGCGTGCAGGTCGTGTCGAGATGCAGCCCCTCCAGATGACACAGGGAGAAGAGCGTCTTCATGGTATCAAACGTGATGGTATAACCGACAGGGAATTTAGGTGGGGATACTTGTAGCTCTTTCATCCGTAGATGCCTAAGACTTGGACAGTGACATGAGATTATGCTGAAACACTGATGCAGCTCAACATCTGTTAAGCCCGTTTCCGTCGAATGAATACGGAGGGAGCGTAGCGATGGTAGCTCGGCGATTTCAAGAATGTGGATGCAGTGTAACGTATGAGTCGCGGTGATGTCGAGCCCCTGAAGGGTGGTAAATACTGGTTGGCTGGCCAGTTTCATGAGGGCACCGTAGTCGTTCTTCTCATCGACTTGAATAGTTAGATGCGTAAGCTTCGAAGATGTTGCGAGATGATAAAGCGTGGCATCATTGACTAGACCGCAGACAAGATTCTGTAAGTTACGCCAACTCTGGAGCACGTCTATGTGCCTCATACTATATTTCGCGGGGAAACATGCGACACGGAGAGAGTTGCTAGAGTTGATGTGGGGGATAACATGCGGAAGAAGCATTGGATCCAGGTCATGCAAAATTAGCCATTCCAGCCTGGCGTTGACTAAGGAGCACAGGAGTGGTAAGGCATCTGCAGAATTATCAGACCACCAAAGCCGTTTGAGATGAGTAAACATCAGAGGTGCGAAGGGTGAAGTAGCTAGTGCATGTAGGATGGTCCTGTCGATGACTACCTCTTCTTGGTCATTGACCCTGAGTGAATGAACTCTTTTGGCGTAGTACTGCATTCGCTGCCAGTCCGAAATGCATAACTCTTTGAACGTAGTCTACATATACGTTATTTCAGCATACTGTCGCGAACCGCTGTGAGTCAGCACTCACGATCTTATTTCCGATGGTAACGATTGTGGGGATGCAAAAAAGCAGTGGATGAAGACTTTCCAGCGATCTATAAAGTACGTCGAGAGCAGGTTCATGGAAAAGGCGGCAAGTTCTACAGAGAGCTGCGAGGGATCCCTGATGCCCAGTTGCAAGAACTCGTTTGCAAACGACATCGAATAACTCTGCGATCTGAAGACATTTGTGCATTGAGCCGTCTACGCCGTCCGAAGGCTACTGCTAAAAGCTATCGTCAGTGACCTTTCATAGTAGATGAGAGGTGGGGCTATAATACCGATGGATGATGTGAAGATTTGGTCAGACAAGGGCTTGGCTGAAGAGCACAGGATACGAGCTTTTAACTTGATTCTATGCGCAGATTTGTACAGCGTTATCGATTAGAGCATCGTTATCGCGCACCGCATGATATCAGAGTCTGTCCAATGGATGCTTCGAGAAGCGCTTTGATTCATCGCAACCCTTGTATGCAGAACCGCAGTATGGAACTCAGACAGGAAAATGCCAGAATGATCACCACAGGAATTCTATGATCTATGATAACAAAATCTCAGAAAATCAACCGAATTCGGGCGGCTTCAACGCACTGGCACGGGGAAATTGGAAATTTGCAGGGATATCAATGGGCGCCGTATCATCAGCTGGTCAAAAAATGGTGGACTGCAGAACAAATAAGTAAAATAACTTCAGGCGCAGAGTTTATCTCTCGAAGTTCGAGCTTCGGACACATACTAGATCATGCGGCGAGTCACCAACTTGACTCGGATAACTGAGGGCCGAGGCTACCGTGCTTAAAGCTGAGAGCGACCTCGGAAAACCGCAGAAAAGAAAGATAGAGCACTCTGACAAAAAAAATCGATCAGCCGAGATCCATATGATTCAGAAAATTTAATTGAAAAAGTGAGTATGTCGGACCTGCTGAGACTGCCAGTCATTCTGCTACCTCAGTGCGCGGTTGCAGTACTCAGGCTGTAGACTTGTGACAGTCCGGGGGCAAACTGTCGATAATCATATAGGCTGTGTACTGACCTGCCAGAAAAGGAAATTTATTTGTATTTCATCCTGTATTTGGCGCCGACATTACTACTTCAAGTTATGTTCTCTTCGAAACGACTCGAGGCTTGCGCATTGGCACATGCACGCATTCTTCTGCGCTCTAGACAACCGCGTTCTTTAACTCAGACAGCATCCTTGAGTGGCTCATCGATCAAGGTGATTTATAAAATTTCGGTGGTTATCCTCGTGTGAGTCTGAAATTCTGCTTGCTGTAGTCTCTTCAAGATGCTTTCCGAGACCCGTCGTCGCCATTTCATATTGTTCCAGGACAGGCAGGTCCTGAATCCCCGGATTCTCCCTCACTTCCAGACCCTACACCATCCCAGTCCCAGTCTAGCGACCCCACTATAGTTGGCTCGTTGGCAGAGAACGCCAGAGCTAAGCTGATTTCTATGGGTTATGATTCAGGGTCGTTATGGGAGCAGAGTATTGCATGGGGGCACCATGACTCATTTCGGTAGGCACCTTATAGACGTCGAAGGGCAGGTTCATCATCTCTCTCACTATAGACACGTTAACAATGCACACTACCGTAAGGGTTCCGATTTTCTTTGAACAGGAACTACAAGGGTCGCTCACGAATCTGCCACTGTCAATATACAGTGCGATTTATCGAATCGGTCAGCATGTGCAGGTTATTGCCAAAGTTCGTATGTACTGAAGCTTGGCTAGGGTCGCATGGTATGGCTCATGGCCCTCGGAAAAGTTCTCGGGGGTGAGGACCGTGTCAAGGCGATGCTCGCGGGTCAGGGCGTCTCACTCATACTCAAATCAGCAAACATTAACTTTAGAAGACCGGTGACGTTTCCTGACACAGTGAGATTTCCTCGAAATATTAGTTTAGAGATTTGTCTCATAACCATGAGCAGCTTTTGGTTGGTCACAAGCCGATCATCTCTTCGAGCCGCACGCATTTTACTCTGAACGCTGCGCTTTATTCGTATGAACAACAAGCGGTCGTTGCGGACTCGGATAGCGTGCTTGTTTGGTACGACTACGACAGCCTGAGGAAATGCGACCCTGGGGATGACACATGGCGCATTATGAAAGCTGCCTCACATGATGGTCAAGTGTAGGGCTGATTCCCGTACGACTGAGTTCGAACTTTGTACGTATATGATAGATTGATTTACCTCGACTTCTTAGCCGTGAAGCGGCAGTGGCTAGCCTGCATCTAGCAGACTGATTCTGATGTGGCTTCAACTAACTTCGGAGACTCAACACCTCAACATCAGGCTAGTGACGAATGCTACCTACGACATCGTTAATGCCTGAAGTTACTCTGCAACAACTACTAGTAGTAGCTAGGCCTACGCAAAAACCGTACAACACCAGGTCATGTCTCCTTCCGCAAATGCCATGATGTTATCTCGAAGTGGCGATATCCAAAGTAACCACCACGCCTGTGGTCTACTACTATGTCAAGGAAAGGAATGAGAACAATGTATTCCTCTCGCTGCTCGTCTGTCGCCGCAACTCCAGTGCCGAAAATCAGGCTCTCCAAAGGGCAACTTGACCGTGCCAAAAATGTCTTCAACTCCTCGTGTGGCCACGGCCGTATATAACGAGCTTCAAGTACGCGTAAATTAGGAAGTGTGAGTGCATTGAACAAGTCAGGGAACAAATTTCCCATGCGCATCGGGGATGCATTACTAATGCGGAAGGACTGAAGGTTCGTGTGCGTGAATGACTCAAACGTTAATGGAACTTCGTTGTAAAAGCCTAGGCCAATCGCTATCGAGGAGAGGTTGGGACCTAGCTGGAGCAACTGGAGGATTAGGTTGGGTTGACAGATAGCGATCTCGATATGCGTCAGATGGGCCCATACGGGATTGCAAGATAGTATGCGGTCATAGTCGAATGCGGATGGCCCAGCTACCCTGAACCTGCGCAAGGTGGACGGTAGTCGCGAGATGGATTGTACGATACTTGGTGTGCACCACAAAGGATCAGATGTGGATATGGTAAGCTCCTGCAGTGCCGAGAGATCATTTAACAAAAGATTGGCATTGAAGGGGTTGACGAATATTATGATATGAAGAGACAAGATTTTGCTCGTGTGAGGCTTAAGAATGTTTCGTAGGTCGGTCGCATCATTTTTGAAGCACTTGAGCGCTAATGCGAGTGAACGGTCTCGCGATCGCTTGAGCCATGTGCCATAGCACCGTGACAAGGCTGCTTGCTGCCGATCTTCGTCACCGATGTCCACAATCTGTACTCCACACCATAAAATGGACGTCCCTAGAGCAACCTCCCTCCACCTTCGGCATATTCTGGTCAGCAGTATGGGGGCCGAATTTGAGGAGGGCAACAAGTGTTCGGTTTCTGGGAGACAATGGACAAAAATGAGGGATAATACTTCGGATGGAAAGCACCAGAGTGCCGATACGAGTCCCCTGTGCAAGTTCATGGAGTGGATAATCTTGGCCCTCTTTTTGAGGAGCTGCTGGTAAAGATCCTTCATATTATCCATGACGATTTCCAGCCCTGAGACCTCTTGCAAAACTGCATTCAATTGGTGCCGACGTTCGGTGATGACAGCGCTGATGCTCTCACCACGGCCGATGGCAGATTGGTGGGTATTAGGAAATGTGGAATATGGGGTTTCAAGGTCTGGAATCTGCGGTAGTCATCGTCGATATAGTATACTAACCTGGTATTGCCGGAATCAACGTACGATCACTCGTGAATGTACCAACTAAAGCAATTGATTATTAGTACTCCCATATACCACCTTAGGCTATAACTCAGCACTCACAATGTTTTGCAGTGCACCAATCACATCGGAGATCGGGAAGTCATTGGCTTCTGAGTTAGCTGTCGTTCCCTCCATATGTTGATGCATGTTGCTGACTGACGACCGTCATCAGTGAACTGGTGAGACTCAGATATTCCCAGCTGAAGTGCTCTAGATATACGACGTTATAAACAATATAAAGATGAGTCCGAACCAATCATGAATTGAGTGATTACACAGGCTCCTTCGGAGTCCGTCCTTCCCACCACTTCGAGAAGAACCCGAAATCACGTGAAGCATTTAAACCTAGCATATAACCTTATTCCCGCTGGAACAACCATCGGAACGTGAAATTTATTTGTGTACAACGAATTTAGGACGCGGGTATTTTTGGTATCAGACAATTGATTTACTTTTTCAACAGTCTTCTTCTCCCTTTCGTTGAAATAAACGTAGACAATCAAAGGAGATTCTAGTATTGGTGTACTTCGAGGCAAAAGCGGTGGATCGTTACCAGGCTGGCTCCGCTACGGCGCTACCACGGAGCCACAGTGCTGCCACACAGCAGACTGGTTCCGAGTCTAGTGAAAGTAGAACGCCCGGTGCCCAGATACTTGATTCCTCAAATGTCCCCAGCATCCCTCCCCATTATACGCCTGAGCTCAGCCTCCGGAATTCTCGTCTGAAAATCAATCGTACATGGCTGCTCATTCGGGGAAATGCCATTCATGAAAGCCATATCGTCCAACGGCTTCGTACGATCCAGCGTGAGCTGGAAGGCCCAAAGGACAAGTACCGCGTTTATGAACACCGAGCTATGCCACACATTGATCAAAACACGTGGGTATGGATGAACTGTGTAACATTACCTGTTTGCGACATGTTGTCCGGGGCACACTCTAGAAGTGAAGAGGATGAGAACATGACCAGCCGCACAAAGAAGGTGCCTACCGCCGACCAAAGCCGAATGCAAAGAACTTGAGATCATCTCTCATACGTCCTTCGGTATCAATCCAACGATCAGGCTTGAATGCGTTAGGGTCTGGGAAGACGTCTGGATCACGAGAGATGGCCCTGGAACGGCTATTAGCTCAATCATATTTGAATGGAGGGCGCTGACCAGTGATTGCCAAATACCGTTGTCCCGGCTGGAATACGATAATTTTCCTGTTTACACTGTCAGATCTAGCTTCGACAGAATGACAAAGGGTGCCCACAAAAACAACCACCTGCGTCGTGCGATGTGGTATACCTTTATGCAGGTAAGCTATAGACATCAACTAGAAGGACGGGACGTAATTACCCATAGGTATCAACGGCCTCCATCGCAGGGCCTCCGAAACGAAGGCATGAAGACGGGGAAGTGATTCCTTGTCAGTGAATGCGGGTGCTAGGGTGAAGTCAGCTCTTGGATCAATACCACAACCACACGCACGATCATCTTACCTCTGTTGATCCCGATGGCCGCGTTCAGCTCTTCATGAACTTTACGCTGTTCCTCAGGGAAACAGGCAGCCGCCATTAGTACTGTGCATATCGCGAGAGTTGTCTATAACGCCTGAATCTAGCCAAATTTGAAAGCATTGATGCATGAGCTTACCGTGTCGGATCCAGCTGCAAAAACAGCACCAGCAAGGTAAGCCATCTCCAGCTCGGGCATTCCGTTGAAATTGTTCTTTTCCAAGAGATATTTTCCGAGCGAAGGACTAGCTTCGCCACCTCCCTGCTATCGAGCATTCTAGCAATTATTGAATTTGATTAAACATACTTACCGACTCCTGTTTGAGACGATTGAGTTGGTCGATGAAGAGCTTCTGCGACTCTCGACAGCTGTCACGTAGTTCTCTCGCATACCAAGGAAGATATTTCAGCCATGGAATCGAATCTACAAGGTACGCGCCAGGATGCAATGCAGCACGGAATTTATCGGCAAACGCAGTGACACATTTCACTTCGGGATCTGTCGCAGATGTAGACGTGGTCTTCCCATATGCAATTTTCATGCTCGTTGCTGCTGCGTAACTTCAGTCCGTTGATCAGCAATGCCATGCTATATGTATGACCTGGGACCTACGATCGCGCATGATCCTGGAAATTGTGTGGATCATTGAGGATGTTAATGACAGTGTTCTTTGCGTATGAGATCTGAAGCGGTTGATATGCCTGGGCTGCTTTTGGCTGGAGATGAGTGTGTATAGCTCTAAACGAAGAAAAGAGAGAGCCGTTAGATTGATATTTCCGCATTATAGAAAAAGACGAGCCTGCGCAGCCGACGGAATCTCTCGCCAGCGGGAACACAGGGAATCAACATCCCATCGCCAAGCAACTCTCCAGCAGCAATGAAACGAGGTCGATCGACCAGAGATGCACCGTGTTTTTCCATAATTTCTGCTGCAGCCTGTATTGTGTACTATGTGTTGGTACTCAGAACTTCATGCCCACGGTAGGACATACTTTATATCGACCAATAACGATGTACTTCTCAATTCCTGCACGTAGGGTGATGAGGGAACCACGCTCTTCAATCCATGATTCTACTGTCATAAATCCGCTAAATAACATTGTGAAACAACCAAGATTGCGGTTAGATTGACACTTACTTGCGATGGGGTATGAGATGGCCTAGAAGTCTCCACGTGGGAGGGGACGGAGGACAGGAGAGGCTGCTCTCTCTGCTAGAGAGGTATGCATGATATATCAAAGCTGTTACACCCAAACAAGTTGCGGCAACGAAAAATTGAGCGTGATCGAACAATTGCAAGTCAGTTAGCTGTAGCATGGCAGGACAGAGTGAAGCTTGATGGGGCTTGAAGTGTATTGTAGTGACTTTTTAACATGGTAACTGCATGAACGTGATTGTGGTGTGTTTACCGGTTTTCTCGCAATGACAGAGCTTGCTGGTGACGATCATGGCAAGTCAAGCTACCAGACAAAACAACGCGGTTTTTTTTTCCTGTGAAAGGACTTGTAAACCCAGATAGGGTTATAATTACAAATGACCTCAATACATGATGTCGCCCGTGATATCCACTAGGCCCGCAGATATTAGTTCCGCATCCAATGTAACTTCAAGAAATAATGGAGTTGTACACGCCTTCATTGATTGCGCCCAGGTGCAACGGTACCGGAAGAATGCAGACAACCGTGGCCACAGTGAACCCAGTAGTCGTGGCTACTACTAGTAGTATATACAGCCCAGTACCAATCACAGGCCCAAAAGGGCCCTCGATGATGGCTTGACTTGGTATGATACCAGCCTGAGTGATACTATGATGAAATTTAAGATCCATAAATATCCAAATCACTTTGGTCAATTCGCTTATTACGACATAACCGGACCCGGTGGCAAGACTCACTTGGCTTTGATAATCTGCGGAACCAATTTTCAACTTGAAACGTACGGGCAGCAGACGTCTTGGCTCGCGTTAACGTTGACCCACTTGCGACTGTGCTTTGTCATTCCGAGTGCCAACTTGAGATGGATCACATAGACTTACCCGTCATCACAACCGAGGACCCGGATTCTAAAAAGCCACTCAGCCCAGAGGAGTGCTCACCTGACTATTTTCCAGAAGGCGGGTTTAGAGCTTGGGCTACTGCATTTGGAGGGTAAGATAGCTGCTGAGTACCGTCCCAACGCTTGTGACAATCAACCTTTCCCATAGCTTTCTTGTGCAATTTTGCACGTATGGGTCAGTTTTAAAGCTATTTTCACGAGGCAGTTCCATTGAACGTCTTCAGATACACGATGTCGTTTGGCGTTTATCAAGGTAAGATCCAATGTTCACAGAAGGAGCTAGGGTGTGACTTTGATTGAAAGATTTCTATAGTCGGACTTACATAACGAACCAATCTCCCTCAACAATTGCGTGCGTTCTACTCCTTCGGCACCCGTGTTTCTCCTTTAATTTGCTTCTAGCTGGATCGGCAGTATCAACGCCTTTCTTTTCGAAATTTGTGGCTTGGTAAGTGGGCAGCTTTATGATCGAGGATATGTGTAAGTCAAATCCGCAGCGTGGTCTTCCGCGCATGGTACTCATAAGTATGAAATGTCGGAAGCCGTCAATTGGTTATAGGCGCATCTCTTCTTCAAGCAGTCTCGCTTTTCATGCTGTCACTCGCCAAACCTGATCAGTACTACCAAGCAAGCACATATTGCTCATCTTACGGATCAGTTGCTGATCATAGTGACAGGTATTCCTTTCGCAGGGCATCGGGTCAGGCTGCGCTGCCGGTTTGCTCTATATCCCCTGTATGGCTGTTGTTTCGCAGTATTTTCACAAACGACGTGAATTGGTGATGACTTTCGTCGCTTCAGGAGCTTGCCTAGGCGCTGTGGTGCATCCAATCATGTTAAACAATACCCTGAATGGCCGCATTGGATTTGCAAATGGAGTTAGGGCTAGCGCTGCCCTCATTAGCGGTTTGCTGTTCATAGCATGTTTCCTGATCAAGCCGAGGTTCCCCCCATCTAAGGCATCAACAACATTTCTTGCAACCGCAAGGAAATGTGCTCATGATTCCGCATATATATGTGGAACTGCGGGGTACGTTCGCGCAGATTTAACAAAGGGTAAATTCATCTTGTTTTGATTAGATTAACCATTTTTGCTGTTGGATTCTACTATCCCCTATTCTACCTTCAGCTCGACTCCACTTTGCATGGTCTCAGCAAAACATTCTCCTTCTATTCAGTTGAGTTCAACGACCCTCATTTCTGAAGATATATTGATACTGTCAGCTTGTAATCATGAACACATCGAGTTTTGTAGGACAGCTAACAAGTGGCTTGCTCGTTGAATACTTTGGTGTCCCAGGAGTCATGACGGTTGCCACGTTTTCTGGCACTGTCTTACTTTTTGCCTTGATCGGGTTACGCACCCTAGCCAGTGTGGTGGTAATTGGTATTCTTTACGGGTACAGCGCTGGAATTTGTGAGTCGACATACCATGGCTAACCATACCACTCACCGCTTTTTTCTCTAGTTCAAGCGCTATGGGCACCGATTCTGGCTGTCTTATCGCCAGACCCATCTGACCTAGGGTACGCCAATTCCTAAAAGCACGTTTGCAACGAGATGTGTGACCGGTTCACAGAGCCCGCATGGGCATTTCCTATGCCTTTATGGGTAAATATTAGATTGCTTTCAGCTCGATCCTGTGCTGATATGAACCCAAGCTCTCGGAGGGTTGATAGGTAAATAGGCATCCCACGAGTGATACTCATTTTACTGAGTCAAGGTGTACCGTGTACAACTAAGGCCCACCGATATCAGGAGCATTATTAACAGGTGATTACATCTGGTGGCGCGGCGCAGTTTTTAATGGGGTGAGATGTGCCATATCCTGCTCATGAACAACGCTCAGCCAAAACAGATTATGGCTGCAATTGGGTGCTCATGTTTCATCGCAGTGCAGGTAGTACTCAGGCATCGGGATCATGTTTCTCAGTAATAATAACGGGGTCGAATAAGAACTGTCAAGAAATGTCTCGCAATATCCGTGTCTCATCGCCAAGTCAGCAATTCCGCGCTCAAAAGCCGTTCTACTAGTACAGCAGTCCGAGGTTTCAAATATTACTCCTTTCCATAATATACAAAGTGGTTGGGTGAGCAGTCTATGATTTATTGACAACAGACATGTGAAACATTCCCTATGCGTACAAGTCATCATCCTGCGAGTCATCTGTGAAACCAGTGTTGCCAGTGGGCGCTGATGGTGCGCCGCCAGCAGAGGGTGCGGCGCCCTCTGGGAATCGGAAGTTGTTACCGAATCCACGTGATTGTTGCAGGTTCTGAAAGAGATAGATCAGCCAATTGATGTATAGCGAGTGAGAGATCATACCTGGGAGAACATCTCGTACCGCCTGATGTCTTGGTCTGACACCGACCGACGAGCATACTTCATCGCCTCCTCGAAGTGATCTTTTGTGATCTCAGGAACAGGATCTTCCTCATCTTCTTCCATCTTGGCGTCCTCAGCGTCCTCCTTCTCCTTCTGCTCACGCTGTCTCCTGATGTCAGACTCAATACTTTCGCGGATGGCTAACTTTGCGGCACGCTGACAGATCTCAGTGAGATCAGCACCGGAGAAGCCATGAGTCTGCTTCGCCAGGAACGCAAGGTCCACATCTTGGGCAATGGGGGACTTCTTCAGGGCTGCCTTCAGAATAGCCAAGCGAGAGACCTCATCGGGCAAGGGAATGTAGATGAGCTGGTCGAGACGTCCAGGACGGAGTAGGGCAGAGTCGATTTGATCAGGACGGTTAGTGGCGCCGATGATGAAGACGTTTTTCTTGGCGTTCATACCATCCATCTCCGTCAATATCTGGTTGAGAACACGGTCCCCTGCACCTCCTCCGTCGCCCGATGAGCCGCCACGTGCCTTGGCGATGGAGTCAAGCTCGTCGAAGAACATGACGCAAGGTGCAGCGGCACGGGCCTTGTCGAACACATCACGAACATTGGCTTCCGATTCACCGAACCACATCGTAAGTAGTTCAGGCCCCTTGATGCTGATGAAGTTGGCTTGACATTCGTTTGCGATGGCTTTCGCAAGGAGTGTCTTACCCGTTCCGGGAGGGCCGTAGAACAAGACACCCTTCGATGGGGACATACCGTATTTGAGGAACTTCTCGGGATGCTCAACAGGGTATTGCACAGTCTCCTGGAGCTCGAGTTTGACTTTGTCGAGACCACCAATATCGTCCCAGGTAACTGTGGGCACTTCGACAGCAGTCTCGCGAAGTGCGGATGGGTTGGAGGTACCGAGGGCAAAGCGGAAGTTGTCCATAGTGACACCAAGGGAATCCAGCACTTCGGCGTCAATTGTGTCCTCGTCAAGATCAATGAGATCCATCTTTTCACGAATCTGCTGCATGGCAGCTTCTGAGCAAAGAGAAGCTATGTCGGAGCCGACGTAGCCGTGTGTATCGGCAGCGATCTGAATAGAAGCGTCAGGAATGGTACGACATACAAGTTGACAGTTTGCTTTACCTGCTCAAGATCAACGTCATCGCCCAACTTCATATTCTTCGTATGGATGCGAAGAATCTCCAGACGACCAGTAGGGTCTGGAATACCAATGTCGACTTCACGGTCGAAACGACCAAAGCGACGAAGGGCAGGGTCAATGGAGTTTGGCCGGTTGGTAGCAGCCATGACAACAACATTGGACCGAGCCTTCAAACCGTCCATGAGAGTGAGCAGTTGCGATACAACGCGACGCTCGACTTCACCGTTCGTCTATAATACCGTCAGAGAAAACAGAATCAATACCATCCTCACGTACCTTCTCACGCTTGGGAGCGATGGAGTCAATCTCATCAATGAAGATGATAGCAGGTGAGTTTTTCTCGGCCTCCTCAAAGGCTTTCCGTAGGTTGCTTTCACTCTCACCGGCCATCTTACTCATGATCTCCGGACCGTTGATCAAGAAGAAAAAGGCGCCAGTCTCGTTGGCTACCGCACGAGCCATCAATGTCTTTCCGGTACCAGGGGGACCGAACATCAGAATACCACGAGGTGGTTTGATACCGATGGACTTGAAGAGCTGTGGGTGACGTAATGGCAACTCGACGAGCTCACGGATCTGCGCCATCTGCTTTCGACAACCACCGATATCGTCATAGCCAACATCTGCAAGGTTTGCTTCCTCGTCTTCACGCTTGACAGGGTCACCCTCTGTGTAATGTTTAGCGGACATGCTGACAAGACACGTAATCAAACATACCAGTATGGATGACAGTGTCCTGGGCCACTATGCAAAATTCGGCGGGGTCAGTCTCGATGACCTTAAATTCCACTGTCCGCATGCCGCCACGAACAAGGAAGGTATCGCCCTTACGGACTGGCCGGTATGCTGGGGGGTATAAGTTTGTTGACCATAACTATCGACCGAAGTATACACACCTTCGAGGAAGTAGGGTTTGAGGTAGACATCGAAGATGTTACCACTGAGACCTTCAATGGAGTCGTCAAATGGCAAGACGTGTATCCGCTTGCCGTATTTTATGTCCAAACATTGATGGACATTGACAAGATCGCCAAGCTTCACGCGTAAGTTATTCCGGGCAACCTTGTTCACCTGAATCCGACCTTCCTCGACATCATCGGAGCTCAGGCAGATGAGAACAGTGTCACGACGTTTCTTTCCCCTGCATGCCACGTTGTTTAGGATATTTTGTTGTGCAGAGTTCACGATACGTACCTCACGATGATAGTGTCGCCCCGGAAAAGTTGCAGAAGCTCCATGGTCGCAGGATTCAAAGTTGCAACTGTCCAAAGAAGATCAGACAAATACCCAACAGCATTCATATGTATATATATACCGGAGTTATCATCTGAAGTAGCCTCGTCGACAATGAGACGATTTGGTCTATAGACGTCAGTTGTATGTCATAGAGATCTCTGTTGTAACATACGATTTCTTTGGCCGCAGGATTGCAGTAGAAGTGTCATTTGGACCTGGTTGTGGTGCAGCACCGCTGGGGTCAGCCATTATGATGGTCTAGCAAGGAGAGTGTTATCAATGTTAAAGGGCAAGGTCAGCTTTTGTACTGGCGAAGAGGCGACGCGCGTCCTGCTGAGATGGCCACGTGTGACTGCACTACCTAATCAGTTTTCCCGTCCCTTCGATAACCTTCCAAAGCCTTTGAAAATGAAACTCGGCCAATTTTATCTGACCACCAGTTGCAGTAAATGCATAGAAATATTCATGAAGGATTCAAATTGATTAACGCTTTGTCTGAAGTCTACCATGAGTACTCTTCCTGAGGGAGTCTGAGGTATGCAGTGGTATGTACATAAAGCCAATATACAGATTGTCGATTGTGTCGAAGAAAGTCTCGTGCTACATAATACAGTTCTGCGCACCTAGACCAGATGCCCCAAGCCGCACTCTGGGATGAATAGAAGCGCCCAAGAAGTGCAGCATCCTTTGCTGTCTGGCCCATAGAACGCCAGTAGCAACGTGATGCACAAGGAGATTATTTACGCACCACTTCACTCTTGAGTGCGTGCATACAGGCCACCCTTTCCTGCTTCCGCACCTCTGCAAATACACAGACCAACTCTGCTACATCGTCCCACCGCTTCCGATACTCTTGAACGCTCCCAGCAGGGCAGGTCACCTCTCCTGTCCAAGACAACGTTTCTCGGAGGTTGGGCACGATAGCAGACAGAAACGCCGCAACTTCTGCTGTTTTTGTAATCGGCGAATTGGAAAAATTGATGGTGGTAATGAGCTTATTGCTCACGCTGCTTATCGGAGGCGTGGGAGGTGCCTTAGTGTCGATGATTGCATTTACTGAAAGGACGAGCTGATGTAGTTCGGGACAATGTTCCAGGAGTATAACAAGCCCTGTGAGATCTACTTGTGGAACACGATACAGCCCTGCTTTCTGATTCAGGATGAGAACCCGCAACCGCGGCCACGAAACAGCGAGTTTTTGTAAGCCGTCGTTATCGAGTTCTGGGAGGATAGCTCCGCTCAGGTTGAGTTCTAGTATCAACAGATTCTTGAAGATGAAAAGCGGCTTCAATGAAATGAGATTTGTGGCAGGGTCGTCGTCTTGATGAGGAGAGGCGGTTTGCAGGGAAATACAATTCAGGGACTCGTGCGAGAGCTGCAAGGGAAGCAGTTCCAGTAACACCTTGCGTCCAGCGGGATCATACCCCGCGTCCATCCGATGGTGGAAACAGCGTATGTTCCAGTTGGTCGCTTTGAGCATAGAGAGGCACGGACCGATAGATTTAGTATTGATCGTCAGATAACGAAGTTTGCTAAATGGAAACCTTGGAAAGTTGAGTGCCGATGGGATATCGTTATCAAGCGAAATGGTCAAGCGGCTCAACAGTGGAAATTGCGCCAAGCGATGAAGAGCTCTGACTGAGACTTCCCCGCACGTGAGAGATCTCAAAGCGGAGAGTTTGCATATCGCATCTTCTGTGACATTTGCACTGATAGCAACTTTGTGACTTTGGATGACTAGCTTCTTAAGCGAGGTGCATCCAATATCAGAGAATGCAGTAAGAGCATATTCAGATACGATGAAGTGCGCTGCCGCGAGGTTGTGGCAGAAGAGCAAACGCATGAAAGCAATCATGTCATCCAGTCCAGCAGAGCGGGTGCTGAGACAGTGCCAGGTGAATGTACGAAGGTTGGGTAGAAGAAACGAGGGATTGGGAGGCGACAAAAGGGCGCGATAAAGCTTGGCATCGCTCTCAAACCATCTAAGCCGTAGGCTACGAACCCGGCGAGAATAGCTTGCAAAGACTTCCCAATCCTGGGGGCGTAAGGGTCCTCGGATAACCTAGACACAGTAGCCAGTCAGAGGAGTTTTCAGGATCTTTCGTTTAAACAATCACCAATTCGCCGGAGCTGGTTGACCACAAATCGTGGGATAAACGCTCGATTAACGGCTGGAGTCCTGAAATATCAGAGTAAATGACATTCAGTGCGGGGTCATAGAACAATCGACATGTCCTGACGAGAACCGTCAACGACCGATAATCAGCATTTTTGAAGATTTCCTGCAAAATTTCTTCGAGGTGCAGACACCGGTGCATAAGTGAGTTTAGCGCTCAGTGTTCCGAGTCACTAGCCTGAGACCGAGTGCGAGAACAGCCTTCCAGCGCTACGTATCTTACTTATATATAATCCAGGAAAATACTGTACAAATTCTAATTTCAGACGCTGTCAGAGTCTGGTCACTTCTTCCAGTAAATTTCTCGCCATATGTAACCCCAATCCAAGCGCAAATCACGAAGTCCTTCTCTGCAAAGCCTTCCACCCCTTCCTGAGACCCAAATTTTCAATGATACCAGCAGGCATGCAGTACACCGGGTCAAGGTCCACTAGTGCCGGGTATCCCAATAATGACAGACCTGTTGAGAAGATGGATCGAGGTCGGTTCTGGTATTAGACCATCTTACGCACCGGCCAAGCCAAATATTGTATGGAAGACATCAGGCATATCGCCTGGGCGGTCGGCGATGCCTCCCGACTCAGTATCTTGCGCAGAGAGAATGAAGGTCTCCAGTTTACTTGGATCTATCCATGTGAGCTTGTCAAGAATAGAAAGGGCAGATAGCACCCAGAAGCTGTAGCAAACCTGTAAATAGAGAATCAGGAACACTGAGGAGTAGTCATGTGTACAGAAGCTCACATCTGGCAGCTTTTCGGGGCGCCCGTTAAGACCTCCATTCGGCATTTGTCGTTCGGATAGCCACCAACACAGGGTCGGCTGATCGATCTCATCCAATCTGTCCATAATAGCGAGCGCCGCAACGCACACGAATACTATGGCGCTCCAGCGTTCTGAAATTATGTATGTCGGAATGCTCACCTTGTGCAGAGTGACTTTCCGCGCCCGCAACGGCTCCAAATCCACCATCGAAATTCCTGCAACGTCTGATATATGCGACCGTTTTCTCGACGTCTAGCTCATCAAGCTTTCCAAGAAGCGAGAGAGCATTGACTGCACAATACAAAAATCGTGTATCAGTCTCGCCAAAGGCGTCACCCGCAAAAGTTCCAGAAGGTTGCTGCAAAGATAAGATGACTGAGCTATATCAGTGATGTCAAACCACTGGACAATAGATAAACAAGGCACATTTCACAACGCGGTCGACATCGACTCTATTGAGCGCATTTTGCATCAACAAAATTTGTATTGCGCTGAGAGTAGAAAGCAGGTGCGCGTCATGATCAGGATGAGCGCCAAAAGCGCCTGCGGAATGTGAGCTCGAGATAGCATGGATCTCTTGATGAGAACAGACCTGCCTCTTCATCCCAGCAGCTCATAACAAAATCTATCATCTCATCACGGTCCAACGCATCACCATGTCCCATGATCAAAAGAGCAGTCAGGCCCCAGTACACTGCGTTCATCCTTAGGTGAGCCGAGAGGTGATAAGACAGTTCATTTTTGTTCTGCTCGAGAGCTTAGAAATCAGTTCACTGAGTAAGAATCGAAGAACCAACATCTCCAAGAGTTCTGATATATGCAACATGTAGGGGAACGAGCAGAGAAGTGGACATTACGATACTGTTCGAAATCGTGTCGAAAGAAAATAGACTTTTCGAGCTTTAATGAAATTACCTAATAAACCCATAGCTAAGTTACCAATTCCTCCATCACATTCACGGTCTCTACCTCAACTGGCAAGGGATGTCAACTTTTCATCGAAATCTCGCAAAAGTCGAATATTTTCGCAGCCGCGACCTTGTAATGCTTTTCACGATGTTCCTCTGCTTCTTCGTCGCCACTACGAATTGCTCCGATAGGGTTAGAGGATGGCGTTGGAATATACTTATCGTATGCTGTGCATATAAAGAGTTGAGTTGCATTTCTCTGACGCATCGTCTGGACCATGATTGCATACTGGTGTTGCGAGCACAGTTTCAGTCTGAAGGGGTGTCGCAAATATGTAGTGACATCTGTGCTACTCTGGGACCCAACCCAGAATTCAGTGGTATCGTGACTTGTCATTCGCTTTAATTTATGCCACCACATCATATAAAGGATTCTGCGAAATGAGAGCAAATGCTAATCTATGATAAACAAAGTCCTTGCCGAAGAAGTTCGGCCCTATCCTCTACACCGTTGTACAAAAAAAAGTGCGATAGCAAATGAACCAAAATTTTGGCATGCTCAAAGGAACATCAATAATAATAAGAACATAGAATATAGGAATGGTTGATAACCTGAACCTGTGGCAGGGATCGATATAGGTGGACTTGAACTGGTGCTATGCGAGTTGCCGTGCGAAGTGCTGCTCGAGGTACTGTTCGAGGTGCTGTTCGAGATGCTGTTCGAGGTGCTGTTCGTGTATGGAGCACACACGTTTGGATTGTTGTACGCCGCGGGGTCCTGGGTAAAGAAACCGAGTTCCAACCCCTCAAGGTATGACCTAGATAATCGTCAGGTCATTCATAAAGTACCTGGTATGCGTCTGACTTACCATTGCCTTGCACGGGCACTCCCATTGGTAAGGTTTGATATCTCGATCTTGAAGTTCCAGTACTAATTTTTTTTTATGTGACGTCTTGATCAAACACTACGAGACACGTACAATCCATCCGGCACCTTTACTGTAGGCCATCTTCTGTGCGTCAGCCCACTGATAAAGAAACGCGTCCGTGGCATTGAACTCTGTATCGAGTGACCACTCTCCGATCCAGAGCGGAGAGTTGCCGAGTGCTGCGTCAGCCTGGATTCCTGGAAAATCTTTACCACAAATGAGTACGCCATTACCGAATCAACGAAGAAGAGGTACTGCAGATACTGAGCATGTATGATGTTGAGTCATTTCCCTATATAAAATTGTCAACAAGAAGCAATAAGCTACATGCACACGACATACGGCCGACCTGTAGAGAGAATTAATCATGATAATATGATGCAGTTGACTGCGCACTCACGAATAATACACGTGGTCGTCGTAAGCTTGGGGGCCAATCGCAACATCAGCTGGGTTAGAGGGGTTGTCGTACTGCCAATTCACATCCATGAAGCTTTGCATGCCGTTGTCAATGTATCCTAGCAAGAACATGTAGAAAACTCACTTCGTTACCAATGGAGTACCGGACTTCTTGAAGGGTGATGCTTCGAATATGGTCTGCAGACCGTATGTTGCTCCAATTCCCATTATAATTGGAACCGCTTCTGAAAGTGCTGCTTGCACCTCCGCTGGGAAGATGGTCTCCAAGGATGTCTCACTCAATGCAGCAGTGAAGTTGTTTGAGACGGAAGCTGATACCGATACCGATAAATTAGACGACGGCACAGATATTCCGAGTGTGAGTTCAACAGCACGGACTATCTGAACGAAGTTCTCTTGGACTGTATGAAGATTCAGAATTCGTAAGACCGCAAATAACCGAACTTCTGATGAGTGATACATACAGGTGCCATAGTTAGGTGTCTGATTCGCATCATTAATGGGCTCATTGGCTGCCTGGATCGCAAATACATTTGCAAACTGAGGGTCCAAGTGAGAAAGCGAAGTCATGACCGCTGTCCACACCAGTGCACGCTGGTAGTTGTATGGAGTCTGTATGCAAGGGATTATAGTTATTGCTTTTACCGATTACAAAATGCCTCACGTAAAATTGAACATCAGTAGTACAACTGGTAAAAGTCATCCTCAGTACAGAACAAAAATAAATGGTGAACAAGTGAGAGCTTACTTTCCGGTAAACATTTGCTTGGCCGTTTGAACCCCGGGCAATGCATGATGATCCAGGATTACTTGGATCCCAGCGTCTTGCAGCCAGCCCAAGCCCCGGCGCTAGATGCAAAAGTTTGGGTTTAACTAGAAGATTAAGGTACAACAGAGCTTCTCACCAAATAGTAAAGACCTCCCCGAGGGTATGTTTCGTACGGCCTATCGACTAAATCCTCCACAATCCAATATCCTAGCTATGTGCGAACGCGTTGCACAACACACACGAGTTTGCATGGGATGGAAAAGGCAAAGCAGATCAATTCGGCTTAGCCAAGTTCGCGGTGTGCCTTGAACTCAACTCACAGGAATGCGGACAGTGTTGATACCGGCCATCTTCAGTGTGTTGACATCGCTATGTGTGAACCATGTGTCCCAGTGTTGAGCGAATGTAGCGTTGACAGTGTCAGGGTACGCTTGTGCAAATGCCCTAGATTATCACAAAATAAATCGAGTTTCACATGCAAACAGTGTATTATAGGAACGTACGACTCGGTTGAAATGCACGTCGAACAATCTCCACCGCATAATTGTCCACCCATATCCACCCACCCTAAAGAAACTTTTTCAGTGAACATGTACTTACATGAATCATTGTTTTTATCACCTTGAGGAAGCATCCATAGCTCTAGGACTAACCTGCGTTACCACTTAAGTTAGACAGTCTGTCGGAGAGGTAGAGTAACACTAGTACCATGAACCCAAATTGACACCATAAATATGAGTTGGTTGCCCAGCCCACGCACGGGCAACAAACGTGCTTGAGAGCACCAAGCCTGTCAGGAAATGCCTCATAGTACAGTGGTTAGTCCTCGATTGGCAGGGAAAGAGAATATAATCCGCTGTCCAAAAGCAAATTCAAGCAGAGGCGCAATTTTATATCAGGCCTCCTGCCCGAAAGGCGCACCAGGTCATAGCGGGTCGTGCAGGTATGACCCTGAAACACAGAAGATACCAGAGTGAAACACCACTCACTAGCAACGATTTATTTTGCAAGGTTATTTTTTGAGTGTGCAGGATGAAATCTGCAGTAAACTGTCAAGTAAGGTTTGGGGTGTGGTTCCTAGATCGACGACTGAAGTATGGTTCCGACCCTTATCGATAACACGTGCGATATACATAACTCAACTCCCTGGCAGTCCCCATTGATCTGAATTGGCGGGCAGCTATAGCCGCAGCATCATGATGGTGTCACTCAGTCGCGAGCCAAATGCTCTCAGTATTATATAGCATATGCTAATTCTTTGACGAGTCAGTTGAGGTATAGAGGTATTGTTATAGCACACCTGCCCCTTTTGATTCCCCAGGCCATCCTTTGACAATTTGTCGACGGGCTCGCGTGATGTTAGGTCGGACCAGGTCATGATAAAAAGAGACTAAGTATTATTAAACTATGGACTCATCAAGTTCTCACGTGAGAGGATAATTATCCCCTACTGGAGTCATTCATGAGTCACATTTTATCGTGACTGACCGTTACAGCACTCGATCGCTCACAAATTCAGGGGATAGATTTCGGATACTTATGTCCCCAATTGAGCCGCATCTGTCACAAGTGTTATTCTCCCTCTCGTCAAAGGATACGGTTATAATTCTATATCCGTATTAGGGTATGACACGGGTAAGGCTTGCCCGGGTACCCACCCGGGCACCACCCGCGGGTGGATAGACGGGTCGGGTGGTACGGGTACGAGGGCCTGCAAAACTTGGGTGCCCGCGGGTAAAGTGTGGCAGTGCTCATTGACCGTCATCATCAGATTATCGATGGATTATCTTTCTAAATTCTACGCAATGTCAACCACAGTGTCTCAGATTTATATTATGCATATTGATTACCGTCTCCAGTGTCTACGACTCCACGACGAGTCCACGTCACATAGTTGGCATCACTCATAAGTCGCAAAACTTGCACTGGGCATCACAAGTTTGCAACATACCAGCGTCGTTTTCCCCATGTCGTGCTGTGACACCCCTCAGAGCACACCATCGGGCGATGTCTTCGATTTCGACTCCTCAGTGTCCTCGCCAGCCAAGGACACAGGCAGCCGTAAGCGCATAGTGGTCTCACCACCTGCTGTATTAATGTCTCCCACCAAAAAACGTCGAACAAAGGCTGAGGTCACAGATCTCGATGTCTGGGACCACACAGATGATGAAATAATATGTATTTCCCCCCTTCACTGTTTCATTCATGGACTCATTAGTCCTCTAACTTTTAGTAGCGGCCAAGGCTCGTTGGAACTCTGCTGCTTATGACCACTTCACCATCTCCTTAAAACGTCACTTCAAAGCCACAGCGGTGGACCGAATCTTATGCAGCACTCGCACCACCAGTCCAAACCAATGTAAATCAGGGCCTATCAAAACAAGCTCCGGTAAGCAACCTCCTTTGAGTTAGTTTATTCTAACATATTTCCGCACCCTCACAGTTGCGACTTACAACTAGTACTAGTAAATGGGCTGCTGCTGACACTGATGACGAGGATGTAGTCATATCTCCAGACTCGATCGAATCCTACCTTGACACTGCACGTATCCCAAGGGCCGAGATCCTGGCTGCAGGTGGAGTTCTTCAATATTGGGAGAACGCTCGAGAAACTCGGCCTCGACTAGCTCAGATGGCTCTCGATTTCTTGTCTGCGCCTAGTATGTCAGCTTACAAAGGATGATTTCAACACACTCTAATGATTCATACTACCATAGCTTCCTCAGTCGATGCTGAACGAGCTTTCTCTGGCGGCCGCCTGCAAGTCAACCATCTTCAGCACGGTATCAACTCCCAAACCTTCAAAGCACAGGTTGCCGTCGGGTCGTGGTTCAACACTCCTCTTATGCCTGACCTCAGTGCTGCCACAGCCATCATGCACAGGAAGATGGGAAACGACAAGGGAAAGGGAAAGGATCAGGCTGATGTTGTTGAAATTGATTGATTAGTTGAATGTACTTTGGTACAAGGCTACCTATATCTTTGTATCGACTTTTCGATCCAACACTTGATCACCCGCGGGTGACCCGTACCACCTGTGGGTTGACCAGGTTGATCCGCACCCGTGATGTTCTGACCCGGGTGGGTACGGGCAGGCCTCTGAAAGTTTCAGTACCCGCGGGTCGGGTGCGGGTATGACCCGGGTCAACCCATGTCATACCCTAGTCCAGCCTTACACCGAACTTGTCAGAATGGCACTCTCGGCGGTAGACATGTTTCGTCAGCATCAGCGCTCTTCGCATCAGTAATTTCAGGACTCGGGAAGAAGAGGGTCTTGCTCTAACAATTTTTATGTACGATTACACAGGGCGTTTCCCTGGTTGGGTTTTGTCTTGCCGCCAATTAAATTGGTGAGAATTTCCCATGCTGTGACACGTGACATTTGCGAGCTACTGCTCTGATTCCCCTCGGCATGCTCATCTGCCTCGACGCAAACACTCACGTTCGGACACGCCTGCCTCATCCCATGGCATCGGAGAGAAGATGTGGGTAATACCTTATTTCTAATTTCGTTGTATTTGAACCCCCGCCGGTTCTCACACTTTTCATTTTCTCTGTTTTCCACTGGTCCTGTCGTAAGTCATCTGTCCTATATTTCTCTTCCCGTGCCCTCACCGTCCAGCAGAGTGCAATGTTCCTTTTGACAGTACCGTATTGTGTTGCAAAAATCCTCCATGAACATGGTTGTCGTCGCATTCTGTTGCACATGCGCCCTCTACCTCATATACTATGAAGTTGGTTTATTCCCTGCAATTCCATCCATCCTGCTTGCTTCGTCAATTTTTTTTTGGTTCTTGGCTGTCGCGAGCCGTTGTCGAACATGGCTGTGTTCGTCTGTAGTTCGTGCCATGCGCGATTTGCGGGACGCGTCTCGTTCACTCACTGTATTGTGTCGCATCAATTTCTGGCCGTTCTGTTGATGTGCATTCATGTGCTGTTGCCTCTCTCGACCGTTTACCTTCTTGCTTCCCATTGTCGTCTAGAGAAATTTGAGTAGTTTGTTAGCACCCTCGTTGGCTCGGTGCGCTGACCCACTCTCTGGTGTTCGTCGCACAAAACTTGCTGATGTTAGACAGTGCAGTTATCGCCTGCCTGCGAGGTGGGAGCAGTCCGCTAATGTTCAACTTTTGTGCGACTTGCCAATCCATATGGTAATGAAGTAGCTGCGGCACTACTCTTCTCACGTATGTTCCTTTTACTTGTTCGGATCTTCCGATTCCGTCGTCCACTCTTGATCTCGACACTTTAGTGGTGTGATCTTACTATCGATACCTTGGCTGAGGTTAATGAACGGTTGCTTGCCAAAGGACGTCCTGGTATCGATGGACGTTCTCATTCCATGGCTTGTATTCGATACAAGGGGTGGCCAGACCACAAAGTGTTTATCTACTGTTCACGAATCAAGACTTCCACCGTTCAAATGTTTGCTGCACAGCATACTCTCCCCAGCCGTTCAGGAATTTGTCTAACTTGTAACATATTGAAAGAAAGAAAATTGTGAGTAGACAAAAATTGGAAAACCGAAGGATGGGAACGGATGTAGGGGTAACGTTATGTAACAGCTTTCCTCACCTCATATGGCCATGTCGATCGACTCACTAACTGCACTTCCTTATAGGGCGAGGAGCCTCGTCAGCGCTACGATTTATTTGTTTGTGGTTTGTTTATGCAGGGAAGGGGTCACCCGAATCGATACATGTACGCGTGTCATTTCACACTTCGTTTACTTTTTGTTCGAAACATTTTATAAGCGCTTTATATTTATCAGGGTCCAAACGTTCAGGACGCTCAGCGTTGGTGATGGCAGGCGACTTGTTCTTATGGACACCTCTCGTCTTCACTTTCATGGTACCGGTGCTTGCTCACGACCATCATGGAGCGGACCTTACAGAAGAACAACTACATGCCCCAGTAGATGCCACTCTCTGGATACATATCGCCCTCCAAGCCATCGTATGGGGTTTCATCTTCCCCGCAGGCATGGTACTCGGACTTACACGAAGTAGATGGCATGTTCCCGTACAAGTATGTTGGCATCATTTCATCTCCTGCGGTTCTATTCTGATCAAGAACATTACGTACAGAGTCTCGCCTTTGCCCTAACTTTTGGTGGCATCATTCTCGGCCATGCCCATGGCGGTCGGCGGTTCCCTTCTTCCGCACACTCCCATATCGGATCATGGATTTTGGTCCCTATCTTCGCCCAGCTGGGCCTTGGAATCTATCTTAAGCTTCATATTCATGAACGTACCTTACGGCCATACGCTGTGCGCGCCCATGGTATTTTAGGACGTATATGGCCCATCCTTGGTTGGGTTCAGGGTTTGTTTGGCGTCATCACGCTGGGGGGGTTCTCCGGGGAGTCGGGGGCTGGACAATGGCCTGCGCACTATATCATGGTAGGTTCGCGTGCGATGACTCCTTTCAAACAGTGCTCATTCAAGTCCCTAGGGAAGTGCATTCATTGGCTATGGTATGATCATGGCGCTCTTACTCGTCGTCGGCGACAACTGGGTCCGCCGCAGCGGTCGCAGCCTGGAATGGTGGGACTCCTGGGTGATTATGCTTTGGGTGCGTGTATCATGGACGTACAGTCTGCTCGAGCTAAATTTGTGATAGGGCATGGTCAATACATTTACTGAGCACCACGGCGGTGAATGGAGTGTGGAAGATATGCAGCACACGTACGTCTGTTCCGGGAATTGTATTGGTCGAGTGAACGATCATCCCTACACAGGATTCTTGGTATACTCTGGTGGGCTGGAGGTGCTCTTGGCATCTTTCTGTCTCGGAATAATCAGGTATCTACCCAGTCGTTTCTAGTGCATTATTGAGCTTGTCTATGCATGTAGAGAAATGTCGTCCCTGGCGTCATGTTCGTCTTTTCACTCTGTCGCGCTGGTCGATGGTCTGATGAACACTTAGCATAATATTAACTGGGTGGGCTATGTCAGACCATGCCCAGGCTTTGATGTTGTCCACGAAGGTAAGGATTATGTCGGGTTGCATATATTCACCATTCGTGCACACTGATGCTGGTCATATTCTCAGGTTCACTCCATGTTTGGATACTCGCTGATGCTTGCCGGCCTTGCACGTATCCTTGAACTTTGTTTCATACAGCTGCCGTCCTCATCCCTATCGGAGACACCTCCACTGGGTGATAATGATTCAGAACATACTCTGACATCTCCTGCACCCAAAGATGCCAGTGTTGCCACGAAACCAAATGCCTCTCGGACATTTAGGCACTTGCCACCGTTCGTCAGTATCATTCCTCGATGATTGTTGTGAAATTACTCATTGCAAATATTTATCAGTTGTTAATTGCTTCTGGGTATGTTGCCACTATAGCACAATCATGCTTGGTTCTTGACTGTGTATCCAGGTTACTCTTTATGTCTGCTACGGACGAGGAGCTCGAAGCTGTTCACGAGGAAGGAATAGATCACGTCACATATGTGCTGTCGATGTATAGGTGGGGGCTTTTATGAATTTGCATTAATGCTGGTCAGCTTAATTCTCTCACAGCATTGCATTCCTGTTCTACCTCATCACTGTCTTTTTGCTGCACCTTTACTCTACGTCTGGGCGGAATGCGTCTTCTGCGCAGCAGCCCAGTGTTATCTTTTCCGCTGAGGGCATCGAGCTGTCAGACACGACTAATGCGAGTAAGTGGTATGCACCACTACCAAGGGAGGAAGGGACGTCTGCAGCAGTGCATGTACTTGGAGAGGACGAAGATAATTGATGCGTCGAGGTCATGCTTAGTCGTTGTGCTGGATGACTTCCGGCGGTGTTTAGGATGTCATTTCAAAACTAAATCTAAAGGCTCCTCATCAATTATGATTGACATGTGTGTATTAGAATCTAGATTAGTCTGCGGTTTCGAAGAAAGCCTCTGTGTGATTGTTCACCTCGTCAAATGGGCGCGCTCTTGTCTTCGTCGGCTGTGGTCCCACCTTGTCTTGCTTGTCACGATGGACTGGTAGCTTGCAGAGATGGTAGTCTGTCATACTGTCTTGCTTGTCACAACGGACCGGTAGTTTGCAGATGATGGTGGTCTGTCCTGCATCGTTCGATTGGTCTGAAGTTATCCGAGGAACAGGACCTTTATGAAAGATACTTTAACGTACGTTGCCCAGGTAAAGGTTCTATCGTAACCTTATTGATCGATGGGGCTAAGGTTTCGCGGAGAATTCGCGCGCGCATCTAGAATCCATGCGATGCCGCTACGTGAACTGCTTGAAGAAGACCCAGAAATGACGTCAACGATATCTCTTGTTGGCTACGGCCGAGTCTGAGTCCGGTCATCTGATGATAAGCTGTTCAATATTTTCAAGGTCTGCTGTCGGACCTAGCGTCCGGCTGCCGACTCATCCGGAAGTTGCTGGGAGTCTTAGAGTCTCCTTCGCTGTCGATGGCTTTTCACGTTGCTCCTCAAGGCCTCATCTGAGATGCACTTTTGTCGGCGCGCCGGGTTGTACATATGAAGACCGGGTGCAGGAGTGCCAACAAGAATTTCCTATCTGAGGTTGTTGCCGGGTATATAGTTAAGTTGATCGGTGATCAATCGGTGATCGATGTGCACTGGTTCACCGACGTGGCCCATGGAAACGCTATCTCTACACCAACTCAAAAAAAAAACGAAAGGAGTTCACAAATGTCTGAGATAACAAAATTCGAGCAGCTGCAGAGCAGTGGGATCTGCTCGCGTACTTGGTCAGGCCTAATCTTCAGCCAATCCAAAAATTCGCGCGATGAATTGATTTCGGAGTATTTCTTACCTGGAGAGAGGCAGTAGGAAGCAAAGATGGGAACCTCATTCCCATGTATGTCCATGGACCGCACTCGGGACGACTGCAAACCGGGGTGCGCAACGACTTACCATTCCAAGTTTTTTTCAACTGTGCTCACGCTCGCCGTGCGCCGTTATTGAATATTCAGGATCAGCGCTTCGCTCAGCTGACTGCGCTCGTTCACTGTGCACGTCACCATACCAATCAATATGCAAATATTTCATCAAACTCGACCTTCTCGCATTCATTAATAGGCTCCACGTGGAGCGAAAATTGTCAGTACGTTCGCACTATGGTCTGGACTCTGAACGCGCGATGGTGGAGCAGATGAGGAATGCGAGGATTGCGATGCGCGTGAGATTGATGATAGAAGAGTGCATGTGCGCGTGCTGAGCCGAATGGTTTAATTTAGAGACGCCTGACGTGGGTGAGCTGGAGCGGAGTAGTGGGTTAGATGAGGTGTCAGTCGTGCGGCGCACCGCCCGCCGGTTGCCAAAGGTCCATGAGTTTCGCATTCGGCGAATGGAGGGAAGGTGACAGGCATAGCTCCTCACGGGCTTCATTTGATATACTTTGACGAGCAGTATCTGATTCACGGAGGATATCAGGAGGCTGGGTGATTACAGTGACACCATGTTGAAGAAAGTCCCCGCTACGTTGAACACGAACATCATGATGCGGGGAATGCAAGAACTTCCTTCGATTAATCCTTGATTAATCTCCACATTAGAAGTAACTCACACGGGAAAACGGATAATTGGACGAGCCGAGAGTCGCATCATAACATCGCGAAATGACTTTGGAACTTGCCGAACTTGCCGGTTCAAACTACTTGGTACTTGGAGCGCCATTTCACCGACCTCAAATTGATCATAGCCAGTTTAGTACTCACTAGGTAGTAGTGCTTGCGCCACCCCCCGCTTGTTATCGCAGTATGTTTATCGTACCAACACAAGGGGGACAAGCTGAAGGCCTGTCTAGACTCTAAAATGGGTTGGTTCAGATGATTTCTAAATTTAACTTAAATATATATATTAATTATATCGGGGACCTCCGGTTCAACTTGAACATCACAAGTTCATTTTCCACTCTAAAGTCATGCAATCGCGACCTTCTTTACGCACATCTAAAATCCATGCATTGATCGTTACGTCGTCAGACTTGTTGACATGGTCATTGATTCTCGGTAAACAAATTGCAGTAAAACTTCCTATCGACACGTCTACCTGTTATCGTATATTTTCTGATCCGTATCAGGCACCACTTGGCACCACGCTGTGCCTACTACCATACTTAACAGCCTTACATGAACCGAGAATAGGTCCTTTTTTCCATCCGAAAACCCCCCTCATCTGAATACCCCATCATTTGGTACCATCTCCCTCGTTGCCTCTATCATGAGTAACGAGGATCACAAGTATGATGTTAACAGCGTCGAGAAGAACCAACTCGATGTCGGAGTTCACGCAGTTGCTGACGGGAGGCACCAGTTCGATGTCGCCTCTATCGACTTGGTACAGCGTCGACTAAAGCAGCGTCATGTTCAGATGTATGTCTATCTTTCATTTCTTATAATCAGCTTGTTGATTTTATTAGGATTGCCGTATGTCATGTCACCGTATTGCCCTTGCACGTCAACTTACGAAGAGCGTAGATAGCCGGAACACTCGGTACAGGTCTTTTCCTGGGTTCTGGGAGTGCTCTCAGTGGTGCGGGCCCTCTCGGCGCCCTTATTGCATACGCCCTCGTGGGCTCAGTGGCATATTCGTACGCTCGCACACCCCTTCTTTAACCCCATCTTCTAACCTCCTTTCAGCTCACTGTGTTCCATCGGTGAAATGACGTCTCATGCCCCAATTTCAGGGACCTTCCCTCATTTCGGTCTGTAGGATAAATCATATTTGAAATACGACACTGATTGGCCCTATTCAGCCGCACGATGGGTCGACCCTGCACTTGGTTTCGCAGTAAGTACTACTTTCTTCCATTTAATAGCACCATTGCTCATTGATTCGTGTCTAGGTTGGATGGGTATGTCAACTCTTTCGCAGTCCGTGGCCCTTCTGACAGTTGTCATGATTTGTCTTTCAGAACTACTTTTATGTGAGCTGATCTTTGTCCATGTCCAAAACAATTTACTAATGGATCAACAGACTAACGTGTATGTCTATTTTCGGTCTTCTTGGCATTACATTTACACGTCACAAGGATAACCGTGCCGGTGGAAATCACGGGTGCTCAGATTCTTATCACTTATTGGGATTCCAATGTGAGCCAACTCGAACCAATTAGTTTGCAACCATATTGATCAAGCTTTATCATGTAGACGAATCACGCTGGTATTTACACCGCAATTATCATTGTGTTTGCTTGTGCAACGAACATTTTTGGTGTACGGTATGTGCCGTTTACGCTGCGTGTAGTGCATACTCACAACCATCCTTTAGGTATTTTGGCGAAGGTTAGAAATCATTATCATTTGATACTGCTCGACTAACAGTATGAACTACTAGCGGAATTCGTGTTCTCACTCATAAAACGTAAGCTTGATTGCTGATGCTGGCGTGGTATATCTGTCTTACCTGCTATTCCAAGTCTCGATGATCACTGGTCTCATTCTTGTTGGTCTGATCATTGATCTTGGTGGTTCACCAGATCACCACCGGTTGGGTTTCCAGGTCGGTATCAAAGTCAACTAGAAATAAACTATTATCCTGACAGTAAGAGCAGTATTGGAAAAATCCCGGTATTCTCGCAGGTGCTGGGCTAGAACCAAACCATGTTGGCTTGGACCGCTTCTTGGGCATTCTGGGCGTCATTGTTCAAGCATCATTCTCATTCCAAGGCATGGAACTCGTCGCAATGTAAGCAATACCCCATCCACCAACAAAAGAAACTCATTTTCCAAATCGATCTATAGCGCCGCTTCCGAGACCGAAAATCCCCGCCGGAATATCGCGAAAGCCGTCCGCCGGGTATTCTACCGTATCTTAGTTTTCTATGTAAGCCTTTGTTGTTTTGGTTGGAATGATGCAGGTCCTGATGGAGGGTGTGCGCAGATCCTTGGTATCTTCATCACCGGCCTTATCGTTCCTTACAATGATCCTAACTTGCTCCAATGTGAGTTCCTACTCGTGTTCTACAGGACAGGTCTGATACGTCCCGCACAGCCACGGGTACTGCTGCTCAGTCTCCCTATGTCATTGCCATGACAAATGCTGGGATTAAAGGTAACATTCACAATTATCCGGACTCGAACGTTATTCATGTTGACACGGACAGTCTTACCAAGCATCATCAATGCCGGAGTCATGACGAGTGCATTCAGTGCTGCAAACTCGTTCCTCTTCTGTTCATCTCGTATTCTCTACGGTCTTGCTCTCCGAGGACAAGCACCTAAGATTTTCGCAAGGTGCACGAACGCTGGACTTCCCCTTATCGCTGTTGGGTTTTCTGTGCGTCGTCTTTAGAACTATCGCACTATTGCAGAGCGCTGATTACGTATAAAGAGCATGTTTGCATTCCTCGCCCTCATGAACATCAAGTCAGGTGGCGCAACAGTGTTCAAGTAGGTGTGCTCCAAGTGGTGTACGATTGACACTAACGTTTGAATAGCTGGTTCGTCAACCTCTCAACTGTAGGCGGCTTCTTCGGTTGGGGATCTATCAACTTGACCTACATTTTCTTCCGTAAGCCCATCATTCACCTATCTCTCTCTCCAATCCGTGTCTCATAAAATACGTAGACCGCGGAATGAAGTACCAAGGCATTGACCGCACAAAGCTCTACTACTGGAACCGCCTCCAAGTACGTACCTTTTATCGACACGCGGCTCCGCCGAGTGCTGACACTACCTCCAGCCAGGGCTTGCGATCTGGGGATTGGGATGGTGCATCTTCTTCATCCTCATCAACGGCTTCAAAGTCTTCTGGTCTTTCAACGCCTCCGGCTTCCTCACTGCCTGTACGTCTGTTCATTATTCCGTAAAGTCCTGATAGACTCACGATCTCAATTACCTTTCGCAGATATCAACATCCCACTGTTCTTCGCTCTTTACTTTGGCTATAAGTTTGTAAAAAAGACCGAGGTCTGGAAACCAGAAGAGATGGACTTTGTTACGGTAAGTATCTCGGCGGCTACTCTTTAACTCCATCTGACGCGCGAGATCAGGGTATTCCAACTCCAGAGGAGACAGAGGGGCCATACTACCCGCCAGAAGGTTTCTGGCAAAAGCTTGCTGCCATTTTATTCTAGGTTGTAGTTTGGTTGTTTGTTGTACGGATTTAGTCCGGCTCTGGTTTGAACAGAGCTGTAATTCCTCTCTTTTTCATTTTTCATGTTTAGCGATGGATGGCTTTACGTGGCCGTTCGTCTATGTTGTGTTGGATACCTGTAATGGTTTATTGAAGACGAAACGAATGTTTATTCTGCAGTGAAGCATTGAAATAAATAATGTCGCGGCACCTAGGGGTTGATATTTACAAAAAAGGAAAGATCAAAAGATGAACGTTATTCACCACCAGACATCGAGACTCTGGACTCCCGAACCACTTTCCCCAATCCCAACCAGAGGGCATCAGTACTGACCGCCAGAAAAAGAAATCTAGACGCAGTTCTGCACACTGTGATCTCAGGACTGGAAACAAAATCACCTCTTTGGCGCTTGCCAACTCAAGTTCTATTCCACATTTTTTTTTTCGTTCGTCGTCTCTTGGAAGACATGCAGGCTAGATGTATCATTCGATAGCAGGTCGAACGTATGGCTCAATCGATCACGAGGACGTCTGCTCTCGTTGGGACTCACCTGCTGCTATGACATCTTATTAATTGTTGCTACGAAACCTCCTTCGGCCTTACACTGTCCGTTGTTGCATCATGGTTTTTGAGCCCTTGTTAAAAGACGTCCGAGTCCGAGTCCCAGCGCTCCAGGGGCTAAGTCACGAATAAGCTGCTCACCACCAGTATGCTTGTTCTTGTGAGGGAGCACGTTCAGCGTCAACTCGGAGCCCAGGCCGCCTCCGAGACTTTTTAAAAAAAATTCCGCTTGATATCTGGCCTGCTCCTAGTTCGCATCGCAGGAGGCTGAGGGTGACGTACCATTCGAACAGGAGCGTGACTCGGTTGAAGATATGTGAGTACTAATATTCACTGACAACTGGTGGTCTCACAAATGTTGAGATCGTGGCAGACGGATTAGATTCCTTTTTAGGCCGCTCCGTCTATGTCACGGTCCCAATCTCTCGTGCTTGACGATGATTGGAATATTGACGGCAATTGAGACCTCAGAAACATTCGTGCCCCCCAACCTTTGCATATCCCGGGATTTGAATTTGGATTTGGACTCTATCGAGAAGTTCGATGCCATCGTACTCCACAATCTACGCGCGGTCGAGGTTCGTAATACAAAACAACCTCACAAAAAATTGAAAGCGCTTTTGACGGTCACAATGTCCCCTAGAGAGCATGATCTTTGCTGGTACCCTTTTTCCTTCACTCAAATAGTGACAGATCCTATGTGTTACGCGATTTGTTTGTACGCGGTACACAGTAGTCGATGAAATGATAGGGGATATATTCTTGGTCATCCGACTCTCCTGAGTTTGCATGCTCACCTTGTTACCCTTCCATCATCCACTTCATCCGTACGGTTTCAACATTGGCCCCTACGAGTCGTGTTAGCTACTCGAATCAAGGTTTAATATCCAAGCAATCGGCGGTTCAATCTGGCAGCAACCGTCTTTCTGAAAATATCATCAGTGCGCTGCATACGAACATCGTAAGTATCAAGTTTCATAGGCACTCGTATATGAGAATAATGATGAACCGGATTTGTTTAAGCTCGCCCATTCAAGTGATCGTATGTTTGCTTTGATATATCGATGCCATGCTATTGACGATGACTCCCAGACCCGTACTCCTGCATAGCTTATCATATCAACAACTCTGTCATTGAGTTTGAAGACCGACCTGGTATCAGGGCCATCATCAAAGAACGCCAAGAGCAGATCTAGGATCTGGAAATAGTCATGGATGGTGTCACAAATCTCCACCAACAACTCATCGAACAGAAGGATGAGATCGCCCAGTCGAATCTGCAAAAGCGAGTTGTATCGGGTATTTGGAGCTTGCCAACCTGAAGTCCTATCTCACATTTTCATTCACTGTGTCCCGGAAACTAGTCAAATATCGCCATCAAAAACGTTAGCTCCTGTGCTGTTGACAAGAATATGCCGAAGATGGAGGAAGGTTGCTGTGGGAATGCCCAGTATTTGGCAGAGGCTGCGGTTGTACAGCAACGAGATTTCGCACAGACGCTGGAGGTCGACATCTCTCTGCTATGACTTGTGGCTCAAGCGATCCCAAGGACTTCCACTATCGTTGGAAATCTGGTGCTGCCCTGATGACTTGAACACCATATCACGAGGCGTCCTACAGCCTTATATCAATCAAATTTCGTCTCTCTCTATCCGTTTTTTCCCCTCAGACCAAGACATCCTGGCCTGAACTTATGTTCGTAAATTTCTCAGCACTTCAGGAGCTGACCATATGTGCATACGATCATTCTGAAATGCTGGGCATTGCAACATCTGTGTCGCAATTGCCGATCATCACGCGCAATCTCAAGATCACTTTTCCGGTGCTCACTCTCTACCACTTTTCTATTTTCGCTCCACTATTGGCACACCTGACGAACATCGAGGTCGCTATAGATCAGATGGATGCAGTCCCCGACATGCTTCGTCTGTGTCCCGACCTCTCCTCGTTGACCATTCTTACAGACGTCGAGCAGCGAGCACAAGACTGCAGACCATTCACACACACCAATCTTCGATCCTTTCGCGTCGCTCATGACCTCAGCATCACGGAACAATTATCTCACCTGTTCGACGTTCTGACACTTCCAAATCTCCACATGTTTGAAGCTCGCTATATCCAACCAGCGCAAATACATGCCCTGTTTGATGTTCTCGATTCTCTCCCGCCCCTTGAGTTGTGCGAACTTGATGTTTGCTTACAACCGTGGCCTCACGAGGAGATGAGGGCGATGCTCGCACGGTCAAACTGTTCCTTGAAGAGTCTGGTCTTCAGCGGTGGAGTGATGGCGACAGATGAACAACGAGCGGAATATGTTGCCTTGATTCCTTCCCTCAAAGTAGTTGTTTCCTCTGCGGCAAGATAACTTTGCAGTAAGAAGAATTTCTCGGACTCGTGCAAAAGGTTATCTGATACGTATAATCATACGCTACCAGTTGAAGCTCGTAGTTTTTTTTGTCTGCTATTCATCTGTGGAGGTCAGTCTGTGTAACGCTCGTCAAAGCAATATTCTCTTCGTCACAGCTGTTTCAAAGTCTCATTTATCTTTTCCATCTCTGTCGTCCTTTACCCTACAGTATATAAACCGATGTATATCTACTTGTAGGGCAGTTGACCGTTTCCCCCTTTGAATACACTTTTAATAGTTCGGCAAGTTAAATTGTTTCAACACTAGTACTAAGTTATTCTATCCACGTCGACTCTCGCAGTGTGAACACTTTTTTCCAAGTACCACGGAGGATGTATTTTGAGCTGACCGATTTTTCCATATTTACTTTGAACTTGAATAGACTCGGACAAGTTAGTTTGTACGTATACACGATGACGGAAGCTTATATGTACCAAACGTGGTGCCTCTATACTGTAACCGAAACCAGCACAACTTATTTAGCATTTCAGCCTCGAGTTCAGTTTTTCATTGACCGTTTACACTGCGCTAGCAAGCAACATGCACACAACCAACTCAGAAGAAAATGACAATCTCTTGCCGGCCTCGGAAATCATTAGTGCACTGCATACCATTGTAAGTGCCAAAGCTTCAAACAGTGCACTCTTTTCTACGAATAGTGTAATAATCATTGACTTCAGCTACGTTCACGAGCAATGGTTTGTTTGTGTAGATGTAGTATTTGATGTGTTCTTAACCAATCACCAGATGCCAGACCTCGAAACCCCATACTCCCAAACCACTTTCCCCCATCCCAGTCACTGCGCAATCGAGCTCGATGACCAGAGCATCAATGCCATTATCACCGACCGCCGGCAGCAGCTAGATGCAACTTTGCGCGACATATGGAGTCTGGAATCAGTCGTCGATAAAATCAACAATCTTCACCGACAGCTGACTGAACAAAAGGACAAGCTCATCTCGTCCATCACTTTGCACAAACGATTCATATCACCTCTTTGGCGCTTACCAACTGAAGTCTTATCTCACATTTTCATTCACTGTCTCCCGGAAGACAAGTATCCGTCGCCTGCATTGATGCGGGCACCCATCCTGTTGACCAGAATATGTCGACGATGGAGGGAGGTTGCCGTAGGCACGCCTAGTTTATGGTGCAGGCTAAATGTGATATGCGGCTTCAGAAGGTGGCAGGGATGTCTTGACGTATGGCTCAAGCGATCACGAGGACATCCGCTCTCGTTGGCACTCATCTGTTCCCATAAATCGACCGTGAGCGAGCTACGAGACATTCTTCAACCTTACATAAATCAAATCTCATCATTTTCTCTACATTGTGGCGTGTTTTCTGACCGATATGGTCTCCTTTTAAAAGACCTAACAGCACTCCAGGAGCTAGTAGTCGTCAGGCCGCTTACTGAGCAAGTTTTCTCGCGACTGCCGCCCACTCTGCGCAGTTTCAAGCTCACAATGTCGTTTTTCGAGCTCGAGCTCTGGCCTTCTGGCGAGCCTGTATGGGCTAACTTGACAAATGTCGAGATTCCCCTACATTGCTCTACCACACTCTTCCACCTGCTGCAGCTATGTCCCAACCTCTGCTCATTAGTGATCCGCCTACTATTCAGTGAAACTGAAATATTTGAGCCACTCGTGCACATCCAAATTCAATCCTTACACATCGTTGACTCCATCCCAGACCATTTACCTGGCCTTTTCAATGCTCTCTCACTCCCGAGTTTACACACACTTGAAGTTCACGGTGTATCATGGCCTCATCAGGAGTTCAAATCATTCCTAACACGGTCAAAGTGTCCCCTGGAGACTGTAATTTTGGGCGCTAAAATGAAGACGGAATGCGAGCAGCAAGCAGAGTGCGTCGCCCTTATTCCTTCTCTCGAAGTTGTAGTAGTTTCGATATGATCTCAAATTTTGTCGGACATTTTTCTTCGTGGTTTCTTACAAGGTTTACACTATGCTTCATATCACGACGACACCGTCTTCTATAGCAGCTGTTTGACACTTGCATTTAGCCTCACGTTTTGAACAGTACCAGTACTACCTTGGAAGTAGCGGATATCGCTAGTATACCTTCTCATTGTATGCATGACTCAGACCTAGGGGAATGACCAGAACCCGCACCTGCCCTCTGGACCGTCGGCTTGGAACTGAGGATCTCTGAGGATAAGTATGAAACGAAACTCGTTAAAGTTGATAGGACAGCGCAAGTTGTGATAAATGTTCACTGACATAGAAGAGGGAGAAACACAAATAATAGCCTTTACGTAGTTAGGTTTCCAGCAGGAGGGGAACGAACACCATCAGTTTGTAAATGGGACTCCGTATTAGTGAATGGTCAGATGTGTCGACATCGTGGGCGAGATACCTGACAGTCGGTGAAGATCCTATACTGAAGAAACTACGTCCCGCACTGCGTCTACAGGGTAGACTCGTGACCAGTCTACGAGTCTATCTACAGGGCCGGTGACCCAGATCACGCATTATCCTCAGGCTTCTGAAAAGCACATCCAGCATGTACGTCAGACGCGTCACTACTACCTGTGCAAGGTGACATATTTTGTGATGTTATGTGGTGTTTGGCAGGGTGCCGAACACCCACGTATAGTGGGTTCGAGCTCAACTTAAGTATCCACCTCCGAAAAAATTGGCCACTACACACCATGTCGACAGCTCTCATTCTAGGCGCAACAGGCGCAGTAGGAAAAAATCTCCTCCGTGAGCTTCTCGCAAGCGATCAATGGTCCAAGGTTGGCGAATATGGGAGACGAGTAACCCCCGAAGCCGACCTTCCCCAGAATAGGGGTAAATTGGAGCAGAAAACACTCGACTTTGAGAACTTGCAAGAAGCAGGGCTGAAGGACGGACGATGGGATGTGGTGTTCGTTACCCTTGGGACGACTCGCGCGAATGCAGGGAGCGCAGACATGTTTGAGAAAATTGACAGAGAGTAGGTCGAGTTTTTTTGTTATACTCGATAACAATCTCATGTTTCATACGCAGGTACGTGGTGAACGCCTGCAAGGCTGCAAAGACTGATGATCCGGAACACAAACAACGTGTTGTGTATCTGTCAGTGAGTTCAACGCAAGACACGTAATGCGTGGGATGTGAATTAATGCGAAATGTAGTCTGGTGGTGCTAACCCGTCCTCTTCGTTCCTATATATGAGGTGCGCAAGCATCAATACGGCCCGCTCTTCCTTAATTTGTTTCTTTTAGATCAAAAGGTCTCACAGAACTGGGCATAGCACGCCTTGGGTATGCGGACACCATCGTTTTCCGCCCCGGTTTTCTCAAAGGAGCTCAACGTGCTCATATAAGGCTCGCAGAGACCATAGCTGGGTGCGCTTCTTCTTTTCTCAAAGTCTATTTCAATATTGATTTGGCTCCTTCAAGCTACGTGACTGGCATTGCATCGCATTTTACGTCCAACGCGGAGATTCACGTCTCCGTTCTCGCCAAAGCCATTGTGAAAGCAGGCGCTCTAGGTTCAACCAACCTACCGCCCGCTGCGGGTGCCACTAAAGCAGGACAGGAAGATGCATGGTTTACTTTAATAGAAAACAAAGGCGCACTTGCTCTTGGGCAGGAGTGATTCTTCATTGCGGCGATTCAGATCCTTTTGGTTTCAGTACTAGTCTTTATGAATGTTCCGTTAGGCTGGATGATTATTCAAGTACATATATATGTGCCGTGCAAACAGTAACAGACAACAAGAAAGGATTATAAGCCAGTAAGTGTGTTATACAGCACGTATAATTATGCATGCGAATCCCTGTGGTATTCGTAGATTGAGCGAAGGAACATATGTGCATAAAAATAGAATCTAAATGATATCTAATTTAAAAGATTCAGTTGGTTGGTCCATACGACGAAAGCATACGTGCCTAGACTGTGCGTATGGACCAATGGCATGTCCCGGCCTAACCAATATTTGGTGTTCCTACATGCGGCGGGGTCCTGCCCTCAGAAATAGTGTCTGTTGATCGGTAACTAGGTAATCCGCGCGAGTGATACCTCCCACCGGAGATAATAGTCGCAGAGATTCCTGACGACCTTTCAAGTAGTGGTATCAACTTGAGAGAGCCAGAACTCCTTCTCTCCACGCTCGGACGCGGTCGATCCATCGCACCAGACACTAGCCTGTCTACGGCTGACAGTGGTCGATCGATGACAGGTACAGGTATGTTCGCAGGCAGTGGTTTATTCACTACAGCCAAAGAGCTGGTACGGCCGAGAAGAGGCTCGACCTTTTCCACAGGTGAGTTTCCAGGATCGGACCGTGACTGGCCTATCACGAGTTCACTTCTCCGGACCTGACGAAAAGAGGGGGAGATCTGCATGGAGTGTGAACGATCGAGTCCGTTCGGTCGCAAACCGGGGCCTGAGTCGGCGTCTATCCAAATCGACGGAATGACAGTTGGAGGAAGACCTGCTGTATGGGGAGGTTCAGGAAGGGAGACTGTTGGTTCTGGTGCGCCTGTAATGCAAAGTTAGAGAGCGATGGAAACATGATAAAGATACCTACGGTTAGGTAGTTGTTTTCTTGGCGGGCGGCAGTACTCTGCACCGCTGTCCATATCAAGGAACGAGCATCCTTGTAATGCGTCTGGAAGTGCAGGCATCGGTGGCGGCTCATCGTGTGGAATATGAGATGCCGTCGGGGTGCGTAACCCCTTAGGCAAACGAAGACTGGCATTGGATGCGGTGCGTGAACGTGTCTTTGCTGCAGAGAAACGTGAAAGCCGGTTTGGGCCATCTTTGGATCGTTTACTGCGGGAGGATTTTACGGATTTGAAAGACTTGATGGACTTGGCGTCGGATGATACATGCTTTACTTGGGAAATGAGAGTAGCTTTGGATAAAACAGCTTTAGCAGTGACACCCATGACTTGTGCGATATCGGTGTTGATGGTAATATCTCCCAGTGTTTGGGTATCATCGATGTCTTCAATGTCCTCCTCTTCGCTCTGCTCCATCTCATCAATCTCGGCAGCCATGCCTTCCGCTTCTCTCCAGGCCTCCTCGAGCTCGTCCTCGAGTGTCTGGATACGTATTAGCGCGCGTTTCATCTCTTCTCCCTGGCGCTCGAATGCTTTGTTTAGTTTGCGGAGTGCAATCCCGAGAGCTGACGCCCAATGTCGGCGCTGAACCATCGAGATTTGTGCCTGCTGATCTGACATGTGCAAAATGGATGCAAGAATAGAGTCGCACGAAGCGATAGAAGTTGCAACTTGAGATATCAAGCCTCCCAATACATTCTCTTTATCACTTTCTCCCGAGTTGGCAATTACACTCGCACATGAGTTGAGCGCCTGCATTAGCATGGTTCGTCTGTTCATTTCGAATCTCCATTTGACCTGCGCTGCTAGGCGCTCTTCTTCGAGACGCTCTGCTTCTTTTACCATGTCTATGTCGAGTGCTTGGAGAGATAGGAGGCGTATGAAAGACTCTTTTGCGCTTAACCTGATAGCACGGGAGACTATCTCCTGTAGTTCGGCCGAGGTGAATGTCCATTGGGCAGCCTCATAGGGAAGGCCCTTCCATGGAATCTGCACGGATTCAAATGAAACTGTAGGCGGGGGTGGAAGAGGAGGAGGAGTAAGGAATGTTGCTATCGATGGTTTTGATTTGAGTCTTATTTTTTGTTTTTGGATTGAAGGTGTCGCTGAAGGCGACGACGAGGGAGATGAATGATATGATGCAAAATTCTGTGAAACTTGAACGCCAATGTCTGATGTCGTGCGTGTGTGTGAAGAAGCGCCCAATTGTGGCAAGCACTGCGGGAGCGAGGTATCGATGGAAATTAATTGGCTTTCGTCCAATAGGCCTGGAAGGTGCGGAGGAGTAGTGATGACAGGTGATGACAACCTGGAGGTAACTGCAGACGAGCCTCCGTCGGTACAAGAGCTTCCGCGGAGACTTTGCATGTCAACTGAATTTTTTGTGCGTGAGCGTAAGCGTGGTCCGTTTGGCAACGGAGGCCGAGAAGGGCGGTCGCGCACAAGTGAAGGACGACGGGGAGATTCAAAATCTGATGGGACCAGATCCATAAGAACAGGACCACGCACGATATTGGAACCGGATTGCTGGTAATTAACTGTATGTTGCAAAGTCAGCAAGTGTTATAATAGTAGGCGTTGAGGCGGTCGAAACACAGGCTTGGGCACATGGCGTGGCATGACCAAGCCCCAATTATAACCGTTGGCCCTTGATGCTGCCGTATGTCGATGGGACCCGAAGTAAAATTAATTGCAAACGGATGAATCTAATCTAATCAGCGGGGTTCATGTCCAACATTTGAACAGGGATTAGCATCGTTCCCGTGAAGGATTGTTTGTCTGAACCTATAACATGCGTCAGTTACACTAACCTCATTCATTCCAGGCTGTACATGATGGAAATAACATGAAAGCTCAAAAAGGAAATTTCTGATAAATTTTTTTGATATGTTGTTTTGCATAAATTAGTGGAAAGCCGCGAATTTCGCATGTGTAGAAACGTTTTGTTGACTGACCAGTGACGCAATATCTCAACTTATTCCAGGGTCATAAACTGACTTTGAACATTATGAATGAATCTACTACGGCATATTCATATTACCCGGCTCTTTCGAGTGAACTAGAAATGCATTTCCCCATCGCCGTCGCGAAGGTACTCATACTTCCCTCTCACGGACGTACTTAGAAGGGCGAGGCACGCGGAACATGGCTCAAGAAAGGGAGAAAACATCGTGGGTTTCTTTGTGATCATGATTCGAGAAGCTCACTCTATTCGTTCAGCACATACTATCATGGCAGTCGGTGGTAATTCTCATCACCACCGCCAATAACTATTGCAGCATCGCTTGTATAAGTATGACCCTCATGGTCGTCTTACCCTACTTGTACGTTTGCCACGGTTATATTCCCCACTAAGCCCTTCAGCAAGGCAAATCCAAGTCTACTACACGTTGCAATCGGCAGACCCGAACTTCATAGAACATATTGTTCGTTTCAATCGAATCGGACTGAAAACACGCCTTCAGCTGCTTACTCTTACATACATCCCTGCTTTACTTTCCCATCACCGCGTTTTCCACTTAAATACCATAAAGCAATCCTCTTCTGACCCACCATCTGTCTATCATGGAAGACATTGATATCGGCTCATGGGATCGCTCGCCATCTCTCCCTATTCCTCTCGACTTATTTTTCGATATAATCCAGCATCTTCCTATCCAAAGCATCCTGGCACTACGGCAGGTTGGCGCCCCTGTTTCGTTTCATACGATTTTTTAATCTGATTTTATTTTTCCAGACTAATAAAAGTTTTTACGCTATCACGCGTCTGCGCAGTCTCTGGGCTCTCCTTCTGCGAACTCTTGTCCAGCAGCAAAACATCCCCATCCCCTACTTCGATGGAAAATCCCTTGACTCTTTTTCAGCTTTAGAGCTCGAGCGGCTTACATGTTGTGCACTCGCTCTTCGCAGAAACTGGACCAACCCTGATCCGGATGCGAAGAGGGAAGTTGATTTTTACAAGCCCGTCGAGCCAGATTCGCGCATCATCTTTATGGAGTTTCTGCCTGGCAGAGGAAATCGTTGGCTAATCTCTGTCACGATGACTACACAACCCATGAAATATGTTATCCAATGCTGGGACGTTGCTATCCTACAACCCGTCTGCATAGCAGAACTGACACACATGGAGGGGCCATATGGCGGTATTATTATCAATGACGATCCCTCTTCTCCAGCCATAATAGCGATGCAGTCAGCACTGTGAGTGTAAATAGAAACACCCGATTTAACGTTCTTGCTGATTGTCTATCATAGAACGGAGATACTCACCATCAACTTCGAAGAGGAAGACCCCGAGTCAGCATTCGTTCCGCTGAGTGCCATCGACGGCATTAGAGAGATCCACCTACTCAGCGGGAGCACACTCGTCACCCGGCATCTACAAAACGGCGGAGAAGTGAGCATATGGGACATCAACGATCAGCCTCGTGAAAAAATCCAGTTGGTGAATCCCTCACTATTACAGGTTGGCTTGCTTTTTCCATGTAACTCCGCACGTCGCTGAGCTCTATGATTGGCAGAAGGATCGCTGCCAAGCAATGCATCTCTGCGACGATTACATGGTGATCGTCCGCCAACAGACTGTCGAGCTCTACTCGACCACACCCCGACCCAACATCATTCCAACGCCGGGAGCGCCAATATCGTACCCACTCGCACAGTACAGCTTTCAATGGCTCACAGAGACCGTCAATATGTCAGAGCAAGTCAGCTGGAATGCTGCACGCTCCCACCGCCCCTCGCCAATCAACATTGTTGTTCGATTTGGAAGCATCTATCCCTGGCCAGTGAACATGTTGCACCATTTCGTGCTCAACCCCAATCCCGCATACGTCCCAGGGCGGGAGACTTCTCTATACAACCTTCCATACCTGGTGCAGCCCACTCCAGTGCAGACGATAGGCTCTCCAGTGCGTTTGTTTGCTCCGTCGTCTGTTGCTCTCGGACGATATGGTACGGTTCTCTGGCTTGACAGCCATACCGAAGACTGGGAGGGCCCTAGCGACTGCGGACAGCGACTTGCAGGACGGATGCTGACGGCTACGGGAGGCTCCTCGACTAGCCAACGTGGTTCACATGCTTCCATGATATTTCGGGTACGAAACGACGACCTGTGGAACAAGGTAGCGATCGATGAAGAGTCTGGGAGAGTTGCAGTCGGTTATGTGAACGGTTCGATAACGCTCTTTGAATATTATTAACTTGGTTTCTTCATTTGCTTTTGTTTTGGTTCCCGTCTTGTTGACATGGACACTCTTCTGCATACCCACATTAAACTCGCATTTAGCATGATTTACTATTTTTTCTTCTCATCTCTGTCACTTTATATCCCTTGTCCATAAAATATACAAAAGTAAATTCATTGCGGTGGTGTACAACCGCATGTTTCAATGTGCTAATTTCCTTTCCGAAAGGATCACAGTTATTCCAAGTCACAGCCGATATATCGCATCAGGACGCTATGAGGACCTAAAAACCAATATGTGCCCTGTCATAATCCCATACTCGGAAAAGTACGTACCGCTGACGGCGTCAATCCGAGTTCCCTTAGTGTTTTGGTAAACTGATCACGAGAGAATGTTTTCCTATTGGAAAAATCATGAAGCCTCAGTACTGGGTACACAGCGCGACAGGAGACAGACAGACCTGGGAAAATGCTGGGCGAATGTGACTGTTTCCACATCGACAGAAAGCGTTTGGGCAGCTACAAACTCAGCGACTTCACGTAACGCTTGCAAGATGTGTCAGTTTACAAGACATTTGTGTATGCAGGGAAGCGATGTGACATACTTGCGTCACTTGGTAAGGTGGTCGTGTAAGGCGTTCCCCCAGTTGCCATACGGATTTGGAGACGAGTGTCTTTGAAGTCCCTCCCGCTTGTGCCGCTGGACGAGGACGTTGTTACTGCTGGAGTCGTCGACGCACTGGCAGATGCGTCAATAATTGGCTGGCCGTCACGTAAAGCTTTCTCCCTTGCAGTCCTCTCTGCACGGGCTTTCTTATCTGCCTCAATCTGGGCCTTTACCGCGGCCTTGGCTTTGGCATCCTCAAGCTTCTCTACCTCACGCGGTTAGATCGGATTAATATGGATAGAATCCGTGCGCATGGCAATCACCTCTACGTTTCTGCTCAGCTTCTTTCACAAGCTCCTTGGCCTTCAGCTCATCTTTCAGTTTCCCGACATCCTTATTTGATTTAAGTTCTGAAATACAGACATCATTGAGGCAACGACTAGACTCACCTTGCCAGACTTGCGACGGATAGCTTCATTCGCACGGGCGTCTACGGCTTCTTGTTGAGCCTTTACGCTGCGCTTTGCAGCTATTTTTTCTCGGAGCTCAGCCAACTTCTGCCGCTTCTCTTCCTCCGTAAGAGGCTTTATCTGAGGGTCATCTGAGATGAGAGATAGGGCACGTGCGCCACGGGGTACAAACCTCTTCGGTAGACTCCTCAAACTGATCATGGCCACTCTTCTCTGCATGGTAATTAGCCAACGCCGCGTTTTTAAATGTCTTGCCACATTCTGAGCATTTGATACTCTAATAAATGAGTGTGTTGAAGACAGAGACTTCAAAGTCGCAGTTAGGATAAACGAACCTTGGCCTCTGCTTCACTATTCGATGTGGCACCCGGGTCAACCTTAGTTCCCATCAAGCGTCGCAAGGCGTCTTCGTCTTCATCTTCGTCGTCGACGTCGACATTGATAGGCTGCCCTGCGCTCCCTGATGCACTCGTAGGAGTAGCAGCGCTCGGATCTGGAATAGGCTTCCCTTCGTTCTCCAGAATGTGATCCATAGCAGGCTGCAACCCGCGACTATTAGTCGCTCTCAATGCCCCTACGCGTTCACGGTGGCGTCTCAATCAGCCAAGAAATGGGGACCTGTGAGACAAGAGAATACGAACAGTCAACACGGGCTGGGTCGAATCCCATGCTGAGTAGTGTTTCCTTATCGCCAGCCATCAGTAATGTTGAGAGATGTACGAAGCTTTGAGAAATTCGGGCTGAAAGGAGGTCACAGCGGTTACGCCGAAGCGCCGCATACTATTACTGGTCTAGATTTCTTAGTACTTCCATATTTGGACTAGCATATAGATCCCCCGACCGTTGAGTGGATCCAAATAGCTGAGCTAGATTTATTCAACTTAGACTCGATGGCTAAAATATTAGGGATGATATAGAACGCGTGTTACAAATTTATGGTGAATCACACTGGAGGAGATTTATGACCGTGGTGCATCATGATGAGTCCTGCCAGATTAAGTTGGTACGCTTCTCAAAATTGGGGCGTACAGGGAATCAGGCGTGATGGAAAGTTGGCCACTGAACTTGTTGCTAATCTATATTCGGAGTCGCATTCTGGATTATAAGCCGCTGTCTAAAGTCAAACAATCAAAAGGTCAGAAACCGATGGTATCTCGAATTACGTGTGACAGGTAAGATATTTCTATGGATACAAGCTAGCAAGGACTAAATACCAATATTCTTCTATAGATCCAACTCCATATAAACACTAGTGCTACAAAATCGTAACCAAAAATGCTCAGCAAGATACAATGAGATCAGCGTCAATAAGCGTTCGAATTGATGGAAAATAGATAGAAAGGTCATGAATGGACTGGCACTACACTCCGCCTCCTACTTTTTCGAGGACTTGAAGAGGCCTATCATGTTAAGCCTCGGCGGCTTCTTTGCGAGAGTCTTCTTGGAGGGGAGACTGAGTGAGCCGTTGTTGGATTGCGCGGGGAGTTTGCTACGATCGTCCTCGTACATGATTGGAGCAGCAGGGGTAGGAAAAAATGCAGGCTCGAACGAAGACTCGAGGAAATTCTTACGGGTGCGCTCAGCATCCACGGGAGAGTTCGACGGCTGCTTCAGTGCAGGGCTGGGAGGGGCGAGCGTCAGTGGCGTAGGGCGTCTGCGCGCCTTGCCCTTGGGCTTAGCGACACCACTTGCACATGCGGAGATCGTAGACTGAGGGCTCTTGGGAGATGCAGAGCCTATGGTGAATGCCTCGTTCAAGAGGTAGTCGGGTTTGCGGAGGTGCTTGGCAGCGCGCCCAGGGCGGGATGGGAGCGCGAGGACAGACATTCCTGGTTTGCGAGTAGCGAGGGGAGCAGGAGCGCTTCCGAAGACAGCAAGATCATCCGTGTCAAGATGGTCAGTGGGCTGGATGATGTAGCGCGGATCCAAGTCAGAGTCTCGGGATGAAACGCTGATGCGATGGTTTTCATCCACGTCAGGGTTAGCGGAGGACGATTTGTCCCCGCCAAAAGTAACCCATCCCAGGTCACCCGTGCCACGAGCGGCACCATCCTCGCCGCCGGCGAGGAGATGGCGGTACTCCCATTCCTCTTCCTGATCCCACCACATACCACCTTGGCCATCGCGGTGGATATCGCCAACACCGGCAGCACCAGCTCTGGCCTGAGCCTCCATGACACGCTTGATGTTAGATTCCATGCTGCCACCATCAGCAAACTGCATAAGCGCGAGTTCATTGGCAAGAGGTGCAGGGCGCATGTGAGCGTACTTCGCCTTCTTGCGCTTGACCACAGCAGCAGATGACGCTGCTGCCTTTGCCTTCATCTTTGTAGGAGACGAGGGCGCCGCGGACTTGGATCTGCTGTGGCACTTCAGTGCGGACAGGGAGCGTAAGCGTGTAAGGCCGCGAGACTTGCGTGTCGGTGATACGGGTACAGGAGGTATTGTGATTTGGTACCCGGCCTCAGCAGTGCGAGGCTGGACCGCGATGGGAGTCTTAGGGAACTGCAAAAAGGCAGAAGTATAACCGACAGAGGTGAGGTCAGCTTTAAAGTTCTGTATCGAGGGGGTTGCGGCGTTGCGATAGGCAGTGGAAGGGGTGTCTGAAACGTTTAAGAAGTACCCCGATGAGCCACGGGCGGACGTAATGGATGCTCTGCGACCGCAGCCGATCGAGGGACGGCGACGCGGAGAACGCGGAGAAATAGATGCAGGGGATCCAGGCTGGACACGGGCTGCCCATGCGGTGATGGTAGAAAAAGTATTCGAGCGGGGGCGGATGCGCGGGGGAGTGCAAGGAGCAGCCGCCCCAGCGTACGAAGGCGGGGAAGGCAGTGGCTGTGTGGGACGCTTTTTAGGGGGCGGGGGATGAGCCAGGAAGGCGTATCTCGGGGGATGACCTGCTCGAATCGTAATATCCTGTGGCACAGCTTGGAACGGGATAGTAGACATGGATACAGACTCGGAATGAGTGTATAGTTTTAATGAATCGATATAGGAATAGATCTTCACAGAAGTATCCATCTGTCTATTCTGTGTTGGGCGCATTAGTTGGTTGTTGTCTAGAATGGAGACATGGGACTTACAAGTAACGCGCTCGGAAGGGTAGTTATGGTCTCTTGAATAAATGGAGACAAAAAAAGCAATGTAGTGATCCCAGTGCAGATGGTCTATTGATATATGGAGTTGGTAGCGTTGCGGAGAATTAGTAGAAAGATGAAGATATCAGAAGAGTTGGATGATGATTCTAATGATTAGCAGACGCGAGGCTAGCTCAACGGTACTAGATGGGTTTTGTAACTGGATGGGCGTCTGCTTTTGAGGGATAGCCTGGACAAAAAGCTGTAGTATACGGCCACCATTTGGACAATAGTTATCGTTGTGGCCTATAAACCAACCGTGGCAATTCGTGTGTTGTACAGTTGTATAAATCCGGACCAACAAGCATTGTGTTTCAGGACCCCATAAACTCTGTTCACATCGGCTGTTTCCGTACCTTATTGTCTTCCGCACTTGACTTCAATGACTTCCCTCCATGGTCAATTAAAATGTGAATTAGAGTCAGCACCGCACCTGCTACCAGCTTGCTGGAACAGCACCACCTCCAGCGATGGCTCCTTGAAAATTCATATCGAGTGGTCAGGGTCTCTCTGTTGATACAATGCTTGCCTAATTTGGAAGGTCATTGACAACGCCATCACTGATGTACTTTTTTTAGTCACTTGACTTGGCATAAACGATTAGCGACTGGCCATGGTTAGAAGGATAACAATTGGAAAGACGAGAAATGCAAGTTGCTCTGTTATATTCTGCTTGCTGACACAAAGGTGCGTGGCCTTCCATGGCTACCAATTGATTCACACTTGCTAGCCTCCGCTGACTCGCTAGCACACCCAGCGCACGGCAGAAAATAGTTACCGGAAGCAGTCCCATCACTTGAAACCATATAGAATGATGGACCATAACAAAAGAGATGCTGTACATTGCTTGTAATACACGTGCACGTTATTTTCATCAGAATAGGTCTCTGTGATATCTGTCAATATCAACACTTCTTCATCACTCTCTAAGATCCGCGACCACGACCTCTAAAACCTCTCCCGACATGGATGACGCCTGCTCTTCCGCGAGGAGGTGCACCCCTCGATACAGGCCCTGTCACAGGCTGTACGTCAACCTCTGTAGAGGGGCGAGGCGCACCAATCTGTGCATTATGGGATCCAGCTCGGGGATGAACCGCGGTTGCTATCCTCGCTCTCCCTCTACCACCTCTTGGACCGAACGCGTGAGGATTAAATTTGCTGACCTGCGGGTTGTGCATCTCTGGATGAACAAACCCCCCATTCTTTCCACCTCTTCCGAACCGTATCGATGGCGGGACCAAAGATAGAGAGTTTATCGAGTTTGTCAATTTGTCTATGTCATGGTCAGCTGCAGTCTGCACTGCGCCATTTCCTCGCCGTGGTGAGATAGCGGTTCGTGTGGGTATTTCCTCGAGCTCTTGATGGTAACGTATTTTTGGCGTTGCTTCTCCGTTTTGCTCGTCACCACTGCTTGACTCTTCATTTTCGCCTTCATCGCTATCTTCTTCATCCTCATCTATGACCATTTCGTCATCTTCGGAGTCCTTCTCGTTCTTATTATCCCTGGGCTTCCAGGTTCCTCTGATCATGCTGGCGCCATCTCCCCAGCGTTTAAGTAGACCACCAACACCTTTGTTTGTAACAGCGAAAAAGTACTCTTTTGGGTATGAGTGTGCTTGAATAAGATGTAATCGACGTGCTTTGGGCGTCTGGAATAATCGTGGACATGATACAAGATGACAAGCAAACTGTGAAACGGATGAGGAAGTGAGAGTATGCAGAACACTACAGTGAAGTAGAGCGCACAATTTTATCCCCCCTATCTTTGCGAACAGCAGCAAGTGGATCATGACATTCTGTTTGATGCTATCGATAATCGATCATCGATGTCAGCGCACCCACATACGACCTCGCTCGTGCGTAGTCCACTCACGAGCTCCAGCAACCTTGCATCGGGAAACACGAACCCACATCCCTTCTGCTCACAAACTTGCGCGTGGTATTTTCCATAATGCAATTCTAGATCTCTCGAATTTGCGATTGGTGTCGGGCGGTTATGCGGCGGATTACACGTCGGGGGCAGTGTGCAGAGCAAACGGCGATCCCCTGTTGTTTCCTCTGCAGTGCGACTAGACTTATACATGGGTTCAGGTTCTGGTGATAGCGATTTTGAAGTCGATTGAGATGGAAGCGATAATCGTGAACCCGAAAACGTACGTTGCCGTTTGTTAGACGACATTTGCGTCCTTTACGTCTTCCCCACCTTGATAGTCTATTATGTAACGAGGAACGAGTGTAGGAACAGAATTAAGTCTTTGCGCAAGCGTCGGAAGCAGTACGAACCTTCTGACTTCGTACTGTGACGTCGCGCCGTATCGTCTCAGTCGTCCTCAACGACAACGTTCTTCCTCCTTTTCTTTTCTACATTCCTTCTGCTCTTTCTATCACTCTCAGAAACACCCAGTCAATTTCTCAAAACACACTCTTAGCAAACACTCCAAATTCACCCGGCCTACCATGGAACGCATCTTAGCGGACCCAGCGCTGGAAGCGCAGCCCAATTTCGAGTCAGCAGCGTACGCGGGATGGCTCAATGCCCTTGTGGCAGGGGGCATAGCCAGAGAAGATGCACTCGAGCAAATGGCTGTGGGCTGGAGACTCGAGCGCCAGGAGCGCATCCTCCTTTGGCAGCAACAGAATGAGGAAGACGCCCGCACCTTGCAAGAACAGCTAGAGCGCGAGAGAGCCGAAAAAGAGGCTGAGGAACAGTTAGAGAGACGCGAAGCTGAGAAGAAAAAGCCCAAGATTAACGATTTTGATGATGGGGCCGTTGTCGCAGACGTTATCATACCTCGCCCATCCCAGTATGCCATCCAAAAGGTCAAGAACATGGAGTACGTAGAATTATGGTACTTCAGTCCTGACGGTTGCCACGAGGCTGCCACCACCTCTAGGTCCACATCAGACTCAGATGATGCTTTTGGCTTCGCCAAAGTGGATGGTATGGTCGCCCTCAAGACGATAGCGTCTTTCAAAGCTTCTCAGAAGGCTCTACAGGACCACGACCTATCTTGGCGGCAATTCGACCTCGCAAAGACCAGCTTTCTCGTTCACATTGAAAAGAACAATTGGCCGCAAAAGCATCAGCAGGCTTAGCGTTATTTTTCACGCTCATTACCAACCATGAGCATCGCATGCGTCCACGAGGAGAAAAGGCTCTGCTTCGCTACGCGGGATTTGTGCGCCGTGAATGGCATGATCGCTTAGCGCAAGACCAAGGGTTCAATATTGGTTTATTCAATAATGCCCTGTACAACTCGATATCCGACGATGTCTGGGAGGCCGAACGAGATGAAGGTCTCAAAATGGTGCGTAGCGCATTACCCACCAACATTCAATCACTGACCAAATTCTTTATATATTCAATCTCACGTCGGAAACGAACCCCGCTGGCTGTCTAAATGCTTTCACTCTTGGCTGTCCTTGCTTTTGGGGTACAATTCCCCATCTGCTATCCATGTGCTATTGCATATATGACTTCGTCTTTTGTCTTCCGCTCTCCCTTGCTTGCGCTCTCTACGCTGTCGCTCCATCTACCCTCATGCTAACTCAAACTCCCGCTTTCACTGTGTCCCTCTCAAACACTTAACCGCTGCTTCGCTTACACCCACACTGCTTTCGCACTTTCCTGTATACCATGGCTTAACAAAATCTTTGCTTTCATATAATTGTTCGAATCCTGGCTTACTCGAATCCTTTCATGCTCGCTCTATTGCACTCAGTTGCAACATTCGCTCGCAGTTCCCAACACTTCTTCCCGTTCTCGGGGGAGAGATGTGAGTTCCAGCCGAAATGGGCACGCAGAGACAGTACCTTTTGTGAATGATGGCCGCTATCACCCATACCGCCCTGCTAACCAAATGGCGAAAAAACTGCAGAAGTTGCAGCAGTTTTTTCCAGCGGGCGCAGGCCAAACCAGCCCATCAGCCTGCGCCCTCTGCCTTGGCCGATTCCGTCACCCCATCCACAAATGTGCATCCGAGTTCCTATGGGACAAACGAACCAAAACTCGATGTCGTCGAAACGCAGAGGGTCATTTGGTCAATCCAGAGGGCCTCGAAATCTGCTACGACTGGCAGAGACCCAAGGGATGCACCAATCCCTCTCGAGCTCACGTGCACGAATGTTCGGGGTGCGGAGCAAAGGATCACGGAGCTCAAGACTGTCCTCAAAGCGAGAGCATCTAATGCTATCACTCCCTATAGGCCCGAGGCCTGGCTGCAGCTTCTCATTTCGTCAAATCTCATACGTAAATATGCACATATTCCGAATGGTTTTCGCTTCGGTTTCATGGGCAGTGTCCCAACCATATCTCAAACTTATATCCCACCTAATAGCCCCTCGCTACATGCACATTTTGACGCTTTTGCTGCTATTCTGGACCGTGAATATTCCACTGGTCGTTATATCGGACCTATATCTAAATTGGAGACTGAAGAACTCATCGGTCCTTTCCAGACAGCCCCACTCTCCATGGTTCCTAAGCCAGGAAAGCCAGGAAAATTCCGCCTTGTGCAAAACCTCTCGTTCCCGCTTCGTCCATCAGCCACTATATCATCCATTAATTCCTCTATCGACTCTAACTTATATCCGTGCACATGGGGTACAGCATCGACGATCTGTCTACTCATCTGGTCTCTCCCCCCAGGATCTCAGGCAGCCGTTCGTGACGTGGCCGAAGCCTACCGCACAGTACCTCTTCATCCTTCTCAATGGCCGGGCCTGGTTGTCAGGACAGGAGAAGACAGCTTCGCCATTGATTCTAGCTTTTGTTTCGGGTTCTCGGCATCAGCAGGAACCTATGGCGAGGTCGCAGATGCTGGCGCAGACATATTCCGATCACAAGGAATTGGCCCGATATCCAAATGGGTGGACGATCACCTATTCATTCGGATTCTGCGAGAGCACCTTGCTAGCTACAATAACCTGCGCAAATCTCGTGCCGCTATCATTGCACGAAATGGTGGCATGCTCATTGAAGGAGGTCGAAAATGGTATCGGGGTTCAACTATGCCTGACGACAGAATTGAAGAGTTTGATGAAGACTGTTCGTTTCCCATCATTGATCTCTCAACAGCCTCCCCACGATCCCCAGAAGATGCTCGCTTCACATTTTGCTTTGACGACATCAACCGCCTATCCAAAATTCTCGGAATACCCTGGGAGCTGGCAAAAGACATCCTTTTCTCGTCATGTGCCCCCTTTATTGGCTTCCTCTGGGACATCGAGTCGCGTTCTGTCTCGATCCCACAGAGCAAGAAGGAGAAGTACGTGGCAGCTATCAAAGAATGGGAGATTCGATCTTCACACACGCTACGGGAAGTCCAGGAGCTTTATGGGAAGCTCTTACATGCTTCTCTGGTCCTCCCAGCAGGAAGAGCTTACCTCGTTTCTCTCGAGACCATGCTATCCATTTTTCACGACCGTCCGCACATGCCTCGTTCCCCCCCCAAGCACACAGGTAATGACCTCCGGTGGTGGAAAGCCAGCCTCTCACAATCACTCGTCTCTCGGCCAATCCCAGGGCCCGTCGAAATCATTGACCCCTCGGCTTACTCAGACGCTAGCTCAGGCACTGGTATCGCGATTTGGATCAATGGCAGATGGCGAGCGTGGTGTCTCCTCCCAGGCTGGAAAGCCGAAGACAGAGACATTGGCTGGGCAGAGGCAGTCGGCATGGAATTCCTCATTATTGCACTCCTCGGTTTATGCCCAACGGGCAGCTGCATCAAAATATTCGGGGACAACCGGGGAGTCGTTGAAGGGTGGTGGAAAGGGCGTAGCCGCAACAGGGCCACCAATACCGTCTTCAAAAGGATCCACGAGCTCGCCGCATCTACGCAATGCACTTTCCTCACGCGCTATGTACCCAGCAACTACAACCCAGCGGATGGCCCATCCAGGGGAATCTACCCTCCCTCAGACCTTCTGCTTCCCCCAATTAGCATCCCCCAGCCACTCCAACCCTTCGTCACGGACTTTGACAATCCCGCTATCCCTTCTGAGTGCCATGCATGCAGTAAGAAACTCAAAGCGCTCCCACACGTCAATGACCGAGCCCGCTCACGAGAATCAGCTGAGCACCTCAATGACGAGCTCCGTCGTCAAGGAGAAGAGCTCTTTAAAGCGACGCAAGCTTAGTAAGTCAGCGAACATCACACTGCAGGCTTCCCCCTCATCGAGATTCTTAGTTGCAGCTTATCCTGCTAATCTCACCCCTCATATTTCCGTCCTAAGACCCCATTGCACAGCAAAAGACAGGCTCCGTCTTTGGCGACCAGCCACAGACGACACATCAATATCTTGCCTCCCCCACGCAGATGCACAGCGCATTCAAGATGTCATGATCCACGCATGGGCTGGCAGCACCCAGGAGGCATATGGAAGCGGCATCCTCGCCTACCATGTTTATTGTGACTCGCACTCCATCAATGAAGCCATGCGTGCACCCGCGTCTTCTGAACTCATTTCAGCTTTCATTTCAGACTTAGCCGGATCATATTCAGGGAAAACTATATCAAGTTATGTCCACGGTATTCGCGCATGGCATATTTTGCACGGAAAATCATGGTCCTTAGATGATGACAAAATAGATGCTATGCTGAAAGCGGCCAAGAACCTCACGCCCTCGTCATCAAGAAGGAAGAAAAGACCACCATACACCGTGGCTTTTATAACTAGCATCTTGCAGAAACTAGACCCCAACAACCCTCTCGATGCTGCAGTGGGTAGCTGTCTCACAACAGCCTTTTATTCAATGGCCAGAGCTGGAGAATTCACGATCCGAACTCTTTCATCATTTGATCCCTCCATTCACGTCAAACGCTCCGACATTCGTCACGAAACAGATCGCAATGGGCTCGCGACTACCATTTTTCATTTACCCCGCACGAAAACATCACAAAACGGGGAGGACGTTTTCTGGGCGAAACAAGAGGGTCCCACTGATCCTGAGGCCGCATTATCCAACCATCTCAACATCAACAACCCCCACTTCGACATCGCACTCTTTTCCTATAAGTTCGGCGAGGCACACCGTCCTTTGACGAAAACAAAGTTCATTGCAAGGCTTGCTCGCGCTGCAAAGGATGCTGGCCTCGACCCATTGCAAGGCCACGCTATCAGAATAGGTGCTACCTTGGAATACCTCCTCCGAAACATCCCATTCGAGGTCGTCAAGACAATGGGAAGGTGGGCCAGTGATGCCTTCCAGATCTATCTTCGAGATCACGCTCAGATTCTCGCACCATACCTTCAAGCAACACCCGCCATTCAAGATGAATTCCTGCGGCACACAATGCCCCGCATTCGGTAACGGCTTCTTCATGTAAGCATCCATTCTCCTCCTAGTCTTATGGGTATCTTCGGTTCGCTCGATGCGTCGTCGAACTCCTAGACAGTTGGGAACCGCAGCTCACCTTTTATCTGGCAGGACACGCAACTCGGGACCGGGAGGCGCTGCGCGCCTTCGCCCAAATCGCTCAGAATAGGATATATCGAGGATCGTGGACATCGAATGTTCATAGCACGGTAGTAGAGGCAATATTAATTGAATTCTCCAAGCAGAACTGCTCCAAGTGACTCGCAAAGATTGATAGTCTATTATGTAACGAGGAACGAGTGTAGGAACAGAATTAAGTCTTTGCGCAAGCGTCGGAAGCAGTACGAACCTTCTGACTTCGTACTGTGACGTCGCGCCGTATCGTCTCAGTCGTCCTCAACGACAACGTTCTTCCTCCTTTTCTTTTCCCCACCCACCGCTCCCTTTTCAACATGCGATGGTTCGTGCCAACACTCAAGCATCGCTCATCGCTCTCCCTCTTTGGTGGTCCGGACTGCGCCTGATCCCTGTCATGAGTAGCTCGCGATGGTTTTCTTTTCCCTCCCACCCTCGCAGCTCACCTTTTATCTGGCAGGACACGCAACTCGGGACCGGGAGGCGCTGCGCGCCTTCGCCCAAATCGCTCAGAATAGGATATATCGAGGATCGTGGACATCGAATGTTCATAGCACGGTAGTAGAGGCAATATTAATTGAATTCTCCAAGCAGAACTGCTCCAAGTGACTCGCAAAGATCGTTGCAAGCCACCAGGAGAATGTCACTCGATCGGGAAGGAGACGCCGCGGAGATCGAAATTCATGTGTCACACAGGCGTGACATGTGGGTTCGGTCACATTTCTTTCGCCTCCACCGTTCAGTGTCTTGCGATGTCGTCAAAACGCAAATGGGACCAAGCTGCCCCTGAATCAACACCTTCTGAATTGGACTCTCCTGTAAAGGCGCAAAAAACTGATGAGGGCAAGACTGCTTCTGAAGCTGCGGCCGCTGCCGCTGCTATTGCTGCCAAAATTGCCGCACAGTTTAGTGCTGGCGGTGGCATCGCCGGGAGTATACAGATCGGACAGAAGGACCCGCATGACGGAGATTTTACTCATGACATTGATATCAATGACGTCCGGAATCGGTATATGTTGACGAAAGGTTCTACGCAGTCCGAGGTATGTGTTTTGAATGACAATTGTATGGCCAGCTATCTTCTAATGTTGCAAATAGATTCATGAGGACACGGGCGCCTCAGTCAGTACCAAGGGTGTGTGGTACCCGGATCGATCAAAGGCAACGGAGAAGGACCCTCCATTATACCTTCACCTTTCGGCCTCAAGCAAGGAAACGTTGCAAAGGGCAATTGACAAGGTTAACGAGCTAATAGCAATTGATCTTGGCCCACTAGTAGAGGACAAGAAGGATAGATTGCGCGAAAAGGTTGTGTAATTGTTCTAACGTTTCACATTTGGCTTACTCTTCCCCCAGCGTAAATGGCCAGAAGAGAAAATGCCCGTGGGCCTCGAAACCATTCGCAATTTCAACGTTCGTGCCAAAGTTGTTGGGCCGCAGGTATGTCCGAATTTCCTTTGTGTCGAGCATTTTAAGAAATAACACTTGTGCAAGGGAATGTTCGTAAAATATATCCAACAAGAAACAAGTACGCGCGTGCAGATAAAGGGTCAAGGGTCAGGCTTTGTAGAACAAGAAACCGGCCGGGAGTCGGATGAACCTATGCACATACATATCACGTGAGACTTCTTGCATTTGACTGTTCGTATGACTGACACTTTAGCAGCGGGCCAGATGAAAACCAAGTAGCTCGCGCTAAAGTGCTCACGGAAGACTTGCTCGAAGTTGTACGCTCTGAGCATGCCAAAGCACAGGCAGCAATGATGCAGCAACAAATGGAGCTGCACCAAGCACAAATGCAATTTTCACAGTACCCGATGGTAAGTTTAGTCCTCTTCTTACATATAATGTTTTTCAGTCAACATTGATTCCTAGGGTGGGTATGGTGTTGCACCACCTGCACCTGACAACGCACCTCCTCCACCACCACCTGGGGAACAGCCTCCCCCACCTCCAGACGGTAGTGCACCTCAACCACCATATCCAGGTGCACCAACTGGCACCCCAGGGCCAGACACCCAAGATGCATATGCAGCATACTGGTGATTTTTCTTCGAATATTCTCCTGTATTTGTCCTTACGGTGATGGCAGGGCACAATACGGCTACGATGTCAACTCAGCGCAGTTCAAGGAGTGGGCTGCGAGTCAGCAAGCGCAGTATTACCAAGCTTACGCTGGACAAACAGCCGCGCCCGCACCAGGCGACGGTGCACCTCCACCACCACCGCCAGCATAGAAAGCTGTTGTATTTGATGCTTTCATTATGTAGCGATCGTACCTTGCTTTATATCTGTGTATTTTCGGTTGGTGCATCTCAGGCTCATCGACGTACCCCTTGCTTTGTTGTAAGTATTGTTCACACAAGCTGATACCATACCATGAGCGACGATGGATGATCATCCAGTTCAACCCGCGCCCGCACTTGCGACGAACCACATTAATAACAAATCATTCGATCTTCGTAACTCTTTCAACAGATCAAAGTGTGACTATCAGGCGCTAAAGGAAAAGTGGCCACCTCGCTCTACCCTGATCATTTCTGTCCTCAGGCTGAGCAACCAGTATGCCTGAATTATGCGATAAAGGAATTCATCTCGTGCTGCTCGAACCTCGGTGGCGAAGTCAAACATACACAGTCTTCGAACATCGTACTGACTTCTACACAGTCGTCCTTGGCATGCGTGTCCCAAATACTGATGATGAGACGAGGTGCGAGAATAAATGGCGCGGTATCATTGAAAAGCTCTGAGAGACTCATTGCTGGGGTCTACGTAGTACGAGCACGTATGTCAGCTGATCTCTGTGTAATCATTCGGAAGTATCATACGGGAATATGAGCCCACAATACCACCAGCAAGATCTGGTTTGTCAAATTCCTGGCGGGAATCGATGAATACTTTCACATCTCACTAGATGAGAGGACTTACAGAACAAAGTACAGGATATGATACCGAACGATCATCACCATATATCTATTAGTCTTCATGTGAGTTTCCCTCTGTTCCTTAAGATGCCTCGCGAGGATGGCAGCCGCGAGAACGACTAGTAAGATATCATAGCACACAATGGGGATAGAGGTATAGATTGCAGGCATAGGCCCTATGTTGAAAGAAAGGGTGCAGTACTTGGCATTCGGAGTTATGAATTCTACCACTGTGCAATGAGGGCAGGGTGAGCTTGCAGACAACTCAATTTCAGTAAAAATTTACCCGAAAATGCGCTACGTCTACTGTATAGATAGATGTCTGCCCCGATTGAGAGGGCAACGATGGGCAAGAAAAGTCCTACTAGAACATAAAGTAGGAGCTTGGATTGATGGAATATGGCATAAAGACGCCATATGAGGATGGCTGCGGGCGCAAGATGTCAAACCCATAGTGAGATGCGAGAATGTATATCATACCTTCTGCAAACCAGAAATACACTGAAAATCCCCATTCAATTAGGACGATAAGAGCGTAGCCTAATTCCTCATAAGGATAAGTGAGAGAGTATCGGGTTGAAAACAATATACTTGCAGCTATATAAGAGGAAAACGGCTATTGAGACTTGCTTCTAAAACGAGCTTGGGACGTACGGCTAGAATATGGGTCAGCCTAAAACTATCTGGATGAAAAGCATCAATACACTGACTGATTCAGGTATATACAACAGACCTCCCCCTGGCGCTAGTCAGTCGATAATGGGTCGGCTAAGCAGAGCTACGCACAGAAGCCGCACAGCCTGGTGAGTGTCAGCATGCATATGTGCCGTGTCAAGGAGCCATAATGACGTACAGTGCTAGGAAAAGACCAAGGTATCGGACCTAGCGTAGCAAGTAAAATATAGTACAACACATAACTTGATAAGTGCTTTCAAACAGGGCGAAACTCACAACGAGGTATAGGCATGACATTAGCGACAACGGTCGTTTCTAGATTCAGTTAATTTCCGGGTTGATATAATTGTGCAGATCTGGGTTGGACACTGACCCAGACATAATTAACCTATGCCGATAATACTAGTGATGAGCACCTGACTGACAGAAGAGATGACCGTGACCTTGATTTACCTCTTTGTCCAAGAGAAGAACTAGACAAATTTGCATTCAGCATCAATAGCAACAATGTTCGTAAGGCCACTAACGGTACTCGTATACCATCAGTGTAATGATTGGTACTGAAATCGATGTTCAGCACAATCATGATGGTCACACATCAGTTGAAATACGCTAACGAACCACCTGCATTGTTGTTCCAGCGGAGACCAGCAACAATTTCTTGTTCTGACATGAGACTGCACAGATCGAATGGGAGCCTGAGGAGGGGACTGATGGGCTGCTATCGTTGATAACTGATATACAGACGTGATGGTCGACCTGAAACCGTGATGCTACCGAGTAAGTTGCCCGAACTTACCGTATGTCGGCATCACGAACTTCTATTCTCAATAGAAGCCTTTAGCTAGAATCAAGGGTAAGTACTGCGCGTGGATTTGTGTTCGGAACGTTCCTTTGAGTTCGATTTCCAGAGTTAAACTCCTTTCAAACAATCAGCAAAATAAATTTCGGTTGTGTGTTGGAAATCAACCCGTCAACGCAGTAAGTAGGCCAGCCTGAGCGGAGTTACCATAGTAGGAAACTCCGTCTAACACTCGCTACTTACTAAGAGTCCGAGTTGATCGACGAAGTACTAGCACACACCCGTTGTGCCTTCGGCACAGGAAGCAAAAAAAGAGCGCTTCGCGCTCTTTTTTGGCTTCCTGGCCTTCGGCTTCATCCTACTTTGGGTGTCTTAAGTCTTGACCTTGAATACTTGCTGTGCCAAAGGCACAGCAAGGTAAAGGAGCGCTTCGCGCTCCTTTGCGAGGTGCCTGCGGCACTTTGCCTTACTAATGATCATAGTGCATTTTGAAAACAATTACATTTTTGAGCAGCATTTCAACACAACTAAAACTACATGATACATCACATCCGAGTCTGTTCTCTATATAAAAGTACATCATATGTACATCAATCATCAACAGGAATTGTAATTCTTCTAAGCACTTCTGTATACACTACATTCGTCGTCTTTGAGCCCTCTTCACTCTCAGGAAAGATAGCAAACACTCTATCTGGGTGAGTGCAGCGAGATAATGCAACATAGAGCTGTCCATGGCTGAACACGGGAGTCTGCAAATTAAGCCCAACCCACTTGACGCTTTGACCTTGCGCCTTGTTGATGGTCATAGCAAATGCGACATGAACGGGGAATTGGCGACACTTGAGAGGAATGGGGTTATCTTCAGATGTGGCATCCAGTGTTACGACTTGGATGGTATCTGTTGGTGATGCTCAAACAGAGCGTGTGTCGTCAATGATTGAGGACGTCCTTGGGCTAGCCCAAGGTTAGGGGTCTTACTTGGCGAGGCTTCGGCAAGTAAGATTTGACGCCTATGTCCAAATCGGGTAGCTTATGTCAAGCGGGTGCGAGACGATAAGCTATATCGGCCAAAGCTTACAACACCTGAAGGTTAATCGTAAGATCGTCATTAATTAGAAGGACAGAAGTCCGACTAGTTAACAGGGGCTTTGCTTGTCGACGGAGTCGATGAGTAAAGATCGAGACTATAGGCTTATCCACGAAGAGCAGATAAGAAGATAGAATATAGACTGCTGGCAAGGCAGAAAGGATCACTCTGGTGAGAGTAGGAGGTCAAGAACCAAGTAGATTCAAGTTAAGGAATATAGTACATGGTAGCGAGTTTATATAGAGGACAGGAGACGTATTAGTGGGTGATAACTCATACTACCAGGAGAGGCAATCGGTAAAGGGCATAACCGTAAAAGGAAAGCACGTTCGTGTTGAGGCACAGGCGAGGCAGAACGTGCTGGATAAGAAAGTGAGTCAACGGTCGAAATAAGAAGTGAAATGCGCAGGGGCACGATCGTGCAGCTGTGGAGCTAAGTATAAGTAACATGTGCGACTGCGCACTGAGTCAAAGATCGAGAAAGGGAAAGGGGCAAAGGGGATGCATCGTGCATCATATCATAGGTTACCATCCAGACGGTAAGGGCAAGGGGACTGTCCACAGGATCAGTCAGGTGGTGGGACGGAGCATGGGTATGCTTCGTCAGCGAAAGGATCCGGCCAGATGTACTGGCTCTGCTGAAGTGACAGATAGAGAGCGAAAGGGAATGCGAGAATGACAAGGATGACCAGGGTGAGGTCGGGGTAAGGGTATGATGCAAGGGCTGATACGAGGAGGATTAGGAGAAAAATGGTAGGGGCCCAAGCATCTAGATGTTCTTGTAACATCCAGGGTCATGCGAGGGATTAGGACCGTGTCCCGATCATCTTGGCAAGCTTCATTGACTCCATCTCTAAGAATGCGACACTTGAGGATGCAAACGGTCCAAGACAGCAGGATCATGCGAGTTCCATTATAGAGGCCCTCGGAGGGGTTCAAGTTGCGCAACAGCATCAGGGGAACACCTTTTTTGACCTCCAATTTGTGCAAAGGGAAGCCTGATGGGGTGAGGGTATGAAGGAACTCTGTGGGGATGTAATTGTATTCCCTCTCGCTGACCGAGTCTGCGCTGGTGAAGACCGCTTTATCTCCAGGGAATGATTCAAGAATGGTGGTGTTGATCTCATCCACATCGGTGTTCTTTGCGGAGAGGATGGTGCATTCCAGGAAGAAGGAATCATCCACTGCAGGCTGCCCAGGGAGCAGAACTGGAGAGTATAGGGTGTTGATGAGAGACTGGACATCATTGTTGGGGCAGCACATATGAATAGGGAGGGTCACAGTTCCGTCTTCATTTGTGCCCTCACCAGCTCCAATCTCAAGGAGCCACCTTGCAAATTCATCAGAGGCGGGGTCTTGACCAAGCCGCATATTTCTCTTGAGGTGGAAGATATGAAGCTTTCGCCAGAGTTGAGATCTGCAAAGGGTAGCGCCCACTATCTGCTCCCTGGATCCATGGGTCACCACCGGCAGGGTCTGTCTAAAGTCTCCACCGAAGAGCACGGTTATTCCCCCAAAATCAGCCTCTTTGTTTAGAAGATCACGCAACGTGCGGTCAAGGCACTCCAGAATATGACGATGGAGCATCAGAATTTCATCGCAGATGATGAGGGAGGTCTCCTTGAGAAGCTCATGGACGACATCTCCTTTTTTAATGTTGCATGAGCTGTCCTCGTTAATGGGAATGGGGATTTTGAATCGTGAATGAGCCGTACGTCCGCCTGGTAGGAGGAGGGAAGCAATTCCAGAGGAGGCCACACAGAGGACAACCTTTCCTTCAGCACGGAGTTTTGAAGTGATGAGTTTGCAGAGATATGTCTTGCCGCATCCCCCTGCGCTATGGACAAAGTATGCATGTCCGGGTCTTTGCTGATTACGATTCATTGCATCCTCGACCACAGCATTATAGACCACCCTCTGCTCGACATTAAGCAAAGGGACTCCTTCATCCACTATCTGCTGAAGCTCCTGTGGGTCATACTGACGCTGCTCAGCGATGAGCTGGTTGCCCTCCATGGCCCCCCATCTTTCTGCCATTCGAGCTACTGGCATTTGAGGAATTGCTTCCAAAGACTTGCCATTTTTGCGGAGCACCCCATCAATGAGATGAAGACCATAGTTGTGTACCTGTTCCTCTGTGGGGTCAGGCATGTTGAACGGTGTGTGAGTGAGGTGGTGACGCAGATCATTGCAGAGATTTTCCTTGAAGCGGTTCCAAAGATCATCAGGGCTGGTAGGGTTGCAGTGCAGCAGGATGATGGCAAAGAGATTGCGCATGCGATTTCCTGTGTACATATGAGAGGCATCCCGCAAGCACTGGATCCATTTGTAATCATCATCAAGCAGACCCCTGTGCTGACATGCTTCCTTGAAAGTCTCATAGAGAGTCCCATCATGTGTCCGAAGGTGTTCGAAGGAGGTAGCCCCTTGAGATTATGGTGAGCTTGATTGATAAAAATTGTCTTAGACATCATACCTTTCACTACAGTCAAAAGCAATCTCAGATAGAAGTGCTCTCTGGAGCTGGGCGCAGCAGCGTACATTCTTCCAATCGCCATTCCTCGCTCCCGTATCTTCCATGCACCTTTGCTCCAAACGAATTTTGAGGGGAAATCCTGATAGAGGCTGTCGTGGGCTCCAGCTGCCACCAAGTTCTCATTGGCATTGGCTTTGAACCATCCAGTGAGGCAAGTATCTTTCACTTCTGCGCGCTCAAGGACTTCCTCAGCATCATCCTCGGGGTCATAGAACACCATCTGTTCATTTTTGAGATAGACCGGCAAACGGTAGACAGAGGGCCATTCGAGATGCATCAAAAATTTGAAGATGCGCCATGCAGCCTCGGTAGAGCTGATATATCTCGAGTCCAGATATGATTTGACGTCATCCACCACTCCTCTCATCTCCAACGTAGCGCGGTCGTTTCCCTTATAAATGTATTTGTGGATGTACTTGACAGATTTGATAGAGGCGCAGACCTCGAGATTGATGTGGCAGTTGAATTCCACCAGCAGTTCGGGGGGATGTGGAACAACATCCTTGTTGGTGAAGATGATGTCGTTCTTTTGGATGGTGTGACCATTGTCAGGTCTCGCATACTCAGGATAGCCATCATCCTTCATCAGGGTCTGGGGACAGAATGTTTTTGGAAAGTGCTTTTTGCACCGCAAATTCTCTATGCAACGCTGCGGACTGCAAGGGCCATGCAGCATGTATTTTTCCACAACCTGATAGAGCTGAGGATGGATGTTCCTGTCAGGAATCTGAGCGGAGATGAAGGAGTCGATTTGCTCAGTGGTACAGATCTTATAATCTGGCTCCAGGAAGATGAGAAGGTGCATGTGAGGCAGGCCCCACTTTTGATATTCGATGGTGTACACCAATCCAGCAACCTTCCCATAGTAGCCCTTGCGAACCTTCTTCAGCAGCCCTTGCTGCTTCTGGTAGAAAACCCGAGCCACCAAGTCTGGGCGGTCCACAGCACTCTGACCTATATAAGAAATTGTCAGCACAAAGTCATACACAACGCATCAAATAAGAATCATTACCAGGAAGGAGATTCTCTGTGATTTCAGGCCAACTTCCATTGGCGGTCATCGTCAGGAAGAGATCCGGCTTTTTGCAGGCATGGCAAATGGCTAAAGAATCTTGAAGCAGCTGGTGCATATATCGAGGGCTCCCTGTGTGAGAGGAGGGAAGAATAATAGAGCAACCTGTCTGAGCCAGATCATCTACGCCCTTGTTGCGAACATTATCTGCTAAGCTTTGATAGCAGTCTGCCTTCAGCCGTTCTTGGTTGCTTCTGATCCAGTTCAAATTGCTCTGTTCGATGGAGGCCCAAGCATCGACGATATACTGCTGGAACAATTTTCCACCGCAAAAGATATTGTTGTGATAGATGGGAACAGGGCATGGATGAAGTCAATAGGCATAGTACAACAGCTGAGTGACATTCTTTGCGACCGTGCGGGTATTTGGCGGGAGAATCAGAGGTATTCCAAGGTTCCAGCCCTCCTCTCCAGATGGAAAGAGAAGGACATAGTGAAGTGGGGAGTACGCATGGCTGAGCTGACTTATACGCTGGAGTCGACCTCCTTGAAGCCGTAAGACGATGTCCCGTTTTTCGGATACCTGCTCAGATCCATCTCCAGGAATGATCACAGCAATTTCATCGGCAGTGGGAACATTATATCTTCGACCATCTGTGCCTTGCTGGAAGTGAATGCGTGCACAAACATCCATGTGCTGCTCTGGAGGCTTCTCTTGCATGACCTGATAGGCCTGCTTGTAAAGAGCGGCATAGGGATTGATTTGATACAGCATGTCATGGAGCTCCCTGAGAATGCCGCGATCAAGACCTTCATTTCCAGGTCGGGTGGCGCGAATTTTGGTGGCTTCCTCGGGATCGTAGATATAAAGTTGCGCATATGAAGGCTGAATGCCTTCTGGAGGTATGAGACTACCCATGAGGTGATGCAGAGATCCATGAATACAAAAAGCATTGGGGCCAGAGCCTTGGAGGGCTCTATCCTCGATATCGACACTGACCGACGTGAATGCAAGAGCGCTGTTGTACTGCCAAATCTTGGAGACAAATGTCCTGTCAGTATAAGCGCGCTGCAGTTCTGGCACCATGGTGGAAAGGGCAGGAGGACGACTTTACCCTCCAAGCAGCATGTACCGAATTTTGGATTCCGTAGGGACGATTTTGAGAGTCTTTCGGATGCAAAGTGCAATGCATGGCACTTGGTGCACTCTACATTAAGAGTACCAAGATTGTGGATGTTTATAGGCTCCCTGTATGGTCGAGCTCCATCAGGGATAGGAACAATGTGGTTGATAACTTCTTGATCCTCTGCCTCATGCTCCTCATGCTGTTGAAGCTCTTGAGCTCTTCTCCTTTCTTCATCAGCAGCATGATTTTCTTGAGAAGCAGGATCATTATATTCATGCAGCGCCTCTTCTAAGCGCTCTGCCTGCTCACGAATCCTTTGTTGTCTCTGGTGTTGGATCTCTTCTTTGTCTTGATGTGCTCGCAGATGATCCCGAGCCAGCCTATTCTGCTGCTCCTCTTCATGCTGACCTGCTCGCAGATGATCCTGAGCCAGCCTAACCTGCTGCTCCTCTTCCTGCTGCTGCAATTGAGCCTCTCTTTGGATCCTCTCAGCTCCTTGCTGCTGCAGGTGAAGAGCTGCCTCATGCCGCCATTGAGCCTCTCTATTGATCCTCTCAGCTTCTTGTTGTTGCAATTGTTGTTGCAATTGTAGCTGAATTTGACGTCGTCGGAATTCCTCCTGTGCTTGCCTTTGAAGCAAGTCATTTCTAATGCGCTCATTTTCCATTTGCTCTGCCTGTAAATGGTGTTGAAACTGAATGTTAAATTGATGATGATCAGGTTCAGGTGGTCCATGCAAAGGCGGAGCAGGATTAGGCGCAAAGTAATGAAGAGGATTGTCAAAGTTGTGAGGACCAACTGCTCCCTCATAATGAATGGCACCATATACAGGAGGAGCAGGAGCAGGTTGAGCAGGTTCATTATGCACCTGAGGTACCTGCATGGGCTATATGCCAGCTGCCATTAGCTCTGCTTGCGCCTGCTCTCTTATCTCCTCTCTGTCCTGTTGCCTACGACAGTTGCACTGGCGGCGTCTATCATTATGAGCTGCATTCATCTGCTCATTCAGGCGTGCATTATAATCAACAGGAGGGTGCTGATGAGCACGTTGTACATGCGCAATGGCATTATGTGGCAAGCCAGGATATTGACCAACTGGTAGCGGTTCATATGGAAAGTGAGGAGGAGGCTGCCACGCAAAAGGTCGCGGAACAGGCCCTGCTTGTGGTTCATTATCTGGCATGAAATTCGGCTGTGGTACATGAGGTGGAGGCCTATCATGAGCAGCATGTTGGTGATTGCGCCTGGTAGGGGACGTCATCTGGAGTCGATTGACTCTATCACGTTCGCGTTGGGAGTGACGCTCGCGCTCTGGGGTAATATGTTCTTGATTTCTAAATAGCATGTGCAGACATTAGCATCATTCACCTTGCATGTAGCAATATATAGTCAGCAACTCACGGAATGGGCATATTTCTGTCCATGTTTGATATTTAAACGGTTGTTTAGCAAGTGCAAAATTTGAGTCGCCTGAGCCCATCAATAAGTCATTTCTATCTTTGTTGATAAGAATCAAAACCCACAAAAAGTGTATCACACTTTGTTACACTTGGCTGCGGGGGAGGGCAATTTAATTCGAGAATTCTATACAAAAGCAGCAGCCAATTGTGTAATGATTTGTGTCACCAAATTGTGTAATGATGTGTGTCACCAAGTTATGTAACAAATTGTGTAACCAAAATCCGTTATGCTTTTGCTATTCTCGATGCTCGCTCCCTTATAGTAGGAAAAGTGAGTTGTTTGTCCGTATTATGGGTGCAGCGCAGTAGGCGTGCAGAACACTGTCCACTATATCGTGTTTGGCAGCATTTTTGGACACCGTGGAATTTTACCTTTCAAAATTCTGAATCAAGACTTTTTTGTTCTCACCATTAGCAAAGTCAAGCGAGAAAACCACGCAAGATTTCCAAAGTAAGCATTAAGCGAGGTAAGCGAAAACCACATGGCATTTAGCATGTCTAAGCGACCCAAGCAAAAACCACGCGAGCGTCCGTCCCTTCCCGCAACCGTTCTCCCTTACTTTATAGATCTAGACGTGTACCATTTTTTTTACTGTCACCGCAGTAAGGAACGGCGTACAAGTTGATGTAGTGACCTCTGATCAAGACTTTGCCAACGCAGCTGCAAGCCGCTTGTCGGAAATTTGCGAAACCTATTACAATGCTCCGTTGTTGAGATGACGTTGAAATCCCTATTGTCATGATCATGTAAGATTGATTGCTGAGTTTCAATGTATCGCAACGTGATTGCAAGGCGCTTGCAATGTGTCCTTACCTGTATTTGTGCTCTCACCATCTGTATTCCTTCATTTCCTCGCTCATATCAATTCTGTAGATACCCCGTATATATCTGTCAACATCATGGGCTCTGACAGGGCCAAACTCTGTGATCTGTGCGACCAGAATATCAAACCACGCGGCTGGTCCACTCACCGAAAAGCCTGTGAGAAGAACACTCAAAAACAAGCCCAAGATCAGCGCATTGCAGACTCAATCAGGCGGCGAAAAGGTGCGTTCTTGAATACTCCATTTTAATTCTGTGTCTGGACTAACTGCAGCAGGTCTTGTTGGTGGGACTGCTGTCAATGCGGTGGCGGGTTACAGTCTGAATCCGCTTGAGACACAGGGTAAGTCTTACCGTTTATCATTCTATCAATCTATTGTGTCGTTTATTTTACTTATTTGAGCATCAACAGTTCAGCGCGACCCTTCAGCATCGACGAGTTTCCATGATGATAATTCAGGCCCTACTTTTGGTGAGTTTGATTATTTCTTTGGCTGTTTTGTTGGATATAATTAACATGGACTTTAGAAGAGCAGCCAGCTATCCCTGATGACGACGGGGACCTTCAGTATCATGAATTTCAGCTTGATGACATCAAGGTCGAGCACCACCTGGGGAGTGGGATCCCGACCAAAGTCTTTGCTTTCAATGATTTCACGTGTCGCCCTGCCCATCATTCCTCATGGTCTGCTCCAGAACCTGACGCACAGCCTTGGTGTCCTTTCAGGTCTCGTTTGGAGTTCAATATTGCTGAAATCGCCCTCGAAGCGGCCCTCAATAATGAACAGACGGACCATCTCCTTGACATATGCTGCCGCTGCGCACAGAAGTCAGAGAAACTAACTTTCAAGAACCACAAGGACGTTTGCGCTAAGTGGGATGCAGTTTCTCAGCGCTTAACAGGGGTTGTATAGCCCATTGTTGTATGATTCTTATTGGACTAATGTTTGAGCTTAGTTTACAAAGGACGTGATTTCGATACCCTTCGCAGATAAATCATGGGACTTTGACATCTACTATCGCAATCTTTGGGAGTGGGCTACTGACCTCCTCCGCGATCCTCATCTGTTTCCTTATTTTCATTTTGATGCCCAGTGCTTGTCGAAGTTCAATGGCCAGTCTTTTGAACGATTTGTAGATGAACCCTTTACTGCTCAAGACTTCTGGGATGCTCAAGTATGTACTATCCATATATGTTGTACAGTAATTTTGATGGCATCTCAATGTAATTCATAGTCGCAGCTGCCACATAGCGCTAAGCCCCTCGCCTTCATATTGTATGCTGACAAAACAAAGTTATCTAGTTTCGGTACTGCAAAAGGTTATCCCATCGTTGCACGATTGGCGAACTTACCCACCCACATTCGCAACAGTCAAGGAATGGGTGGCGGTTATATTGTTGGGTGGCTTCCTGTGGTATTACAATATATATGTTATGTGCATTACTTCATACTGATTCTATTCATAGGTGAAGGAAGATAAAGCCCATGCCGGCAAGCCGGCATGGGCTAACTTCAAGGCCACAGTATGGCGCAAATCCTTTGAAAGGATACTGTCTTCACTCGCTGCAAAATCAAAAACTGGTCAATGGTTGGTGTGTCTAGATGTTGTTCAGCGGTGGTTTTTTCCACTGATACTCATTTTATCTTCCGATTTTGAGGAACAGTGAGCTTCGGACTTTGTGATTGACGTCTCACTAACTTACATGTTTTAAGGTCGACAATGGTGCTTACTCGTGGTGTTAGGGCCTTATGGCCATGCCCAATCTGTCTTGTTCCCCATGATAAACTTTCGGATATGTCGCACTGCTATCCACGTCGCACATCTCGTGAATCACAAGCTATCCTAGCAACTGCACGAGAAAGGGAGACCGCAGAAGAGCGGGAGGAAGTACTGAAAGAATATGGACTTTGTGATGTCCAGGTAAATTTATCTTTACTCTTGTGCTATATTGTTTTAACATTGTCTTAGAATTCGTTTTCGACAGTGTCCTCAATGAATGTACATCGTGCATTGTCTTGGGACAAATTGCACTTTCACTCTGGTGGTCTATGGCCTGATCACTTATGGGTAGAGCTTCAGAAGTGTATAAATGGTCTCGGACGAGAGAAAACATCTCAAGTAGACAAGAGGTAAGTCGTTTATGATTCATTTTGACTTGAACTGACATGAATTTACATAGCTATGAAGCATTTCCCCGCTGGTGAGACCAAAAGCATCCAAATCAGGTCATGAACATCTCATTTACCAACAACTCCACGCATGAAGACATTTCGAAGGTTCGTAATTTTTTTCCGCTCTACCTCGCATCTAGTATTAACATATCACTACTAGATGATAGTATATGCGACCCACAATATATTGACAGAGGCAGACTGTCCTCTCGGTTACCTGCTCCTTCGTTGTGTCCGACTTTACCTTGAACTCGATATGTATGCCTCGCTCGAGGTTCACACAACGGAGACTATAAGCAGTGGCCGACACACACACCTTGCATTTGCAGCTCTTTTGCGGGTATGTCTCATTTACTATTTACTTCTTTCAATAGGCAACTAATTTCTATTAGCAATACATAAACAAAACGGTCGAGAGTGAGAAGAACTGGAATTTTCCGAAGTTGCACATGGGCTCGCACATTTTTGACGATGTCAAGGCAAAAGGAGCAACACGAAACTACAATACCAAGCCGAACGAGAAGATGCATGGCTCGCTAAAGGACTCGTATTTTCTGTGCACAAACTTTCGTGACATAGCAGAACAGGTGCATTTCAATTTTAAGAAAATGATCTATTATAATACCACAACTTGATTCAACTTTGACAGATTCTCCGTATTAATACGTGGCAGGTGGCTGCAGATCATATACGCCACCGCTTATTTGAATTTGATGATCATCAATGCCAATTGGATGAAGAAGACTTACTGGAGGAAGAAGACTTCATTGCCACTGTCGTCGATCGTCCTATCTCAACATGCAACTACCTTCACGTGAAACTGGGATCGAAGCAACCTCCGCTGACCTTTGATGCGATTCAGATGGCTCATCAAGCAGACCAGGCCTTCAGTAACTTCTGCATCAAGCTCAACAATTTTCTAAATGTTCTTTTGCCCTCGTCGAGCATACCGTTGCCTGAAGGCAAACACATTCATCTCCGAGGAACTGATGAGGTATGTATGTTCATCTTAGTTCATTTTTTGCTGCGCTGACATACTACACACAGATTACAGAGCACCGCTTCATACGCATCAACTATGAATCAATGGTTGATTGGTGTCAACATACAGATTACCTTCGTTGCAACCCCCGTTTCTTTGGTTCGCCATGCTTCAACTGCATCTTCATCCGGTTGACAGAGAATAAAGTCATTCTCGGCCGTCTGATCTTCTGTTTTGAATGTCTGGTTGGGAATAATATGTTTCCCTTGGCTCTTGTTCACCCTTTTGACGTTCCTACTGGTTTGCGCACTCGAAAGGACAAGGATCTCAACCTTTTCAGAGTTCACACAAGACCACGAGCACAGGCACAGTTTTTTTCTGTTAGATCATTCATATGTGGGGCCCTTCTGGTACCGGATGGACCCTCTGATTATTTCGTAGTCGATACTGCAGATACTGACATGTTTCTTCACCTAAAGATGATGCATCTGGAGGCAGGGCACATTGTGCGCATTTGATCATTTGTCTTAATGAGAACCTTTTTGCTTCATTGGCTGCCATCATGGACACCTTAGGTTCTCGACTGCTACTTAATCTGACCAATCCTTTTGTTGCTCCTACCAGATATTTCATTACCAGATTATAAGGTACGTCTTATTAACTTTTATCAATATGTCATAGAACACTGATTATACTAGCAGCTCAGCTCCCCCTTCCTCAATTATGGCACCCCGTGCAAACCAGCCTTTGCGATCAGGTTCAGCTTTCAAGGTCCAGGCCATACCACAGCATATCCACCCTAGAAACAAAGATATTAGGTGAAGACCCCAATGATCTCATAGATGAAGGTCGCGTCATTCTCCAAGGACGAGGACGCAAAGTTAGCGACGAAGATCTCCAGCAGCACAAATGGACAAAGCTGATCTCAGACCTTAAACGGCAAGTCATTCTCTGGTTTTCACCATACTTATCATTGATTGAATAGGTACAGACTCGCTGAGATGATGCATAATCATCTCCCTCGCACCGGGCAATCCCAACCAAGTACAATATCATCATTCATCTCTGGACCCATGCACTCCACACCTCACAAGCATCTCCAGCTCTATCAGATGCAAACATACCTGTGGAGCTGCCAGTGGCATTCAAACTAGCGTTGGAACTTGCATTTTCAATGCTCTCATTCGTTCTCCGCAATCCGACGTGAAAAGCCACACATTTTTCTTGCTCAACTCTCAATCCTTATCTCACAGTCCTACTCACCTTCTTGGCTACCATCACAAAACACACAGAGACACTTTCTATAATGGAACGTTCAATACCTTGGCATGATCTTGCCCGCTTTTTTGCCACCATTCCCCGCAATATCTTTGCTGCGCAGGGATTGGATATCCCAGCTACTGGCGGTGAGCGGTGGGCAATGCTGACAAGTGGTTGTGCCCCGCCTCTCTCCGAGGACTGGTGCCTTCGTGGGATGGAGTAGATTGGTCGCAAAGTCTTTGAGCGTGGATACTGGAAGAGTGGAGAAGAAAGGCGGGTGGAGGTGGAGATTCTGGATATGGAAGAAGGCAGTCAGCTAACTGATGGGATCATCGAAGATGAAGATGACAAAGAGGATGGTCACTCCCACAGGGAGAGTTTGCGTGGGGAGACGAGCAAGAGATGGAGCTGACTTGTGCGCTGTGCTGTTTCCTTGTCAACTGTTGTTGATGGGCTCACCTGGGTGGAGGGCACACGTGAATGGAGGGTTGAGGGTGTATTGGAAGCGAAAGTGATGCGCTGGCTTGAGGAAGAGGAGTGGAGACGACGTGGTTGTCGATGTCAATGATGAAGATGACAAAAATGATTCTGAGGAAGTCAAGGATCTCAAGGTGAGTTGCCTTGTTGGTGATTCAGACTGACCTTCTTGAAGAGCCGGCACTGCATTTGTTCTGATCCGATGGCTGGCTCCACGAGGCTCTTGGCAATCTTGTACTGGCTGCAGCATGTACAGATCTTCTGCTTCAGGTGAGCCCACTCAAACAATGTCTCGCCTACTCCATTCTGAGCATCGTGGCAGGCTATCCTACTCTTGTACTAGATCCTGGTGCATATCCCATCAACAAGGAGCTCAAGACGTAATATCCCAGCCTATGATTTAGACATGACACACTGATTATTACTTTGCAGTGCTGATTTCATTTGTTGTATCAAAGGTCACTTCCAGGCTATCACGCTTTCCTTTGTAATTGATAGTCAAAGAGTAGGCATGTTTTTTCTTGGTGCTGCTGATACATTGCTACAACTTTGGCTGCATCAAGCATGAGGCATGATGATTTACCTTATATACTGCGCTGTCATGCTGACTGTTTTCTCATCTCCTTGCATCTAGTTAGCATCATGTCTCATTTCTCTCAAAACACGTCTGACTCAGATGGTGAATGGGATGCAGAGTCCAATGTTGAATCTGTTGCAATTCCGGGGCCAAACGCCTCGAAGGGAGACTTCATGGATGTAAGTTTTAGATGTTAAACTACTTGATTTACCTATCTAACTCTCCTCTCACTCTAGGCACTCAAGGCGCTGCAAATCCAGGTTCAGAAGCTCGTTGAGGAAAATTGCACTCTTCACGAGGAGAACAAGGTTCTCGTTGCCGAGAAGCCTAAATGCAAACGTCGCACAGAAGCTCCCGACAAACTCCTGGCCCACGAACAAACAATCACACTCTATGCTCGTAAATACGGTATGACTGTTGAAATGTTCCCCAACACCGACCTTTTCAGCATGCAACGTCCCGAGAACCCAACACCATTCAACAGCCGAGACCAATACTTGACAGCAATGACCCAGGAATCGGCGTTTTTGGACAAGCTATATCAACACTTCCCTAGTTGCTTACACAGTGTTATGGAAAGCTCGTATTTCAGCGATCTCGTACGTATTACATGTTTTGCTACTAACTGTTGAACTAACAATCATCCTCCAGGTAATGAAGTCCATCTCCGAGGCTCGCTCATCAGAAATCAACAAACTATGTAGTGTTGCGGGCAGTATATTTGACCTTCTGGGAGTATACTTCAGCAATACCCAGTACCGCAGAGCCGACGTCGCAGACATACAGAAAATGCTTGGAGTGTCAGCAACAAATCCAAAGTACAAGACATTTCCACCGGTCCTGTTCCTTGGAATGCAAGAGGACCCTACCTTGAAGACTGTGTTCGGAAACTGAGAACTTTTGGCTAAGGTATGTGTTTTTTTTCGTTCAATTTGTGACATTGATATATCTCTGAATAGATTCTGAAGGCCGCACTTCGCGGTGTTACTTCGCTTCATCAAGAGACCACTGGTGGACCAAAGACCAATGCCCGAAAGTGGAACCTTGAACACATTACACCAGGATCTATTGCGTGGGCTGCTGTCATTGTAAGTCATCTATGCTATGTCGAATGTTCTCACTCAGTCGATACTATTACAGGCAATCTTTTTGCTATCACCCGATACTGAATTTCAGAAGTCAGGCACAGGAAAGTCCTCCGGCATCAACTACAAGGACCTTTTCTTTCACTACAAGAAACTCTTGCTCACCAAGTAGGACAGCCGCCGCATCCAGACCATTGTGCAAAACATCGACCGAGCAGTTTTTGGCTCTGCTAAATCTTCTACTCCTGCAGCCACTCAAGAAGATCACTCCAGCGAAGTCATTCGTGCAATGAACGCACTCGATATTGATAGCGACACCGAGTCAGATATATCTGAACCTACTCCAACGTCTTCCGCAGTCCAGAGTACCACTGCCTTTCATTCCAACACTGTCGAGGTGGCACAGCCTCCCACCACTCTCAGCACTATTTCGTCACTTAGTACCACCTCCACTCTCAGTGCTACTTTCTGAGCTACTGTTCAGGGTGATGCGGCAGTTCCAGCAGCTACTAATACAGTTGTAGCACAGGATGCAGATGTGGAACAGCCACCAGCTCGAGGGAGAGGGAGAGGAAGGGCTAGGGCAAAGAAGCCTGCAGCTACAGGTGTTCGATGCAGTGCTCGTGCTGCTTAGGATACTATTAGTAGATATACTAGTCTTTTTTCATTTCATTCATTTGTAATGTTACATCTTTGATTTGCCTTTCATGCGCACCCAATCTTATTAGTCTATGCTACTTGCTATTGCCTTAGGTATTAGCCAAAAATGATGGTTCAAATACAATCAAGTTACCTTACATAAAAAGACCCTTTAGCCTAATGGTTTTGTCGCAGTAAGTCCTAAGTATCATGTGACCTTAAGCTTAAGCTAATAACTACTACACGTCAAGCATTCGAAACCTGCCAAGTACAGACTATATAATAGACAAGGTAAGCATTAACACAAACCAGATAAGATAGTAAACTAACTAATATAACATAACAGGACCTAATAAAGATAGAAAAAGGGGCTTGTAAGATAAGGTCCAGTATTCCAAGAAGTGGTGACATGGGGGCATCATTACGACCAATTGCTGTACAAACAGTCCATTACAATGACTAATATTGATTTAAACCTATTTCAATTACCATTACAATTGGCATTGCAATGACGGTTGCAATGCCCATTACAAGGCGCACTCTATCATTAAAATCTATTTCAAGCAGCAGTTTGTATTTAAAAATTTCAATGCTTTGTAATGCATTGAAAGCTAGATTAGGAATTTCTGACACTCTGTTTTAAGCATTGTGCAAACAAGTTGGTAGCATATCGTCAGCGATGATGGATGTTATCGGTTCTCGACAGGATCTGTGATATCATGTTTGCAGTGGGGAACTGCAAAATACTCTGTAGGTATATACACGTGTTCAGTGATTCGGTTTATAGACATTATAGATTACACTACCTAACTACTACACTATCACTATCATCAGGTGCTACACAGAACCGTAACTTAATTATCGATTCATAAATTTGCCTCACTCTTCATACCGAGGAACCAGCCCGAACATGCCATGATCATACCTCAACGGAGTCCATCTCGTGCTGTTCGAACCTCAGCGGAGAAGTCCAACATACACAATCTTCAAACGTTGTACTGACTTCTACGCAGTTATCATGGGCATGGGTATCCCAAATACTGATAATGAGACGGGGTGCGAGAATAAATGGCGCGGTATCGTTGAAGAATTCTGAGATACTCATCGCCGGGGTCTAGGAGTGCATATGTTTAGCTGGACCGTCTGTATAATCATTCAGAATCTCATACCGGAATATGAGCCCACAATACCACCAATAATATTTGGTTTGTCAAATTCCTGGATGGAATCTATGAATGCATTCACAACCCACTAGATGAGGGGGGACTTACAGAGCAAAGTACAGGATGTGATACCGAACGATCATGACCATAGATGAATTAGCCCTCATTCGGACTCCCCTCCGTTCCTTTAGATGCCTCGCGAGGATGGCAGCCGCGAGAACAACTAGTAAGATATCATAGCACACAATAGGAATGGAGGTATAGATCGCAGGCATAGGTCCTATGTTGAAGGAAAGGGTGCAGTACTTGACATTCGGAGTTATGATTTCTACCACTATGCAATGAGGGCACTGGTGAGCTTGCAGACAACTCGATTTCAGTAAAAAAAAATTACCCGAGAACGCGCTACGTCGACTGTATAGATAGATGTCCATCCCAATTGAGAGGGCGATGATGGGCAAGAACAATATCACTAGAACATAGAGTAGGAGCTTGGATTGGTTGCATATGGCATAAAGACGCCAGATGAGGATGGCTGAGGATACAAGATTGAAATGTGTAGCGAGATGCGAGAATATACGACTTACCTTCCGCAAAGCAAAAATACACTGAAAATCCCCATTCAATCAGAACGACGAGACCGTAGCCTATTTCAATTGAGTGGTGAACGAAGGTACTTTGGGTTGAAAACGATATACTTGCAGCTATAAAAGTGGACAACGGCTATTGAGACTTTTCTTCAAGACAAATTTGGGACTTACGGCTAGAATGTTTGTTAGCTTTAAACGCTTTCAACAGAAAGTATCGGTGCACTGACTGATTCGGGAATATACAACAATCCTCCCCCTTAGAGTCAGTCAGTTGATGATAGCTCTGGGAGGCTGAGGGCTACATACAAAAGCCACAAAGCCTAACACGAATGTCAATATACATATGCAAGAAATCAAGACGACGTACAGTGACAGGAAAAGACCGAAATATCGAACCTAGCGTAGCCAATAAAATAAAATAAACTTCATTGACAGAACAAAACTTACAACGAGGTACAAGCATGACATCAGTGACCACGGTCGTTTCTGGAGGTTCAGTCAATCCCCGGGCTGATGTGATTGTGCAGATATGAGGTTAGACTGACCCAGACATATCTAACCTACGCCGATCATAATAATTATAAGCATCAACCGACAGAAGAGAAGACCTTGATTACCTCCTTTCCCAACAAAAGAACTGAATAATATGTCGTTCAGTAGCCGTACGAGGTTCACAAAGGTTACTAACAGTACTCATAGGACATCAAGGTAATAACAGGCACTGAAATCGAAGTTTTAACATGATGCTTCGCTTACACATCGGTGAAACTGACGAACCAGATAGATAGTTATTCCAGCGGAGACCAGTGACGATTTCCTGTTCCGACATGAGACTGTAAATCGAATGGGTGATCTGAAGTGATTGGGGGGCGGCTAATCGAGACCGATTCACCATACTTATAGAAGGCATAGGGTTTTTCCTGAGTCTCGAGGGCTGTGAGGGTCTAATCAAAGTCCTCATATTGATATTGATAGTTAGCTAGGAATGAACAAGTATCACTCCGAGATTCGTGACCGACGAAAGTGGCTGTTACATCTTGGCCAGGTCCCTCATTACTCGTATATGTCACAGCCAACGTGTTCCTCTTGTTCTGTGGGTAGTAAGAGTGCCTTAACAGCCTAGAGAACGTGTAATGAGGTCTCGATAAGGACCAAAAGCGCCTTGCAGGCGTCTGCAATGTACAAGCGCTTAGATAGTTTAATTATCTTGATAGAACATGGTCGCGTACCCTTTAAGGGAGCAGAAATCAGGCTGAGCAAAACAGAAAGATCAGCAAGGGCCCCATTATAACATTAGACACCGGAACATACTAGACAAGGGCATTGAATGGTCAGAATTATCCGTCCGGAAATTCAATTAAGGCTCCGATTTGCCGCCGAAAGCGCCACAGCAGGGTCATCGATGGACTAACCATGACAGGCAACATGCAGCCTTGACTCGTGCCCACAAAAAACTTCATCAACGTTTGGTCGACCTGGAATGAGTCATAATGCTTGTATAGATGGACATATTATGGAAGGAACGTTGTCATCGGTGAATTATGCATACCTGTGCTGCATCTGTTCGAGTAAGAATTATTTCGTGGCGTCGCGACTTTGTGTTTAGGATTAATGCAGGCAGGCATTACTACCCTGCACAATGCACGAATAGTGGCATCGCATTGACAGAAGAGTTTGAAGCTGTCGCAAGCTGTGATTTTAAACTTAAGTTAGCCACGAGAAGGCACCAAAGTGCGGCAGAATCCAGTGGAATTAAATCCTAGATATCTTTAATGCATCGGAACGATACGGAAAAAACCAGATCATGAAAACCAGATCATGAATACATGCGTGAAGACAATCTTCTGTCATCGGAGGATGGAGGGCACGCGAATCATATTGAGACCTAATAAATACAATAGCCCAAAGAGAGAGAAATGTGATGGGATTGATGAGACACGTACATATTTGATCCATTATACATGGCAATTAAGAAAGGATGGACACGAATGGATCACGCTCATGATGTACAGACCGACAACACAAGATCAACTCATGTAGCAACTGCATAAATAGACGCGGAAGGCATCTGACAACACCAAACAAAAGCCCAAACCTCTGCAGCAGCAGCTCCCACAGCAGCAAATGAGGCCGCCCTGCTGGTTTGACCACTTATAAGCACACGATATTACATTCCCACAGAGTTTCATTTCACGCACCCTACTCTTCAACATTGCTCGTGGTGTACACACTCGTAAGACGCCCCAGGGTGCAAAGTTAATGGGATGTCAGAGACCATCTCGTGCTGCTCGAATCTTGGCGGCGAAGTCAAACACACACAATCCTCGAACGTCGTACTGACAAGCAAGCAGTCGTCCTCTGCGTGCGTGTCCCAAATGCTGATAATAAGACGGGGCGCGAGAATAAATGGCATCGTATCACTGAAAAACTCTGAGAGATCCATCCCCGCGGTCTACGAGTGTACATGTTAGCTGATATATGCACCATCTTTGGAATATCGTACTGGAATGTGGGCCCATAATATCACCATTAAAATTTGGTTTGTCAAATTCCTAGAGGAGAATTAAATTAGCACTTTCGGAACCCACTAGACGAAAAGGAACCTACAGGACAAAGTACATGGTATGATATCGGACGATCATTACCATATAGGCATTGGGTCGCATGTTGTATTCCCTCTGTCCTTTGGCGTGTCTTGCGAGAATAACAACCGCGAGAACAACTAGGAAGATATCATAGCACACGATGGGGATGGCCAGAAAGATCGCAGTCATAGGCCCAATGTTGAAGGAAAAGGTACAGTACTTAACGGTCGGAGTAATCAATTCTTGGACTTTGTAACGACACAACGTCAGCTTACAGATAATCTGATCTGAGCGAAAATTCACCTGAGAACGCGTGAGGTCGACTATACAAATAGACATCTGTGCCTATCAAGAGGGCGACGATAGGCAGGAATGTCCCTAATACAACATAAAGTAGGAGCTTCGATCGCTTGCTTATTGCGTATAGGCGCCAGATGAGAATGGCTGCGGATGAAAAATCGGTATACACTATGAGTTACTGACTACATAACTTACCTTCTGCGAAGCAAAAGTACACAGACCCACCCCATTCCAGTGCAACAAGAATGTTGTAGCCTATTACATAATGAGGAAATTGCAGTTAAGTTTAAAAACATGAAATATACTTGCAGCTAGATGAAAGAGGTCAACAACGGTTGAGACTTTGCTGTGAAACAAGTTTGATGTGACGTACGGCTTAAAGACGGTTCAACTTAGAATACTCTAAAGATGGAGAGCATTGATGGACTCACTGTTTGAGCTATATAAAACAATCCTCCCCCTAGCGCTAGTCAGCAAAGGATGGCTCGAACGGCATAGCAATACATACAACAACCCCAAGTTCTAGTGTCAATGTTAGTTTGCAACGTGAAGGACACAAGTCACCACGACGTACATTGCAAGGGAGAGACCAAGATATCGGACCTAGCATAGCAAGAGATGGTACATATGCATAGACGATCAAGTATTGTAGCAGGGCGAACTCACAACAAGGTACAGGAATGACATCAGTGACCAAGGTCGTTTCTGGAGATTCGGTTAATCTCCGGGCTGGTATCATTGCATGAATAGTATGGGGTAGAACACTGACCCAGACATACTTAAGCTGCGCCGATGAAATTACGACATGAGTACTCGGCCGACAACAAGAAAGTCTTATATTACCTCCTTGTCAAAAAGAAGAACTGGATAATATTTCACTCAGCAGTAGTGCAAGGTTCACGAGGGCTACTAACCGTACTCATAGAGCATCACTGTAAAGAGCGCCACTAAATTGATATTCAGCACGATGGTGCATTCACAAAGTAGTTAAAGGGGCTGACGAACCAGATATACTGTCGTTCCACCGGAGACCAATGACATTGTCTTCCGTTTGTGACATGAATGTGCAATGGGGAATTCGATGAGTGAATGATGGATGGGGAGATGGAAATGGAAATGAACGGCTGGAATGACTTACATATAAGTCGAAAACGCGGAATTTTCCTTGCGTCGTGGTGTGGCATCATATGCGTCTTTGTCACTATTATTAGCTTGAAAGTGCTGTGTTTAGATTGGCGATCAAGTTGATTATCGACAAATGATCATCAACTGATGCAGAGTGACTGTGAGATTGCTATATGCTAGATTCTTCAGTGTGTAGCATCGCATTTTGATGTTCGCTTCATGATAAATCTATGATGTTGAGGTATGAGTATACAGGATGAGGAAACAAGCGTGGCAAGCAGTCCTCGCCGGGTATCACGTATCAACCTTGGTGCTGAGCACTGAGATGGAGTTTAATTTCCAACTCAGATTGTTCGCCGCAGTACCTTTTGGTTTGCTTACGGCCAACTGGACGATATCTGACACAATAGCATTGTATGCCTATGCCCATTCACTGTCACGTCGTGAGGTGAAGTGGCCTGGAGCGGTGTTGGGTCCAGATATAGAGTGTATTGTTACTTGAGCGCTGGACTCGGAAGTGAATAAGAGAACAATTTTAATGATTCAATTGAGCGAGCGTTATGTATATTCAATGAATGCACTCAACTGGACTTCTACCAGTTATTGTGATGCCCTCACTTCTTTAAGTATAATTCAGTATGTCTAGTCCATTGGAAATGTATGGCATGACTTACGACCTATCAGCCTTTTTCCTATCGACGAAGCGGGTGGCAGCATCAATTATGTCAAAGCTATACGGCCGCGTCAGGACATAATACGGCAGGTTACTTATCGTATACGTAGTTAGTACAGCTACTACAGCAAGGGACTCAATATTGGCGGTGCATTATGTAAACTTCACACGGTACCCAGCCATGGTGTCGCCGCGCAGGCCTAGGGGAATGGCCAACGAAACTCCGCCCGTGGAGTCGATCAGCTCGCTCCGCCTGTACTGGCGTGTTGCTTCGTCTCTTGCCCTTCTCAGGAAGTAGGGGTGTGCAGCAGATAAAAGAATCCAATGTCCACCGGAACGCAGGCTATACAAGATATAATGACTAAGTACACGATCATCAATCTACACCAAAAGCACCTCTAGTCTCATTAGGTGCCATTTTACTTTACACCCGCAACAGGAGTCTCACAACCCTGTCAAAGCCTGAGCTGCCTTCCTTGCATTCGCTTTCAGGCCCTCGACCTGCAACTCCATGTTGCGAATTTTCTCTCGTGCTGCACGGAGCTCACTATTGAGCCGATCGACTTCAGCTTCTAACACAGTCTTGCCCTACACTTGGCTTGAGCATCGAAATTCAAGGTCAACAATAAGAGAACGTACTTCATCAACTCGCGTTGGGGGAGTGAAGGTAGCCGGAGATTCTGAGACGGGCGAGGCGGGTCGAGGCACCGGTGCCGACTCAGATCTTAATAGAACCGGTGTTTGTGGCACTTGTGTAGGCATCGTAACAGCTTTAGTGACAGGCGGAGGTGCACTGAACGCAGTGGGTGCGGGCGCAGGTGTCGGCGCAGGCGCCGAGGGCGTGGGTGTCGATTGTGCGCCATTGAACACAACGCCATTCTCAAGACTAACAAGCTTCAATGCGGCAGTCTTTCCAGCAAAGAACTCGCTTGCAGAGAGAGAAGGCTCTGACGAGGCCGCAGCTGGGTAAATGTCGGATTGGAATGAATCCGCCTGGTGATACTGTCAGTGACTCTATCGCAAGTGTTGTAAGGAATACTTACTTTGCGAGGCACAATGAAAGCGATGGGCTCCACAGATGAGCCTGACACCTTGTACGCACGAGCAATCTCGCAATCCGACACGTTAAGTGCACGACGAGGTAGGAAACAGATTCCCCGCTGGGGATCTGGAGATTTATGCTCTGCTAGCGGGAATAGCGAGTCACTCTCGTACTCGTAATACCGGATATTTCCATCGCTGTTGGACTTAGATTAACCAGGAAAAAATACATTTAATACCGCCCTACCCTTTGCCAGCTAGACGCAACTATATGAGAAAAGACGAGTCCTAAGCACATACGAGGCACTCACCCAGGAAAAGAATGCCATTGTCGCTCCAGAAAGGCATAACAACACCAGCAGACTGATCAATAGTCGTTGTCTTGATATTTCCAAGACCTCCAGCTTCCCAGATGGAGACTTGACGGTCACTCATCTTGCTAAAACCGGTAGTCGCAATCTTGTCAAGATCACCCATCCACACGACACGAGCACCTTTGATACCGCCATGCGCCTCAGTGACGCGAACAGCTTCGCCTCCAGTACGAGGATCGAATAAACGAAGTTTTTTGTCTCTACAGGTCGTCGCTATGAGTGTGCCGGTAGGGTTGAAGGCGAGACACTGAATGGTATCGCTGTGTCCGGTAAGAACAGAGCGTGGGCGATCGGTATCAGCAAGATCCCAAAGCTTGACTGTGTGTTCGCTTGACGCACTGGCGAGGACGTTAGATGCGGTGGGGTGGAAGAGAACCTGGCCGATCTTGCGCGGTGATGCATCAATCCGGGCGACAGGGTCAAAGTCTTCTGGTACCCAATGATCCTGGCCCCAATCTTCAAAAGCGGAAGACTCGACCTTCCATATCATGACCTTCCCATCTTCACCGCCAGAGGCGACGATAGAGTCGTTATGTGGGGACCAATCGGTGTCGAGGACGGGGGCAGTGTGACTGCGCGCGAGGGGAATAACATCAGGAAGCTTGTGCGGGAAATTTGGGACAGGTGCAAAAGGGGAGGGAAGGGGAAGTATTGCAAATGCGCCACCTCCAGATGCGTTCCAATTAACGCTGATATATCGCTAGGCGGTATGTCAGCGAAAGACGGACGTGAAGAGGGAAAGTGGTCACCCCAGAGGCAGAGACAAGATTCGTGTCCCAAGCGCTGCCGGAGAGCTTCACATTGTCGTATCCATGTTCTTTCTTTGCTGTCTGTCCGAAGACATGGCTGTGGGAGGTGCGATCACCAATCAGTGTGCTGCAATCTTGGGCATGTACTCACCGATACTTAGATGCACGAACAAATCGAGACATCGTCCGCGATTATCTGCAAACGATGGATACTTCTTAACAGAAGAAGTGAACAAAACCGTATCCTGTGCTGTTGTAACCCAGCAACTTGTGTCCGCGGCTCACAATATTTAACAGTTGTGTTTCGCACAGAGCGTACAGTTTACATGTTCGGGAATCACCGAGCGTGCGAAAGTTATACAGGATGGGGGTCCTGTCAAGTATCCACCACAACCGATTGACCTGCTAGTTAAGATGTGTTGGTAGCTCGCAAGTAATGTTATAGTGAACCCGACAAAATAGCACGATCAGCTCTCACAGTCAGTCCCACCGTGACTGGATGAACCAATGACAAGCTCATCTAGTATATCATTATGGCACGATGCACTAAAAAATAAGTTTGTTTCATATACTGACGGATCTCCAGTAGTTTGACATTCTGCCGGATTCTGCCATCTGCCGGTTAGGCAGAACCAGTTGGCAGAATGGCGGATTTGACGCGACGCGACCTACATCTAGATTGTTTATCCCCGGACTATGTGATTCTGCCTATGCAAATCTGCCAGCAACCATTCAGGCTGACGGACCTACTTACTGAGACTGGACTTCTTTATGGGATATAAAAACAGGCTCTCGATTCTTAGAACTATCATTAGGGATCCCCTCGACGCATCTTATATTACCTAGCAAGATTCATGCATTTTTCATTCCTCCTTGCTGCTGTTGCTGCTTTGACAACATCTATGTCCGTCAGTGGCAAATATGTCGAGCAGTGCATAATTAGCCCCCATCCTTGCGGCCCGGACCAAAGAGTCCCAAATGAATTTGAATGCTGCACAAGCAAGGACGATTGCAAATTGGATGCGAGTATCCATCGGCTTTGCATCTAGGATTCGACCCCATGACTTACCCTTGCGCCTTGTATCAATAGGTTGCCACCAAAATACATAGATGTGTTTGATTGGCTCGGAAAACTGAGCGCGTTCATAACAGTGGGTCGTTTTTCTGCTTTCATGTCGCCCCAGCGGTCAATTGACGACACGATATGCAGTTGATTGGTATGCTCATTGCTACACGAATTTCTGGACTACCTCGAACAGACTCTAGAATAACATGACATTGAAAAAATTTTCTCGCAAATCGATAAAACACATTCATGTTACTCGCCTTGCTTACAATTTTCCACCAATGCACAAGTTATTCAGCCAACATCAAAGTTAAGGCAAAGCATTAAGAAGGAGGAAGGGCTAGTGTTGCCAACTGTTTTGCAACATCTCAAAGTAGTTTCATCTATTGGCTTATTGTTTCGCCTTGCGTGCGTCTTTCGTACAGGTAGGCATTAATTTGTTGTTGATCCTGGCATGCTAATACGACCATCTCGGATGATTTTGATGGCAGATTTGATGCACTCCGTTGACGAGAGGCGTGAGGAAGGTGTAATCATAGGATCCGTGAAAGAGGTGCTTGAGGATCAGCGCCAGCTGTGATATCCACAAACCCGGAGTCCACAGAACGGTTAAAGTTACAGTTTAGAATTGAAGGGCTCATCATATATAGCACAAAGAGCAAGTAACATTTGTTACATGAGACAACGGTGACGAACGACGGGGCTGTTGGGCAGCTAGCGCAACGAGTTGAACGTTGAGACTTAACCGGACTTTGCAAGGCCTTAGCAAAAGTTCACGTGTTCTCTGATCCCCGAAAAGGCTTGTACGTCACGTTATCCAGTTTTACCAGTCCGTCTGTTCAGCCAGATCAGTTATATATAGCAGAGGATGATGAGTTCGAACAATACATACAAGTACTCGTAAAGCTCTCAGGCTTCGATGGTCCTCGTAAGTTAGGGTCCGCCCGTTGTCAAACTCTCAAGTGGCTCCAAGTCTTGTCGATTATCTTCCAGCTCCAGTTATTTGTTTCTTGACTTCATAATTCTCACAAGTCCCGCCCCATGTAAAAGCATTTTAACATAGCATTGATAGGATGGAAAAAGATAACTAGCAATCAAAAGGCATCAGTCCATTACATAATGGTAACAATAAGTTTGAGGGTATACGACATATTCCAAGATCAAGATACCAACGCGACAGTCTGGTATCCCAAAAGTTATGACTGTGAAACGAACTTCAGTATAACCCACACGATGAGAGCGCCGAGACCCAGCATAAGCAACATTGCGCCAGCGACATATGTGGCAAGCTCCCATGGAAACAAGTCCCGAGGTAAGGGTGCGTTCCTTGGATCTGCAGCAAGACGCTCGGCTAGCCTTTTCTCCTCTGCTCTGAAGATGGCTGTTCTCTTGTCCGTAGAGTCGTATGTCGGCCCCCTATCGCTGAGCATGACGAACGAGGGGAAGTTTTGTTCATACCATTGTTCGATCTGAAGGATGTTTCGTCATAGACAAGCAACATGAGGGTGCGAATGAAGTACCTTGCAACACATCACCGAAATTTTTAGGAAGTTCGGGTCATGCGGTTTCGCCTTGTGGTGGATCTTCCGTGCGTACTCTCGGAAGATTAGGGCGACTTCTCTTGTATTTGTCGACCGCATGATGAGCTGCGGCATATCAGCATACCTACATGAATTATGGATGAATATGACGTACTCGAGCAGCTTCCGCTTTCCGTATCTTGATGTTGCGTTGGAACATTTCAGGGTTCATGAAGCAAAGCGCCAATGTCGCCATTGCCATGGAGACGGGGACCGCGCAGAACACGAACACGCTCTGGTTTTTGAGTAGGCGGAGGTAGTCCAAAGAGTCGCATGCGTGTCGCAGAGCATCGAGAACCATCCCGCTTTGAATCCATGTGGCATGCTCGACATCACCCTTCTCGTACAAATCTTTCATTTCGTTGAAGCCGTACTTAGCCCAAATTTCCCTAGGCCAAAAGAAACGTCTCTCCTCGACGTCTTCCCGGAAATCACGGATGATATTAGTCTTTTGGAGGAGAAGACCCATGGAGTTCGCTAGTTCAAGTTGATCGCAGAGGAAAGACGCTTCCTTGCCCGAGGCTGACCAAATGCGAGTGAGGCCTTCACCTACGAGGCCTGCGACATAGTGACAGTACAGGTCATAATCTGGAACAGTCTCGAGGTAGACAGTGCCGTTGGTTGCAGCCTTATGTGCGTAATCCGCCATACCGTTCTCCATTTTCTGACAGATGTCAAGAATGACAGTCTTGTATCTGCGGTAGATGTTAAATCGAAGAGCGCGAATGAAAATGTGGACGTACTGAGGTGGTAGTCTATTGACTTCTTCTACGATTGTGTGGTATTCGAGGAGCAGGTGTCGATCTTTCTCATCAGGGCCGTTCTCTGTAAAGTTCCAGCCAGGCGTTACTGTCAATTCGTGAAACTGGCGAAGTATTGGTTGCTTCTTCTCGTCGGAAATAGTCATGTCATCTTCAATTGTGTCCAAACCGCGCAGAATGAGGTAGTAAATGCAAATCTGGAAAGTTAAGAGTCATTCATGCGGATGAGTTCAAAGAAATGACTATCTGGTTAAACTAAATACGCATGCAAGCATGGAAAAAGACATATGGAAAGAAACACAGAAGAAACAAGGTGCTTACTGTTCTTGCAAGGTCGCCGTCAAGCTCCTTGATGACAGCTGCAAAACTTCTACTTGTCAAGTCAAGGAATTCCCAGCAACGGCGCATTGAGGCACGATCCCAGCCTGACGTGGGGTGCTCTTGCTGAGCCGTGATGTCGCGTTTCGTCTCATGGTAAAGGTAGAAATGAACAAGAGTTCTGAACTCGAAAGGGTGTGTCAAGAGGAGACCTAGCATTGAAGTCAATTTTCCCATAGTTGCAGTCGTCTGTAAAAAGTCGTTTGAATGTTGTGGTGTTGAATGAAAAAGAAGCACTTGCCAGCTGTTGCTTCTCCACCTAATGTGAACACGGTCGAACCACAAAAACGTCGCCAGGCGCTAATGAGTTTGTCCACACGGAAATTTCCGGGCCGTTGGGGTAAAGTTGTCAAACAAAATTTCAAACTGCAGCACTTGGTCGTCTTCACTAGCAAGTCTATCCGGAATGTGTATAGAAACTAGCTAACTGAAAGCTCTACGCTTCTCAAACGCAATCAATGCAGAGTGGCAGAGATGATTATATAGCAGAGAAACTTCCTTCAAGAAACGCGTGGGATCAAGTTGAATTGTGGCTCATGGGAAGTTGGGAACGTTAACGTTATACCTAAACCATCGGATATCGACAAAACTTACAGATCATGGACGATATAGCCCATCCTCCAGTCCGTCTACAAGCCACCTCATCAATCCCAATCTCCTCCAGACAGGCTCTCACTCGCATCAATAATTTTCTCGACGATTTTCAAGCTCGTAGTACACCCTCCAAGGGTAGTGATACCTCAATCACTGCCCAACTTCAGAAGCTGAGTAAAGCGCTTGAGCAGGAGTGCATCCGACAATCAAAATGATCATGTCACGAGGTGAGCTGATATTACTCATGGTAACGCGGACAAAGTCACTGACTCGTACATATAGATTTCGGACCAGTGTGTGGGAGTCGGTCGAAAAGTACCAGCCTTAGCCTCACGTATACTAGAAGGAAATATTGAAGCACGCTGCGAGACTATGGATCAAATTCAGTTTTCCATGCGTATAGCATGCACTCACGTCCCGCGTCCGTCCGTACTATCACGGGCTCTTTTCTCGACGTACCTTGGTCCTTGATAAGGATAGAACAATACGGGCCTCCTTGGGATTTGTAAGTGTTGTCGCTGTTCCGTACTTGACGGTCGACCGATAGCACCTGTTCTCCGAAGAACAATGGATGTATCACACGAATGACTTTTACTTATTTTTCTCGATATTCTCAAATGAGCAGGATCTCATGCAGTCTTACAGTCCCAATGTTTTGTGTCTGTACCGATATTTCAATCCACAGATTTCAAGCCCATTCTTTGTGCGAAATCATTCTCTTGAGCCACTCATTCACTCACTCCATGGATCAGACCAGAACATTAAATGCGTTCTAGATTCACTTCTAGGAGTCGGGCGTGCTATGCTTGACTGTGATGCCATCCGATTTCTCCCGATTTACCCCAAGTTCAAACCTGGGGAGTTCACTGTTCGTCTCTTTGTACCTGTACACGTCATATAATTGTCAAAGTATGCCATTCTTCCTAACGAAATAGGGCTTTCGCTGATTTATTCACGTCAGCCTGAGTTAGTGTGCTGCGGCATGTACGTCATCTTTGTCCGCTCATCTAGGCTTCTTCACCTGTGACGTATCATTCATTCTAGTAATGCAGCTTATGCATTTAGTATGGATCACAACATGTACTTGAAAAATACACGCTCATCATGCCTAAGTGTCAGCGTCCCTTGCTCAGTCACGCTCCTTCACTTTTTGACTGATCAAATTTCCTATAGGTGGTACGGGTCTTTGGAACTTCTGATAGAAGACGAACGTGAACGGCACCCACTACATCCTTGGAGGTATGTACGTACCAATGAGACCGGCCTGTCAAATTTTCTATAGGCTGTCAAACCTAGCTTTGGTACCGCAGCCCGTATCGCACTTACCATTCATGAACATTGGCGTCTTCTTGTCTGCGGATCTACTGTGAACATCCTCACTGGCATGAACCATACTTGCTGCGTATTTTCGGCTGTCAATTGCCATTACGACATAGTCATTGGATTGCGTGTCAACACACCATCATTCTATTCACTATTAGTTCGTGCATAAGAGGTGAAGTCCCCTTGTCACAGGGATGTGCTACTGAGAATGTGCATAAATAAAGCGGAGATTGGCAGCTTGGCTCAAATACATGAGTTGCACGCACAAGCTGCGATTGATGTGCCTGTCCCCAGTAATGCAAATGAAAGTTATATGACCATGAAGCCGAACTAGGTGGGCAAATGGCATATGTGTCTGATTCACTTTGTCGCATCTTTCCGTGTTCATTCCTCTCAGGGTCTTGTCTTTGGAGCGTCAGCATTGCTTTTAGGATTCCCCGGCGGATTTTGTGATCAGGGTGTGTTATAGATTCTCATGTTTTGTCCTCTGACGTGGCGTGCCCAGGTTACTAGCAAAGGGTAACAACATAGTATTTGCATTACTGTCCACCAACCTCAAGGCAATTTCAAGCCACCTCAAATGAACAACTGAAGCTTATACGGGATTCCCGGATTTCTATCCCTTAGTTTGCCGTTCTATGGGCTTTCGAATCATACCTCGGTTTGAGGACCTGAGCGCTTCAAAGCGATGTCAGGTTTAGTATGCCAACTTCCCAAGTTAACGTCACTTGAGCCTTTGTTTCTGACATTCACATTTCCTCTGCCACCGCAACTGACAAGTGCGGGACTCGCCACACCCGGGCCGACTGCGGCTGTAGTGCGGATGGGGAAAGGCGGAGCTGTGGCACTATTATTGTTGTGAGTCATAAAAAAAACTAAAAACCTTAAGACGTTGACGTCAATCATATTTTCTGCAGCATGGCCGTGACGTCTGCAGCTAGCACCGATTGGGCAATGAGAGCTCATCGCGGTATCGGATATTGTCTCATGCGCACGCGCTCGCTCAATCAATCTAAGGTCGTATGGTTACGAGCCGAATGTCACTACATTATGCTCGTTTACAAATGCAGTGCATCTATCGTTCCTACTCCACAGGTGCGGAGATTATTCGTGTTTCATACCAAGCGATTTGTGCTCGGGCAATATGGACGGGATGCTGCGGTAATCATAAATACTTTTTCCAGTCACTCACGCGGGAATGTATTGCCTTGTGCCACAGCTTCACCAAGCAAATATCCTGGGTTAGTTGAGAACGTTCACTGATATTTATTACATCGGAACTAAACCAGGTTTCCCTAGATGTACTATGTCGGGTGCGTGGACCACTTGACAACATACTTGCTCTCTGTGCGGTGGCGCAGGGGGATTGCGCTTAGTCCTGCCTGCAGTCATCCCTATCATCCTTACGGCGGTTTAGGTTGATTGGTGCGTTGGGCTTTTGTGTGGCTCTACTATTGGGGCTATCCTCGGGATGCTGGCATTATGATCGGCTGCTGGAAGATTAATGGAGAATGGAAATCATTACTTATCGGTTCCGTATGCAACAATGCATCACGATGTGACAACACTGACAAGCTATTCAATGCTACATGTGTCATCACCATAACCAACTTGAACTTTGCATTGCCAACATTTGGTCTTAAAGCTAGTTTTATTTCATCTAGGCTCATCACCGCCTTCGTGTCTAGTTGCAATGTGCCTGCATGCAACTGATTGACAGTCGTGTCAGAACCTGACGATTACAATTCCGAAGGTCCGTCGGGGAAGCATAATTTGCTCCAGAGTGCTGCAGAGCACTCTGTAGCACCCTGTAACACTCTGTAGCGCAATACACCCCGCTGATGTGACTCGGCGGACTATTGCGATGCTGGACAATTCGGAAAAGAACGACTCCGATTCGGATGCTGGCATCTGACAAGAAGCGCAAATAATTGCCGTCGGATTTCGAGGGTCCAATTGTCCAATAGGACCCATTTGCAACGACATCCTGCAGATACGGTATCCACTATGTAGCATGCGAGCAGCGTAGCAAACAGTTTTACACAATTTGGGTGACATACTCCATGTCAGTAATCGAACCAGATGCACGAATTTCAATTGATGACGACGGTGAAGTGGGTTTTTATGATCAGGACCTTGAGCAATATTCTTCTCCTTGTTAAAGTCGCGGAAGGAGATGTGATTGTGATCTTGAAGAGACTCGGGGCTTGCGTCTACAAAATTGTACATAAAATTATGATCAAATTCGCGAGCAATCGACTAATTGACCCTGCGTCGTTGCGTTGTGGAATATTATCCGGATCACCGAGCTTGAGTCAATGTTATGGCTGGAGACATCATTTTTGCCCCATGTCCTCGATAATTCACCATGCATGTTCACCGACGACTGGGACCCACACTGTGTACGTTAAAGGAGTAACGAATGGCATATCCTAAATTGGAAATCCCAAAGCTACTGACCCCCGCCAACTTGGCGGTGACTCGAACTGAAAAGTAAGCAGAGTTTCACGGTTTTACATGTAGTGGTACGTATGTGGTTTTTTGACTTAGCCGAGTCCGATTCGCTGGGATCGGAAAATGGATCCTAGGTTCTTCAGTACTGTATAGCGCGCACAATTTTGGCATGCCGTTAGTGCTTCTTCCGACAGCGCCAGGGTGACCCTGGGTCTGCTCACGAACATATATATCTTCACCGATAATTGTTCGATACTCCTCTGACTGTCTAACTTCGCAGTGGGGCACTCTCGACTTTCGGTTTCTATTCAACTTTAGTCGCTCCTTTACTGGCGTTCCCAGTGCCCTCAGGCTGCTCATGCCAGCGATGTTCCCCTCTATCATCGATCCTGTTGCACGCAATATCGCTATAATAACATGTGCGTTCCAACCTCTGTCTGAACATTCTTTCAGATTAATTTAGTCTCATTAGCGACATGTACTGTGCTCATGGTCCTCGAGTATTTTTGGTTTGTAAAAGACGAAGTTCGGTTGGTTTGGCCGTGAGTACCTGTTGGCTTTTTGCTAAACGCTATTGATGAGCATTTTTCTGGCGAACAGGCGATTTCTGAAGACCACAGAAGCAAAGTTTTATATGGTGACCAGGTATGCTGGCTTGGCCGGCCAAGGGTAGGCGGTTTTTGGCAACTCAAGGTCGCGTCTTCACCCCTGTCTCTAGCTTCAACAATTGGTTTGCATTCAGGATGGTCTCTGGAGTTCTCAACAGTCCATCCACTTGCAGAGCATGGTACTTGTACCAGACCATAACGACCCAATATTTGCTGTTTTCAGTAGAGTTATCACTCATGCTGCGGGGTATGTGGCTTTCGGTCTTACTCTGGGTGACTGCTTATTCGCCCACATTTGCAGTGTACAAGATGTACCATAAAGACAAATCTATCTGTGCACTCTTGATCATCTTTGGTGGCACACAGTTTGCCGCCATGGCAGCCAATGCTCGATTGATGATCACTGGCACTCGCTATTTCCCCACTTGCGTCATAATCTCGCCTCATAACAGTCGCATCTATGTCGGGTGAGAATTTTCTCATTTCTTGTATAACTGATCGCCGAGTCGAGGACCAGCGTCTCGATCATTGTAACTTTCATGTTCATCCTTGTTACAATGTTATGGTGATTCTTCGGAAGCACATCCGGCTGGTCAGAAACTCCGCGTGCTTGGGTCAGGCTTGCGGTCCGCGACTGTACCTGCACGGCCATTGCGATAACAAGTAGGTTTGGTGTACTTGTTTGTTCATATATGCTCATAACTCCAGCGATCTTAATCTTTATGTTTCTCTGCATCACGCGCATCGTCAAGACACAGATGAGTGGAAACATCATCTTTTAGTAAGTATTGCGTGTATAGCAAGTTTCTCTCCTCACTGAATTTCGTTAGCGTACTGTTTTCCTGCCTTTGGTTTGCTGTTGAGTGCAAGATCATAGGTAGTTATTCTCTTCCTCATTCACTTTTTCAGGCTGGACGCATAGTCCTTCACCAAGAAAAGTTTCGTCACACCCAAGATATCCAGAAGGCTGTTCTTCCTGACCCAAGTCGATGGACTCAGACGGTCGAGGTGGACCCTGATGACATTACACCTTTTGATGACCTTGATGCATGTCCGACAAGTCCCTCCGACTTGAAGGCCGAGTCATTTGAAGTTTCGACCTCGTTCGATTCTATGTCAGGAATGGGGGATATCGCTGACGAACTTTGCGAGGACAATATACCGCTGTCGAACTGCATACCTGCATTCATGCTCATCGAAAGGTGCAGCAGTAGTGAGAGCTCGGGCTCTATGAAGTAAAGTAAATCCATTTGTTCTATGATATGATCACGAGTTCCATATCCATAATACTGTATCACTGATAGTTCCACATTGCCAGGCATATGATACCACCTCGAGATGTGCAAATAGTTGCCCAGGTTCGGGAACGCAGCCTGCATGATACACGATACAGTTGATACTTTTCAGTGCTTATGCTATTTTTACGAAGGCAGTAATGATTGAGATCCCTATACCGCTCTGACTGTTAGTATGCGGTTTTGTACTCGTGCGTTCCCCAGACTTAGGGTATGTGTCCGAAGAAGTTATACGGTACATCCCGTGAGTGCAACTTACTCAAGGGGCAACGGACTGCTTTTGATAGCATAATTCTATATCCGCATGTTACACCAAATGACTATCACCTTACAACTACCGTGACTAGAATTATAAGTACAAGCCTCATTGCAATTACTTGTCAAATGCTGTCACACACTAGCTGTGTTATGACATTGACTAGTAGGCTCTTTGATCAGATTCAGACTACTACGGCCGGTAAGGGCTTCGACTCGGAAACATTGATGTGAATTGCGCAGTCTTGAAGGTACGCGCGTCGACTATCTTTTGTCCCGTGAGAACTTGACATGTCTGGGCCCCGATGTCGTGAGCAGTGAGCACCCCTGGCCGGGAGGTCAGGCCCGTCAGGGAGGAAGATAGTGGCGCGTTATTAGTTTTTTTACTGTCTTTATGATTGTCATACAGTACATGATTCCTCATTCCGTTTCAATCCTACCCGACCTTCACTACCGACTTCTCAACCGCTTCATCCACCGCTTCAACTCTCTTTCAGATGAAGTTTCATATCCTCAGCTAGTGTACGGCGAATTTCGAATTTTCCGACATTCACGGGTGACTCGGAATTGCTGTATTTCTCTTCCCCATGCAACTCATCAACCCGAACCCCGCATCACGGACGAATCAAAAAAAGAACCTTGTTGTCATATTCTACTGTACGCAATGAACTACGTTCTTTCCCAGCGACCCAGTTCTCTCAACATTTTAACACTCGAACAAGCTCGATTCATCATGGGTAGTCTTATTGTCTGAAATAGAAACGATGCGAATTTCACCTGGCGGGGATGATATTGAGTTAAGTTCAGTAGTGTGCCTTAAGAGTGCATCAATCGGCTCCTGCGTTGCTGCATCCCTCAGCCCGGCAGCGTTATCGCTGATGCGAGTTTCATTGACGAGAACGAGACCGAGTAAATTATTTTAGTGTGCCCCATAAGGTCCACCAACGGGTTGCTGTGATACTACACCCCTCACAACCAGACAGTGTTATCGGCCGAGCCAGAGGTAACTGAAGAAGTGTGCCCCGCAAAGGTCCGCCTACTTGCAGCTCAGTCACTGCATCCCATAGCTGCACAGTGCCATCATCTGATCCAGTCGCAATGCAAGGCCCATCTGGGGAGAGTAAACACAACTGATGTGTCCGCTGAATCTGAACAGCAGTTCACTTATCACGTCCAGATGCCAGACGAAGAGTATTCAAAAATTTTGTAGCACATTTTGGGGATATCGCAGAGTCGAGGGGAGGGAATGGTAGTGCTGATACACAGAGATGTGGCGTGCTGTGCAAAATCATGCTCCCGAGGACTTGGATAAACCTTTGCACATTCATTGCAGCCAACGAGGCATCTCCATATCCAGACTAGCCCTGTCACTTTGCTTGTATGGTCATACGAAAGTTACTTGTGGTTGAGTGTCAGTAATCTATTATCAACCATGTGTTCACCTTCAGCCATTGGGTAATGCGCGGAAGGGCGGGGACTGCGCATCTGAGCGCCTTGATAATGCCGAGGTCCCAATCCAGAAGAGCAGTCTCTGATAGTTGAACTAGTAATTTGACTTCATCTGTGAGCTCCGTTTCGAAGACTGTTGTTTTTACGTGGGCAGGATGACGCAGAAGGGTGGGTGATGCACTTTTCAACTTGTTCTCGCAATCCCGGATCTTCGGAATTAGGAAGATGCGAGGATTCTAAATCACAAATGCTGTAGGAAAACCCATGTTCCATGCGAAAGAAAGGTCGTGTTGTACCTTCGACACGTCAACGAAAAACTGCTTGATTGGTTCGTCAGGAAATCGCAGAAGGATGCATGAAGTGGTCGGATGGGGGTAGATGGGTTCGTGGTACCGTTGAGAAAAGATCCCATGTGTTCTATCATCACTCGCTCGTGTCTGTAAAATGGCCCGCATAACATTCAGGGATTCTAAAGGGAGGGGTTCAGCTGCGCCAAAAATTTGTCTGATCACACTTGTAAAGCTGTTTCAGCGAGGGCTGTGAATTCTGTCCAAAATATTCGTGAGCCCTTCCAGCTCCTTCGATAGGTAAGTGCGGATGTCACACTCTATGGTGGGTAATCAAATGTCGTCCATGGATATCCGTCGAATACGCCGAACACCTACAAGTTCAACCTCGATGTTGCAAAGGGGATGATAATCTGAAAGTTACCGCGAATTCGAAGAGTCGTCGAACACCTAGTTTTCCCGCAAGAATTTGAAGAAAGCGGAACTATGTCTTGACATTCAGGAGAACAGGGTCACGGCCACGGGAATCACTCGACTGCTTTTGTACGATCACATACTACCACATGAGCCTTGTTCCAGGAAATTCAGAATCCTCACTGACTTACAGAAATCTTTTGAGTTACATTCTAAAAACTTCCTTTTAAACCGATAAATTTTTGCCACGGTATCTGCTCTCAGTGTCCTGGAGGAATAATGCATCAGAGTTAATGAGTGAAATGAAAACTGGTCCTTATCAACGACACGCTAAGCTTTCACCGGGTTACTTCACTGGATGTGCGGGTTTCTGGAGGAGGAAGATTTTGCCTTGAATTCCTTGATTGATTGTGTTCACTCACTGTTTGACATTTATTGGCTGGTCACCAGTCTAGTCTGACATGGTTCATGGATCCGTCTGAGCGAAGTAGGGTGCGATAAGTAGTTAGAGTAAAGTCGTCCAGCTGGACGACTTGCAACAGGCCATACCCTTGACTGCCGCACCTAGAGGCGATTCCTATTTGCTGCTGTGCTGCGCCGGCCAGACTTCAAGCGCTACTTAAACCCGTGATGGGACTCCGAAAAGCGCCAGGAAGTCGAAGGAATTTTCATTCATATACCGTTTGTCAACAGACAGTTGAAAATGCTGTGTTGATTGCGGACATGCAGGAATGATGCATGCACAGTGTGATGCAGGTGATGTACCCGAGACTTGCCAGTGGCAAGTACAGGACACTTTAAGTTGCGACATCAAAGATCTAACAACATAAATTTTAACGTCAGAGATATACTGTGAATCGGAGTCCGAAGAATTGAAGGCGCGTGGTTTATCAGAGGAAAGTGTTACATAAGTTGATTTGTGTAGCGTCAACGTTTCATCCATGTGCATGCGGGCTGTACCATCTTCCTTCCCGAGCTACTTTCATGGTCAGTTAGCAGTCATGCCATAATCACACCACCGCATTGATGTGCTTAACAGTCACAAAATGTTGCACGCATTTGTGATTTCCAGCCATCAGAAAATGATGATTTTGAATAGAGTGGAGGACGAGTTGAGTAACATCTACATATAAAACAACAATCTCGATAAAGATGGAGAATGTAAAAAGACTATGTACAACTTCAGGTCAGTAGATAACATCAAGAGCAATAAGACCCAGCTAAACGTTACACCAAGAATCCGAAAATAGTCAATGTAATACACAAAGAATATTTCCACAGAAGGTATAGTTCTCGGTATGGTATGTTTGGGTCCTGCATATTTTCCATGTATCGTCATTTTTTACGTTTAGGAGCTACGAATAGACATCAGGTATCAGTATGTCACAGAAAAATCAATTAGGTCCTTACCGCCTTCTTTCGAAGACGAAGTCGCTTTCCTCTTCGTGCCCCCCTTGGTTTCCGGCGACGATTTGGTGCCCTTCTTTCCGGACGATTTGGAGTCGTGACCTGAAAGGGCACCCAGCTCATCGACGCATTTAGGACAGAACCATTCACCTTCTGGAATGGCCTCCAGAGGAGGATCAAGGCAGCCCAGGTGGTATGGATGGTCGCACTATTGATTCAATCTCGTAGGTACTGTCATCGAAAGTTAAGACTATAACCAACCTTATCACATTCCAAGGCAGGATCGTCGTCCCCGTTATCTTTGTCGCAAACTACACAGAGTTCAGGGGCGTCGACCTCAAGGGGATGACGTGGCAGATCAGAGAATTTAGCATTTGGTTTTGCCAAGAACAGGGTGGTATGTTGACCAGCTGCCACGCTGGATGGGATCATATAAACACAGTACCAACGTGCGAGCAGAGGATGATGCTTTACCTTATAACCTCAATACCGGCTAGAGGCTGGTGAGAAGTGGGTTTTGTGGCGCTTTTTGGTTCATCAGGTCCTAGGCCGAGTTCACCTTGCAATCCTCGTTCAGGCTAGATCAGTCATCCAGATTCTTCTGTTACTTACCATATGATGCATTTTGCCCCCAAGCAACTGTCATGACACCACCATCGTCATCACTCGTGAGAGCGAAATGGGTCACTCCACCGCAACTGCCACCAGATATTTTGCAACCCCTAATAAAAAGTACCGTATTCGTAAATCAAGAAGCAAATCAAGAAGCACAGATCCTACATTAGATCTTGGATAAACCTAAATGAGGAGTATGGCGAGCCAGAGGATCCTACCCAAGTTAGCTAAGTGAATGCATAAATGAACCGAGCCGACAGTTGATGCACACCTTCGCCGCTGTTCTTCCACTGCAAAAGGATCAGAAAGAACACACGACTGCCTGACGTTTACGGACCTTTCCGGCCATCCAATACAATTGTTGCTTGTCCAGAACTACGGTATTCGAAGGGCCGGCGATAATATGAGCGCCCATCGTTATTTCATTCGGTCCGGCAAACTAAGTTAAACTATTTCAACGCCAGTTCGCAAGGGACAACCGAAGCAACACGTACATTTGGGACTACTTTAGGGGTAAGGACGTCCTGTTGGTTGCCCAGACCAAGCCGACAGTAGCCGTTGTAACCCCACACGTACACAAAGCTAAGAGTACTTGAGTGACGTATCATTGAGTTTAGATGGTACGTACCCTTGGGAATCGAGCGCTACGCTGTGCTGCGGCCCGCACGCGATGTCTATGATAGTCTTATCGTCAAGTCCTTTCACGGGTACTTTATGAACGGATCAGCCAATGATGTTTGCCAAATGCATGTCGAAGCTCACTAGGCTCCGTCTCGACGTCAAACGCTGTCTTATTTCCGGTAATAATATGTTCTCCCGTCCTACCATTTCCTAACTGTCCCTTCTCGCCACTGCCGAAAGAGAAGACTGAGAGACGTCAGCTGGCAGAAGAACGAAGTACGTCAAGGGGTACATACCTTTGCCATCATTGGTAAGTACAATGGAAAACGTTATGCCCACTGCTGCCTTGACAACATGCTGTCTTTCGCCATCAAGAAAAGGCCCTTCAATTGCTTTAAAAGCGGGTATCTGCGCAACGACTGGATGTCCGCACTGACACACCCCAGCCGGTCAACCTACACAACAACAATCGCGACTAAAAGCACGGCTCACCTGACCCAAGTTATTCGCTCCCGCAGACCAGACTTGTCCATCGTCACCTACTAACAAGGAGTGATTACGTCCACATGCCGCATGCACGAATCTAGTGCCTTCTTCTGCATCCAAGTCCGTCGGAAGCACGCGTAACGGAGTGTCTTCAGATATCGCGTCCTCTCCTGACACGCCAAGGGCAGAAGATGCATTCCGCCCAAACATCCACGCTGCGCCATCCACGTCAAGAAGGATGAAGTGACACCCGCAACATGACGCGTGTATGGAAGCAATTTTAATATTGCTGAGAGAACGGAGGATATGGGGCTCGAGGAGGTCTGGTCTGAGATATGGAAAACTGTTTTTGAGCTGATGTAACTATGCTGGCTAACGAACGACGTACGCATCAGGATTGCCTTCACCTTTTCCACCGCGTTCTTTCCTCCCTAGTTTTGGCCTGTGAAAAGCGCACAACATCCATTCATAAATACCCGAGCTCAAAGGACTGGTTCGTCGCTCTGGACTCGCTCACCAGTCCGTCCCACCGCAAATTAGTACTGTACTCAAAAGTTCAGGTTTTATTCATAGGAGTGCGACGTGGCATTTACCTCTTCCCCAGTTTGGGTCTTGTCTATCTGTGGATGTGGGTGATTTAGCCATAATACTTGGAGGTTGGTTGCTGTGAAGAATTATGCTCAGCAGGCGCCAGCCAGTTTGAGTGTTTGGGAGATTTGATTGCTGCTTTCGGATTTGCTTTAGCGCTCTAACTACGATGCACGACGAAGGACACTCCCTCGTATTAAACGACCCGAGAACAAGCAACTATCGCATAATGACAATATTTAACCTCAAATCTGTAACTTCCAAGACAACCACCAACCGATCCGTGCCGATCACTCACAAGACCCAATGAGAACTAGCCAAGCCATGTCATTTAAGTTAGAAACAAAAAGCTTCCAACTCAAAATACTCACGAATCGTAGTTCCGCTGCGCTTGATTTGGTACTAACGTACTCGGGTCAGCACTACATTAAACGCGGTCGCGTGACGCCCTCACCTCAAACTCATCTCCCTCCAGAATTATAGCATCACCATGAACTAGGGTCATGGAAAGTTCCAACGGCGCTTGCTTGCTCTTTTTGCCACCAGCACCTTTCCCTTTTCCGGCTGCCTTGGCATTCCCTAGATTACCTGACGGTCCACATGCCTCCCCCAAGGCAAGGGGGTCAGGTTGATTCATGACGTTAGGGTCGCCACCAGCTTGGCGGCAGTTGATTACTGCTCCCGACGCAAGAGTTTCCGAACAACCGTCATCCACAAGCTGCGACGCACTTAAGATCCGTTCGCTGTCGATCTCCATGCGGTCTTCCGCGCCTTCAATGGGGATCTCCGTAAAACCACGTTTGGGTACTAAATTCATGACAACTTCGGCACCTAGACAAATGATGGTGACAACGTGGCTCTTCGCATTGAAAACGGCGCCCTAGTCGCTTTTAGGGAAAAAAAACATCGAGTGTCCTTTCTGGCTTACCCGTTTCGAGCCCGGAGTAACCCATGCCTGAATCATGATATGGTTGATGTTGGCATTGTTGACTTCACCATACGTTTGCATATAGTGAAGCAAGATATCCTGGATGTCGAAGACAAGTCTAGGTATTTCAGGTTGACCTGGTGGATCCCCAGAACAGATATGCCCGTGATCGAGTTTCGTGGACCAGGTAAAATAAGGGCCTGAGATTAAATTTTCGCACGTTTTAAAAGCCAAGCAACAAGGATACATACTATGTAAGTCACTGCGGGAAAGAATAACATCTTTCTGTATGTCCAGGAGTAGTTTCGTTGCATCCTGTTGCAATATTTCTTGGTTTCCGGTGAAGACATGTTGTACTCTCACACCGCTGTTGACTTGATATGTCAAATTCCGCATCATGTCGTCCCACGAGGTATCAATTTTGCCAACTGACGAAGGCGCATAATCGAGAGGATCCCGTATGGGTAAACGATGATGTGGTCCTCGAAGCGCTTGTAACGGATCAATGTGGCAAATCAAGTCATTATCATTGGTCGTTGCTTTTCCCTGCTCCAGTTTACGCTTTCACCATAATCAGCAAGGCTCGACAACGCTAGTTGCGGGAAAAAATCACTTTGCACTTGGAACTCTGGCAGATCTGGTGTCGAAAATACCTCTGTGCATTAAGCATCCCGCAGTCTCTGCAGTACCAGCCCCTTGGAAAACACTCGCTAGGTTTGAAGCCCGCCAGGAGGTCCAAAGGCAGAAAGCTGAAATAGAGGCTGTTCATGTCTCTGGGTATTTTCACCGAGCCAACACCCTTTTCGACAGAATCGATCCACCATGGGTGCGATTTCTCATTGATGTTTACCAACAACCCTTCTTCGCCTCCCGGTGCCCATTCCAACGTAAGGCGCCATTGTACGCGTTCGCACTTCTGAGTTTTAGAAATAGCTATAGTGGTGTTTTTGATATCTGCCTGCAGGGAGATCAACAAACGTGACCAGTAAAGCGAGCAGAGAACTGACATTCAGATCAGATATGACAAATAAACCCAAGCAACAGCATGCGTACTCGGGAGGGAGCTGCAGTGGTATGAGACCGCTTTCTCGAGATACGAAAACAAGTAAGGGGGTTTTGTCCATGCGACACTGATCTAACGTCTCGATCTCAGATGGTCTTTGTTCAGGTATTCGAGGTTGGATTTGAGGAATTACCGAGGAAGACACCACTGGTGTATCCAGTTCTGGAACTAGAGACGGAGACAAAACCGTTGGCGATGGTGGATCTAGCACCGGCACTGGAACTAGAGACGGAGACAAGACTGTTGGCGGTGGTGGATCTAGCACCGGCGCTGGATCTGGAGACGGAGACAAGACCGTGGACGATGGTGGATCTAGCACCGGCACTGGAACTGGAGACGGAGACAAGACCGTGGACGATGGTGGATCTAGCACCCGCACTGGAACTGGAGACGGAGACGAGACCATTGGCGGTGGTGGATCTAGCACCGGCACTGGAACTAGAGGCGGAGACAAGACCGTTGGCGGTGGTGGGTCTAGCACCGGCACTGCAACTAGAGATGGAGACAAGACCGTTGGCGGTTGTAGATCTAACACCGGCGCTGGGGCTAAAATAGGCAACTGTGACATGACTATGGTATCGGATTGCAACACTTCTCGTAATCTAAGTGACAGAATAAAATAATTTGAACAAGCCCACCTTCAGATCCTGCAGCCAGAGGTGCAGTGAACGATGAGAAATCGAATTGGGCATGATCGCTTTCGATGGGGGTGAAGGAGGGCACTACATGCTTGACAGGCTCGCATTCTTCCACCTAGATTTGAGATCAGGATGCAAAGCCTCGCAAATATGCCGAGTGCTAACCCGTGCTGCCAGATCACTGTTGTCGGAGGGCCTCTTGTCATGAGTTATGTCATCCGAATCGCTATGCGTACAGGTACGTCGAGCTCGTATCGATAACTCCATTCCCTATAGTTCGACACCGCCTGATCAGTGAACAAGGGTATAAAAAAGAAGGAACCCACAAAACAACTTCCAAAGTGTTTTTGTCTCTCCAGGAATACTCGGGGTGGGGATGCTCTAGGAACAATGCGGGCATTTCAAACTGCCGCCATAAAATACCCGTAATAGACTTGGTAAGTTCAGGGAATATCGATGCAATTTCTGCACGAGACTGGGTATCTAGTTAAATTCCATTTGCATTCATTATTTCGAGGTACTTCACATTTGCCCAGACTCTAGGCGTGCAAGGTGTGGAAGGAAGGGTATCGATTGTGGGGAGAGCTGCGCAGCTGTCAACCGCACACTTGGTTTTTGGAGGCCTAATGAAAGTCCAAACTGGCGCTGTAGAGACTGCAGCATCTATTCGGACGCGTTATGTGCACGAATGGAAAAATCTGACAAGGTACTGACCGCTCCTAGTTTCCGGGTTGACTTTAAGTGGTATGTTCTGAAGGGGGTCACCATCGACCTTGTTCCCATTCCCCTTACATTTGGAAGTTTTTTCAAGAGTACTTGAAGAGTTCGGATGTGTCAATTTCAGTTTCTTGGGTGACGGCCAGGATTTGAAGAAGTTATTATGGGTTGCTTGGATGTTGAAGCTGATATTGGCGGCGATATAGAGGTTGGTGCACGTTTTCTACCCTTGGTCACCTTGGGCGCAGGAAGCTTCTGATAGCCTGGTTGAGTGGCATGACAAGGTCGCTCAGTCTTGGCGCACCGATCGCAGGGCAAGAGACGCGAACAAGTTTGCTTTACCGAACGACAATGGACACAGGAATAGGGAACAACAGGTACATATTCGTCGGAGGGTGTTTCACGAAGCTCGAAAATGGCGCGAGGATCAATGGCTTCATGATAGGTCGTTGGATCGAGGGGAATGATAGGTCGACGAACTGATGGATGCCAGGCTCGTACAAAATCTGGTACATCATGATCCACGTCCATGTCGACATCCATCTCCAAACATGAAGAGAGTATGGACTTGATCAGGAAGTAGTGACTTACTTCAAACTGGAAGTTGATGTGACAAGCCGATAAGGCGTCTATCATAACTCCGCGAATCACAAAACCAACGTGTCAGTACTTGTCGTTTGTAACGTTCATGGGCAAAAAAACAAAACTCACCGGTTTATCTCGTTTCCTGCCACAAGAATTTCTTAATCCAAACGCTACTAGCCTTCCAGAAAAATCACAGAATCAGAGCAGACCTATAAAGAAACGCAAAACGGAAAGCCCTGCCAGTGATCCTGTTCACACAAGATACGATGCCACCGCCCTAGTTCCTCACTACACTACCGCTCACGAGGTTCCAGAACATCTTCAGAAATGTCCGTCATGCCAAAACTTAATATTTCAAGGACCCTTTGATTCAGTCCCGCTGTCTCTCAGATTTTTCCCAACGGAAACGTTACTTTTCTCTATACGACCAAGGATGTCTATTAGACGAAGAAGGCTGGTATAGCGTGACACCTGAAAACATTGCCATACAAATTGCAGATCGCTGTCGATGCGATACAATCCTCGATCCTTTCTGTGGCGTCGGAGGAAATGCGATCGCTTTTGCAAAAACCTGCGAGCACGGTGAGAGGCCAGTTCTATCGCTCACCCCAGTCTTGTTGATTTCATCCTCACAAATTAGTCATTGCCCTGGACATCTCCCCAACACGACTCGCTTTGGCTCGTCATAATGCTGCTATCTACGGTGTTGCAGACCGCATTGAGTTTATCCTCGCAGACTATATCTCATTTGCGAACGCCTATCTTTCACGACCCCAGTCAACGCGCAGTATTGACGTTGTCTTCTTGAGTCCCCCTTGGGGTGGCCCAGGATACATTTCTCCCACCGAAAACCATGCCTCTGCCGACGACAATGCGGACTCCCAGGATGAACTAGAGACTCACTCACAATATAGTCTCTCGAGGATAGAGCCGATTCATGGAGCTGATTTATTTCGCCTGACGAAGCGTATTTCGGATAATATTGCCTACTTCCTTCCCAGAAACACGGACTTGAATGAAATATCCGCCCTGGGCCTACTTGAAAAAGACGAAAGCGTCACCCCTGATGACAAGTCTCGAATGATTGAAGTGGAGGAAGAGTGGATGGGGTCAAAGTTGAAAGCTCTGACTTGTTATTTTGGTGGTTTAGTTGCTGGGCAAGTCTGACTTCACAGCGTCAAAATTGGTGTAACATAAACACATTTTCTGGAGTATTCTTGGCTGTGTGTTCCTGTTCATGTTTCAGAGTAATTTGTGTGAAGTGAGGGGCATTACACTTTGAGATCTTGCGCTACGAGTCACAGCAGAAAACTACTCGCTGCCAATCCCTGTGCTTGACACTCAGACAGCCTGCAACACAAACCAAGCGTGTTGAGAACAATCTCCTTCCTCAGATGTTCGTGCTTGGCAACTCAAGGCAAGTACGTCGAGAAGGTGTGCTTACTAGTCCAAATACATCAACATCCAACCCCGCTTGAACATCAGGTCGAGCTGACTCACGTGTACGCAAGGCCAATGCGGTTCACATCGGCGTCGAAGACAACATAAAACTTCTCCAAGAACTTCTGACCGATGATGAAGTCTAAGCCTTCACCGCTGTTACCATCGAGGCTACTGATGACGCCGTATTGTACGCCAGCCTTACCACCCAAAGCGGTGTTCTGGTTCAATGGGATCAATTGTGCAGCTGTATCCATACTGAACACGCGACCATTGATCGTAAAGTTAAGGGGTTGCATGTGTGCGATGGAGGAAGAGGGGATGACAACGAGGCCAGTGTCAATAATGTCGAGGTGGGATCCGGGAATGGCGTCTAAGTACCTGGCAAGGAAATCTTTCGCAAGTAGGATCACTACGATAATGTGGAGTTGGAATTGGGTAGTACGAGTGATATTGAGTCAAATGATACGCACTGGCAGTGCCCGTGTCGACTATGCCGGCGGTTGACTGAGGAATAACGGTGTGCGTGCCATATGTCAAGGAAGTTACGTTGATGCCCCAGGAGTTCGCTGCGGGGAGAGTCTTGGTAATTGGAGCGTAGGTTATTTCACCGGTGTGCTGGCGGGCATATCAGGAATTGCAATAGCGAAATATGGAATTATACGCACAAGAGCATGATCAATACCACCATATGTAATCGCTCCATCTGTTCGATGGATCAAATAGGTTACATGTAAGTCGGATACGATAGAGGCGTACTAGTGTCATTGTAAGTCTTTGCTGGTGCGAATGAAATACCAAAAATGTCATTTTTGATCAGACCCTGCTTCAAAGCATTATCCATGAGGGTTGGAGTCAAGCCAGTATCAGGAGAGAGTCGGCCCTTCGTGAGATCAGTTGGCCCAATGCCAATCATGCCGTCAACGCCGTCAAATTTTGCGAATTTAAGAGCATCACCGATAGATTGACCTGTGATGACGAAGCCGGGTGCGAGAGTTACTGTGTCCTTATCTGATCAGTAAGGTCATATCAATTTATATATACTAGAACTAAGTGCTGAGGAAGACAAACATTCGATACCATTGATAAATCCGGTCCCATAGACGATATTGATATTCTGTCCAGTGGGGACACTAGTTGGTGTACGGACATACTTTTTGCCCGTTCTGCACGTCGTCAACAATCATTCAAGTTGCAAGAAAAATCCTCTACAAAAGTACTGACCCGACAAAAGTGTTGGAACTCCCCGTGTCAATGACTAAATTGTAGTAGGTGGGGGGACTGCCGACACCAACACTCGTGGTGTACTGTACATATGCCAGGTTTGAAGCTGGGACGGTCTTTGGGTCACTGGCTATCTTAAAGAGCGACGCTCGCGCACGATCAGCATGTGGAGACCCTTGAAGGTACGGCCCAGTACGCTCGAGCTTTGTCAATGGGATGGTGACCAAGGCCCACGAAGTAGACATGCTGGCCGCGACGATAACTGAAAACAGAAGGGCGGAGAACGATCGCTGCATGATGACTATGGCGGAGATTTTTACCCGTTTGCATGGGTGATGGAGCCGACAACCCATTTATACCAAAAGTATGTGCCTATGGGCAGCAATATGAGGTGGGATGAACACAAAACCCATATAGCCTTTGATTCAAGAACGTAAGCGACATCTACTGAATAGCAGTAATATAATACCGTTAATACCACGACCTACTGCAGCAGTGCGTGGGTACTGTGGCGCAACAGAGAATCCGGCATTGCATAACCTTCGCTAGGACCTGTTACCAGACTTGTAGGACAGATTAAGGAAGAGAGTAGTTCGAACGACCTGTTGGATGCGAACACCACAAGGCTCACGAACGGTAACGAGTTTCCCCTAGTTAGGCCGTATACCACATACTAGAAAGACAGCAGTCGTTTCTTCTTGATCCAGATTGTCTGAAACAAACTTGAACTAGCTGGTTACACTCTGCCAACATAACGGATTATTGGAATTACTGAATCGTTGCATTGCGGCTGTGATCTCGGAAAAACGTAGTAGATGAAAAAAGTAGTGGAACATGAATCAGGCGCGGAAGATAATCACGCTAAGTACCAATTCAAGTAAAGTGCCGTTCAAGTTGAACCATTTTCCAGGGCAAGTCTAGAACCCCCCGCATAAAACAAGGCAACACGACGAAAAGCAAAACCGTACAATTGTCCAATTGGATTATACGTCACAACACACGAGCCTGCGGCGCGTCCAAGAAGCTGGAGTTTTGCCAAGGACCAGGCAGAACTTTCAACTCAGGCAACACTAGCATCGGATATCGCCTTTCATGGCTTTTTGGCAAAAGTTCAAGCGCCTTCGGGCTCCTGGCCATCATGAGAAATACCTCGAGTCAATGACCGTCGAGGACGCCAATTATCCTACTGAAGCCCTGTATACCATGAAGCTGCTAGGACTGACACCGCGATCATGAACTCCATATTTCCAGGGAAGAAGCTTTTCGAGCGAGGAAAGACGATGAACTGTTCTTGCGGTTACGCCGTTGCATAATAATAGACAAGAAAAAATTGCAAGAAAGAATCCCTACAGACTACCAGTGGCCACGATGCGCGCAGGTCCGCAGGAACTCGTCTGAGTAAGCTTCATGATCAAGCGGAGCTTTACAAACGATACATCACCAACGCGGCACCCCAGCTTTAACCTTCGCTGAAGTAAGACTAGTTGCGTAACGTTCATCGACATCCGCATTGCAACCCATATCTTTGATCAAGGTCATCCACCCGAATTCAACCATGTCAAGATCAACACAGCTTCAAGTTCTGACGCCTATGTAGCTCGATTTGGTTTCCATTATAGGCATCTAAATGTAGGAGTGCTCGTGATCAGGAGGGAGGGTGCTGTTGCGTAATTGGCAGTCTGCCCGCTCTGGAACGAGAGAGATGGAAATAATTAATGGATCAAGCTCAAGATTTGTATTAGACGTTTCAAACTCATCAGTTCGTACCAAAGTTTGAAACATTACTGACGGATCGTGTGGTGAGTAGCTGCACTAGTACCATAGTTTTCTCGTAATTCGAGTCTGCTTCTGGCACCTGCAGGATGCACATTCACCCAAAATGAATGTTGTACTCCGAATCTAAACGCTGCATGTAGATTGTTTGCATAACTTATACAAAAATGGAACATATGTACATGCTACCATAGCAAGTGTACAATTCTATACAGCAGGAACCAGTACTATTACACACAACAGCAAAAATCAAAACGTTCTGAGCAAGAAGTGAGGCGAATATTCAGTAGTAAAAAAGCAGCTTCAAACATAGGAAGACATGGATAATGATGTGACTTGCTATAATGGTAGCCATTGCAATGAGAATCGTGCAATATAGGCAAGAAGCGAAAATAGTCTCACATAGAGCAATAGCTGTGGATTTCACAACGGTTGCTTGGGAATTAACTTGACGATTCTGTCCCGCTTGACAATATGCGCGTCCTTCCCGAAATAACGGGCGCCCTCGAAGGACCACTGCAGCGGACCGGTAATCCAATTCTGCAGTCCTTCGACGTAGATAGCCACATCCTTGTCAATTTCTTCTCCCCACGAGGGGAGAATAGCACGGTTTTCTTCGAAGCGTTGAAGGGAGATATTGCACAGCTGGCCGCAGTGGTCAACAGCACCTTGCAGGTCGAGACCTTGATGGACCATGAGAACAGCAACCAAATTATGTGGGTTATGGTGAGATTGCTCCTTGTTATAGGAGAAAATATCCTGTCAGCAGCGATATCAACAGTGCCCCGACTTTTGACGACAGAATGAGGTATTACATTTGACCAAGAAACGAAGTCATTGGTAGCCTCCTCCAGGGCCATGATGACCGGGTGCGAGACTACTTCGTCTGGAAGATCAATCCGACTGACAAATTCGATAAAGGCAAAGCAAGCCTTGCAGCCGCTCAAGTCGCGCCTCAATTCGATGTAAGATTCAACATCATAGATGTATCCCTTGGCGAGGTTGTCTACCTCCTTTGCCGCAGAGATGAACCACAAGTCCATGGTATGAATAAAGCGCCTTGTGCAGCCAGGGCCGCCAGTCTCCTTAAAGCGACTGAAGTATCTAAAAACCGTAGGTTAGAATGTGTGCGTGGCAGAGAAAAATAGACACACGATTTGCACAAAATTCCACTAAATCTTTCCGTCTGGAAGTTGACGGGATCGCGGAACGCAGACATGCAGCAGTCACGTACTCCCCACGCATCATTAACATCGGACTTCTCGGCCTCGAGCCAATCGTCCATTTTGAACGACCAGGCCAGAAAGTCCGCACAGACTCTGAGATGGAAAGCATCCGCATCAGGGTAACATGATGAAGCGAAGTAACCTGGACGCAAGATCGTAGTATATTTGGTAGCCTCGGGCTCTACTAGATGAGCTTGACTACAGAGCCATTGTCCACAGGCGCGAGATACCGGGTCACAGTGAGGGTTCAGTCGGATGGGGTAGCGGCAATTGGTGAAGAAGTCAGGTATGATGAACTCTGCGGGCTCTGTGCCAGAACAAGTGTCAGTGCAGGTTGCAGTAGGAGACAGGGAGGTTGTCGGACTCATATCGTGAACGTTGAGATGAGCGAATTGAGAAATCAGAAACTCAAGTTGTGAGACAAGGGCTCTGAGATATGTTAGTCTTTATATTTATGCCGATCTTGCTAGCGGGTGTATCGTGTTGGCTCAAGCCATCGCATGCTTTTGAAAAGTAGGGTACACCGGTCAGATTGAAAGAAAGAAAGCGGGGGTGTCTCACATACCCGGGTACCAGCAAGGTTTGCATCGCGCTTCTATAAACAAGGTGAAACATCGCAGCGCTAGGCTTTAGAGTCTCCTATGTCACGGAAAATCTGAGTCAAATGCGACGCGCTATTCCATAGACAGGATGTACAAAGAACAAGACTTTTCTTACTACGCAGGGTGTTATGTTTCAACGTTTTCGTATCAGTATATCTCGTCTGTGAACATGACGGATCGCTCACCTCGAGCCTTTTGCTTTGCATTCCATTTCTGAAAGTCGGTCGTATGACTAGTAGAGGTAGTCAAACACAAAGATGATGAACCTCGTATCTGACCGTTGGCGGCGGCGATTCACTTGTATGTAAATCAGGATTGACGAACCCACCTAAGATCTGTTAGTTGACATCACGATTCATGATACCATATATAGAGTATCAGAACTTCATCGGATCTGCTGGGCAAGCCAAAGAAGGCACAACGGCTAACCACATGTCAACTTGCAGGTTTCAGGGCGGAATACAGATTATAGATAAACCTGTCGAGGAAGAGTATGATTGGTCCGCTCGGCTCTGCAGCAGTGCGAGTTGGAGACCACCGCTCAATCAAAATGCTAGTCATCTAGCGCGTCAATCACAGTATCTGTTGTGGTGACACATTAATGGCCACGAAACACGGAACTGCCGTGAATATCGCCCGAATCCGTCTCATGCGATAACCCACCATCGATAGTAGTTCCTATAAAGCTTGTTTGTCACCATGAATGATCTGCTCAAATAATTCAGGTTGTGCTTCGTTGCTCAAGTGATAGATGCGTTATAGTCACATCAGCGTCCAGAAATAGGTCACATGACTCATCAGAAAAAATCCTTGTGAAGCCTGCTGTAGTCGCAAGTCGGGAGATATGGCAAGAACAGAGCATTCTGAAATGAGGATATTGGCATAATTTCCAAATCTTGGTGAATCTTGGTGAGTGTGTGGCACGTACCGCACGTAGCCTATATTTTCTATGTCATTGTGAGTACACCGATTGAGGTGAAACATAACGAGCAATGTTTGATGGCCGTCAGGGAGCAACTGAACCCTCTTCCTAGCCCAGTAGGGTTCGGTCCTTCCGACTTCCACTATGCTCCGTGGAACAATTCCCAAAAGCTTTCATCATTAAGTCGAAAGGCAGACGTGAGGAGCAGAAAGGAAGGTAAAAAAACTTTAGGAAAACAACAATTTACGTCTCGGAATGTATTCAAGTAGATTTGCGAATAATCATGGACTTACAACAAGAGAATACGGGCCCGGGGATGGAGTGAAACTACTAATGTGTCATGCAGACACTGCTCAGAGTCCGTCGGTGCTCCTCTAATGAGGGTACAAGATAGCGCCTATAAAAATTGGGGGTCCAAGGAGCCCTTTATAGAAGACGAAGGAAGTGAAGTGAAACTAGTGTGTCGTCAGAAATAGAGACATCATTCCAGAATGGCGGTAAATGGTGGTGTAGGATTAATCCAAGATTAATCACGTAATCATATGACATAAGTTCAACATCCCTTGTGGAGCAACCTACTGTGACTTGCCGTACTCATCGCATCGTCGGTGTAAGCGGTGTAAGTTGCGCGTCAAGCTTTCAAGCCTCAGGCGTCAAGCTCAAGGCCTAATATCTGGCATATTGCATTCAAACAGTCTATCACATCCGCGCACGCACAAAATTTGGACCTCCGGCCTTCGCACCGCTCGCATTTCTTTCCCCTTTCCATTTCATTCTGGCCTCTTCTCCCTTTCTGATTTTGTTTTCAAAACGTTCCATGGTTGAATGTTGCTGCCGCTGTCGTGGGTCTGCATCGGGATCTAATCATCCAATGACCGTCTGCCTTCCGGGAGACGGTTCGTATCATACTGACTAATTGAACGTGCTTCATAGCTGTCACTACCCTTTGACATAGCCATCCTTTCATCGGCCCTTTATTCGCGCGAGGCTATGGAGTAGTATGAACATGGATTATCGCGAGTCAAACTTACCCCGTCTTATAATTAGGGACCATAAGTATGCACGTCGCACGAGCTGCCACTCTTCCGCACCACCGGCAACTTTTGCAATGGATGAATACACTGTTCATGGGTTTATTGAGTATCCTATTCATCCTTTTTTATTTCTTGCCCTCAGGATGATTATGCATCTTGTACATCTTTCCGCGTCCAGCACAGCCTTACCTCTTGCATCATGCGACCGTCAGCTCCTACCTGACTTCCCGTATACATGTGCATGTAGCTCGTTCTCTGTCGCTGTACACTGGTTGTGTGCCCGATCTTCACAAACGACACCGCACGAATGTGACACTGTCGATTTTGCAATGCGTTGCCTTAGAGTCAGTTTGGTTGTGATACCTTCGAGAGCACTCATATCTCTGTCCGGCTTTTCAGGCTGTGCGTCGTGCGTACAATGCGCAAATCTGTCATTAGACCTTGCTCCTTGAGGGCAGAACTAGCGACTACATGGGAGGTTTTTAGCAGAGTTGTACGGCGCTTGTTTTCTGACGGCGCAGAGCTTTGGCCGCAGTACCAAACGTGTTTCTGCGAGTTCATTGCCCCCAGCATCTGATGTCTCGGGCTATAATGTGTGTACACGACCGCGGTCTATTCACGTCAAATGCCCAAAGAAATAACATAGATACTAGAGCAGCACACAAAACATAGCCGAGAACGAGTAAACCTGTTTTAAAGAGCAAGAGTAGCTTTGAAAGATGCAGAAACTGAAAGACATAGAAACATGGTGTAAAACTGGCTATGAGTAGGATATAGGTAACAAATGCAGCAGGGAATTAATCTGGAACAGTAAATAGGTAACGAGGATATCGATGCACGAGAGCGGGTGCGCAACCAGGCGCAGTGTCCAAACAAGCAGCGCTCATCAAAGCGCGTTCAGGTTTCTTTCATTTCTTCATCGATGGTGCTTCCAAAATAACACTTATGAGCAGGGCTGGAGGAGATACCAGACGACATATTGGATGAGAAGTGCATCACAGAGCCAGGACTGAGTAATCCGGAGGTGTTAGGACCGGATACATAATAATTCATGAGGGGTTGACAAGGGGCAGGTATGATGAGCGCAGGAGGCGCGAGAGTACGCGTGTATTTTGCAGGTTGAGATGGTGATGGGGGTGGAAGTGCAGGAAGAGGGGCAGTAGGGGGCGGAGCGATTGGGACGGTTCGCTTGACTGCACGACGCAGGCTGCACACTATGAGTTCCAGAACGCATCCAATTACAGGCATTAGAGCCACTCACCGCAGTGAAGTGCCTGTGTTCAGACTGCCACTCCTTAATCTTCCAAAAAGACTGTTAGTGTCTGAAGCGTTCTCTGCGATGCTGCCTGCACGACTCCTAGTGGGAGACATGACGCCGGTGCGCTGAAGCGCGCTACCCGCATTTCGGGTCGGGGATTTGATAAGAGCCATTGGGTTCACGCTGATATTTATGCTACTGCGACGCCTGCGCATGCGAGGACGGTCAGCATTCGCAGTGGGTATTGCAGCAACATTATTTGAGTTGTCGCCGGGTGTTGGCGTCACGCTCAGATCGCGATCGACAGGGTGCATAGTGCTGGATGGCATCGGCATCGGCGAGGAGGGTGGTGCAGGAGTTGTTGTTCTTGGATGGTAGGGCGCGAGAAGGCCAGAAGAAAAGAAAGCAGAATAAGTGACCATCGTTAAAATCGAGAAGGCCTGTCTGAAGCTGCTACTGTAATTGAAGATGTTGGTCAAAGAACAAGTTGAACTTGAGTTTGAACCAAACCAAATTTGAACTTCTCCATAAGGATATATATGTCCGCAAGGGACGCGTTTAATTTTCATTTCGCTAGAACACTGCCACATCGTCAGTACTATCACTCCTGGGGTTCTGCAACATTTTCAATAAATCTTTTGTAACTCCTCAACCGCATCATATTATCTTCTACTGATTTGCACCATTATATATTCGTAGCTACTCTATATGAATATGATTTTTTCTGATTTTGAGGATTTTTTGGTGGAGTGTCGGATGAAGGCCGAGAAAATTCAGGGTCTGACTGGTATTCTGCAAAACATGGTCACGTCGTGTCACACGTCGGCACAGCAGCGGCACCGTCAACTTTCACTCTCCGAAGACTCTGAAGCTCGTCGTTGTGCATCGCTTTGAAAATGAATATTATTGAGGATCATGGTCTATATACTAATAATTGTAATTATAATGGTACTGTTGATAGAGTCCTGACTCATACAGCTGACGGCCTGCATCACCAGAGCCCCCAATGTCATACATCTGTATTGACATCCGATTCTGCTGAGTCCGAAGATACCGAAGCCGGAGAGGAACGGAGGAGGAGTAGAGGGTACGAGCGCAAGAAGTGTGCTGGGGACGGAAGGAACAGGGAGTACCTGTTGACGTCGGGACCAAAATGGTCCAAAGTAAATTTTTACCTTCAAAATAATCGAGAGCGCTTACTGTATAAATACTAGCGCCCAACCGTTGTGAGCGTCTCAGTTCTTTCTAGAGACTGAGATGTGAGTCTACACCTTTACCGTTATTGTTACACTTAACTGACTTAGCGTAGTTGCTCTTACCTGTTAGGTACACGCTTCGTCAATATGAGTTCTTTCTAGAGACTGAGACTTGCTCTTACCTGTTAGATCCTTTCTATCCCGCTCTACCTCTAATCTCTAGAGGTTATGAGCCCTGCCATGACCGCCGATACTACGCTCCCTGCCAGCACGTCCACCTTGTTCAATGTCCCAAAGCTTGCCGAAGATGGCACGAACTAGATTACCTATAAGGAAAGAAAATTGATGGCAATCAGTGCCCGAGGTTTGATGCGATATCTAGACAGTCGTGCAGCTGAACCATTACCATTCGTCATAGACGAGAAAACGGGACTTCCGCAGAAGTCCGATGGTTCGACACCTACCGAGAAGGAGATCGATGAGCGCAATAGACTCATGGACGAATACGACCAAAAGAACTCACTGGTCAAGCAGCAAATTTTCAGTACTATTACTCATCAGTCTACTCCTGTGCGTACAGAAGTCCGTAGCTGCCTCAGAGGTCTGGACAGAGATATGCCAGATCCACGAGGGTAAGACTGAGCTCGTCCAAATAGACCTGCGACGCCGTTTGCAGGACACCAGGTGCGAGGAGGGGGGAGATGTCAAAGTGCACTTCTCAGAAATGCTGCGCTTAAGAGAGTTATTAGTGGGCATGGGTGCAGCGATACAAGACACTGAATTCCACGCGATCATCCTCGGCTCACTCCCAGAATCGTACTGCCCTCTTCTATCGTCCATTAATGCAGCCGCCAAAATCACCAAGGTCCCTTTGTCGTCCTACGAGCTCATCAATATCATTAGTGAAGAATACGAGCATCGTCAACTCACCGAACGACGCCCAAGTAAAAAGGGCAGCTCAGGGACCGCACTGGCTGCGAAGGAGGGGAAGGGCAAGAGACATTCCGAAACCTTGTCCTCTGCGAGCAAGTCGAACCCTGTTACGACTTGGATGGTATCTGTTGGCGATGCTCAAACAGAGCTTGTGTCGTCAACGGTCTGTGGACGTCCTTGGGCTAGCCCAAGGTTAGGGGTCGTACTTGGCGTGTCTTCGGCAAGTACGATTTGACGCCTATGTCCAAATCGGGTAGCTTATGTCACGCGGGTGCGAGACGATAAGCTATATCGGCCTAGACTTACGACACCCGAAGGTTAATCGTAAGGATCGTCGTTAATTAGAAGGACAGAAGTCCGACTAGTTAACAGGGGCTTTGTTCGTCGACGAAGTCGATGAGCAAAGGTCGAGACTATAGGCTTATCCGCGAAGAGCAGATAAGAAGATAGAATATAGACTGCTGGCGAGGCAGAAGGATCACTCTGGTGAGAGTAGGAGGTCAAGAACCAAGTAGATTCAAGTTAGGGAATATGGTACATGGTAGCGAGTTTATATAGAGGACAGGAGACGTATTAGTGGATGATAACTCGTACTACCGGGAGAGGCAATCGGTAAAGGGTAAGACCATAATAGGAAGGCACGTTCGGTCTAGGGTAGAACGTGCTAGATAAGAAAGTGAGTCAAAGATCGAAATAAGAAGTGAAACGCGCAGGGGCACGATCGTGCAACTGCGGATCTAAGTATAAGTCGCATGTGCGACTGCGCACCGAGTCAGAGATCATAAAAGGGAACAGGGCAAAGGGGATGCGTCGTGCATCATATCATAGGTTACCGTCCGGACGGTAAGGGCAAGGGGACTGTCCGCAGGATCAGTCAGGTGGTGAAACGGAGCATGGGTATGCTTCGTCAGCGAAAGGATCCGGCCAAATGTACTGGCTTTGCTGAAGCGACAGGTAGAGGGCGAAAGGGAATGCGAGGATGACGAGGATGACAAGGGTAAGGTCGGGGTAAGGGTATGATGCGAGGGCTGATACGAGGAGGATTAGGAGAAAAATAGTAGGGGCCCAAGCGTCTAGATGTTCTTGTAACATTACCCCGGTTTCTAGGACTGAAATCAACGAGTTCAGTTATCCATGTTGTCATACCAGGAGGGGTCGCAGTCGAGGTCACGGAGTATGTCCATGGCTTCCAAAGCATTCTCTTCTCTATCTTGTTCGAGTCGTGCAGCATCGTGATCATATGCTGCCTCTAACTGACGCATGTCAGTGTAGAACGTTTCCGAGGATATTCCTCGACGAAGGATCTTCTTGCCGTGAAGGCGAGGGCAGAAGGGAGTGAGATGTCCGGGGGCGAACAGTCCACAAATGCGGCAGAAGTATCGCTCGCATTGTTTCTGTTTGTGGCCGTACTGGTGGCAGACCCTGCACTTAAAGTTGCACTGGTAGGGTTGTGGGGTCGTCCTAGTGTGCGTGTCGTTAAGTATCTGTTGCCTGGTGGGATCTTGGCCCGGTACATGTCGAGTGGTGGGTAATCCGAGTGCAAGAATGCGCTCGGTATTCAGTCGGCGACTTCGTCGAGGGGTACGTGTGGGTGGAGGAACAGGGATAGGGGTATCGTCCCTGATGATAGGTGACCCGATAGATAATATCGGTATGTCATCGGTAGAGGTGAACCCTGGAGGGGGAGTGGTAAGACGAGCTTCCAAGCTCGGTTTGTCTTCTTCGTTCGTCTTTCTCCAAGGTGGTGTGCGAGTTTCCTTACTCGACTTTTCTTCTTCGTGCTTCTTCTTCCCTTTATAGGGAGCAGGTAACGGGTCGTTGGCTACGACCTCGTCGTTGATGATGGCAGCTCGGAGTTCTTCGAGCTCGTCGCTAGTCATCATCCTGTACTGCTCTTCTTCGTGTTCTGCGAACAGTTTGTCGATTTCTTCGGATGTGAGGTTGGTGGGGATAAGGTTGGATCGTTCAGGAGGGAGGAGTTGGAGCACTGCACTCGGCAGTACGCTCGACAACGGTTGCCTGTACAGGCGGTTGGTTGTATGCGATTTCTTCTTCTATCTTGACGACTACGTCGCCGAAATTCCTGGATGCGAGAAGGTTCAAGAGGGCCCTCTTGGCCTTCGTGACGGAGTATCGAGTGATCGGACTATGGGGAAGGATGCCATATGGTCCGGTTGTGAAAGCGACAGTGTCAACTGCCCGAAACGCGTTGACAAGCTCCAAGAGAACCGTGTCTTTGGTACGGTCAATATAGCTGTCGAGTCTAAGCGCGTACTGCGCGTCGAGAATAATGGCCTCCCAGAATGCCTTCTGAGAGTCCGGGGTCTGCGTGAAAGGAACGGTGAACTCGTGGATGAGTTCGACGATGGAGGGTGTGGAACCGAGAGAGATGGAGGAGGCATTGGACGAAGTGGTAGACATGGAGATGATGGTAGCTGGTTAACAACTGAGGAGCTTTGTTGTCAGCTTGAGTCTCTTCTTATAGTCCTTGAGCATCTCCGCTGCGGACTTCAAGTCCTTCTCTGGGATCCACGTTCGTTCGGAGGGTGGATAGCCAACCCAGGAGACCAGGTATCGGTGTTTCGTTCCGGTACCCCTGTGTTGGAGGATCGCTTCTATTTCGTAATGTTCTTCCCCGTCGATCAGGTCCGGTGGCGGTTCAGTATAGTTTGGGCCATGCACGTCCGTCTCTTGATAGGAGGATAATTCTGATGCATGGAACGTGGGATGAACACGCCAGGTGGCAGGGAGTTCGAGGGTGAACGTGATAGGGGATAGGACCTGTTTAACGGTAAAGGGTCCGTATCGTTTCGGTGCGAGTTTCTTTGAAGGGAAGTGGGTGATCAAATGCGCAGCAGACAGCCACACCTTGTCCCCAACCTTCCAAGGTTGGTACTTTCGCCCGAACGTGCGTTCTGCCATGCGTTGCTGCGCAAGGCTGTGGCATGCAAGGGCTTCTTCACGGATCTTCGCGAGTTTCTTGACTCGGATCTTCTGCTGCTGGCAGAGCTGAGTCGGGGAAGGCGTAAGGTATGCCTTTGGGTTCATAACCCATCATGAGGTAGAACGGGGATGCGTTCCGAGCGGAGTGTCGTCTGGAATTGTGGACGAATTCGGCCATGGGAAGGTGTTTGGCCCAATCGTTAGGAGTCGTCCTACAATAGATCCGAAGGTATGTCTCCAGCTCCTGGTTCATTCGTTCTGTCTGCCCATCCGTCTGAGGGATGATAGGCAGTGGAGAGGGCTACCTGGTAGTCCAGGAGCCGTCCGAGTTCTTTTGCTAGCTTCGAGGCGAATTGTGGGCCTCGATCGGAGATGATCTTGTCGTATAGTCCGAATCGCATAAACACCTTTTTGTAAAATAATTCAGCAACGCCTTCTGCAGTGATGGTTTTCTTGCAAGGCGAGAAAATTACCCCCTTCGTAAGCCCATGGTCGACCACGACCATAATGGAATCATAGCCGGCGCTCTCCGGAAGATCAGTGATAAGATCGACTGAAACTTGGGAGAACGGTCGAGTACAGGTGGAGGGAATGGGCATAAGGGGAGGTGTGGTGGGATGAGTGTCGGATTTCATCTGCTGGCACATAGTGCAGCCATCAACGTATTGTCGGATGAAGGTGCCCATGCCGGGCCACCAATAGCTTTTCTTGACGTTCCATTCTGTATTGGAACGTCCGGGGTGCCCGGCAGTCGGGTGATCGTGGTGGAGCTCCAGAATGCGCTTCCGGAGGTCAGGGGGAACGTAGGCTCGGTCCTTGAAATAAAGGATGCCTTCGTCCATGCGCCAGTCTGACAAGGCAGACTTCATAGGGGGGGCGCAGAGGCCATTTAAGGCGTCAGCTGCTGTCTTTATAGTGAGATCAGCAGGGTTATCGTTCGCTGCTTTGAACTTTGACGCTAGGGCAGTGTCAATAAGTTTAACAAAGAGTGAATCTGGGAGGAGGACAACGTCCTCGTTATCTCGATCCGAATTGTCATGATCCGGTCGTCGGGAGAGAGCATCGGGTGCAGCAAGCTTGCTGCCCGGGACATGGTGGAATTGAAGATCGTACTCGCAGAGAGTGAGCTGCCAGCGGGCTTGCCGGCGTGTCAGCGTCTGCGAGGATCGGAAATACAGGAGGTTCTTGTGGTCAGTGAAGACGATCACCGGATGGGGATTGCCTTCAAGGAAGTGTCTCCATGCCTTCAGGGCACGGATAACCGCAAGAAGCTCTCGGTCGTAGATCTGATAATTCCGTTCCGCAGCGTTAAGGGACTGCGAAAGATATCCACATGGGTGGTAGGACCCATTGTCGTCGGTTTGTAGGAGGACTGCTCCTGTCGCAAATAGCGATGCGTCTGTGGCCAGTGCAAACTGGCGAGAGGGGTCGGGGTTCCGGAGTACAGGTTCGGTGGTAAAACATTGCTTTAGCTTCAGGAATGAAGCTTCGCAATCTGTGGACCAAGAAAACACGGTGTCTTTCTTTGTGAGGTCGAGGAGGGGGCGAGCGAGGTCGGAATAATGGGAGATGAAATGACGGTAGAAATTGCAGAATCCTAGGAAGGATCTGACTTCTTTCACCGTCGATGGAGTCTGCCATTCGCTGATCCCCTTGAGTTTTGCCGGGTCCATGGCAACCTGTCCGGGTCGGATGATCATCCCAAGGTACTCTACCTCTTGGGAGTCGAAAGTGCACTTTTCGGGTTTGAGGAAGAGTTGCTCCTGACGGAGCTTCTCTAAAACCCTACGGGTGCGCATCTGGTGTTCTGCAAGGTCAGAAGAGAATATTAGGATGTCGTCCATATAGACGATGAGCCATCCTTCATCTATCTCCTTGCTGAACGTCTGGTTCATGTAGGCCTGGAACGTCGCTGGCGAGTTACAGAGCCCAAAGAACATCACTTTTGGCTCGAAGAGCCCAAAAGTTGTCGAGAAGGCTGCCTTCCATCTGTCGTCGGGGTGGATCAAAATATTGTTGTATCCTGAACGGACATCCACTTTGGTGAAGTATTTCGCGTCTTTGAGTTTGGCGATGAGAGGCGGAATGAGCGGGAAGTGGATATGCGTTCTTGATAGTCCATTCGTTGATGTATCGGTAGTCCTGACAGGGGCGAAGGGAGCCGTCCTTCTTTCCTACAAAGAAGAAGCCAGAGGCTTGAGGCGACTTCGATGGTTGGATAAAATCTTTCTGGATATGTTCAGTCCAGAAACGCTTTAACCGCTTCATGTCTCTTTTGGAGAGAGAGGGTAAGCTCGGGAAGATTTTGGAATAAAACCTTCCTTCGTTTCGATCCGGTGGTCTACACCTGGTCTCGATGGGGGGAGCTTGTTAAGCCCATCCTTCGCGAATATATCTGCGAAGTCGTGAAGGTATTCGGGGACGAGCTCTTCGAATGGTTTCTTCTTCGTTTCTTGAGCTTTGTCCTTGGCGAATTCCTGCGCCTTGTTACTGGTTTTCGTGTACTCCTCCTTTGCCGTAGCAAGGATCCAAATGTTGCGAAGGGGAGTCTTCTTTGTCTTCGTGGTCTCCGTCTTGGAGGTTCCATCCCTAGTTAGGGGAGTGTCGAAGGTAAGGTTCTCGATCAATCTGACCGAAGAACCATCGGCCGAGTATTCTATAAGAATCTCGTCATCAGTCAAGGGGTAAGTCGCGACTTCCTTGACTTCGGGTAGGGGTTCGATCTTCCCTACCCAGACGTCTTCCATGACGTCAGTTTCTTGAGGCATTTCGAAATGCTTTTCTTCGGCGGGTACCTCCTTGGCAGGTTTTGCCTTCTTCGTCTTCTTTTTCTTCTTCTTGCGTCGAATTTCTTCGAGTACGTGTTCCGTACCCAGGGGGAGTGACTTGAGAGGTTTGAAAGGTGCCTCTTCCTCGTCCTCGATCATTGGTCGGAGACCTTCGAATCGGTAGGGGGTTACCCCGTTCCTTCTTTCGAATCTTGTTGAGTAGATTCTCAACGTATCTGGATCTGGGTGTGGGGAGCATTGTGATTTCGTTGCGTCCCCAATCGATATCCGGTTTCATGGCGGATAGCCAGGGTTTCCCTAGCAAGATAGTCGTCTCGTTCGGAAAGTCTAGTGACGTTAAACTTTCCCCACATAGTTCGTCCGTCGAGTCGGACGAAGAGTATGCAGTATCGGGTGACCTTCCCAGCAGTGGATTGGCTTCCATCTACTGTAGTGATGCGGAAGGGTTTCTTCAGGAGGTGGGTTTTAATATTGTGCTTCTTTACGAAGGTGTCACAAATAAATGTTCCCCCAGCCCCTGAGTCGATGATGGCTGTTGTTGCAACGGTTTTCGTACTCGTGGAAGAGAAAAGTGTCACCGGGACACGGAATTCATTTTCTTTTCCTACAGTATGAGTACACAGGATATCTAAGGAGGGGACGCACGTTGCTTTTGCGGTCCTCCGCTCTAAAAATCCTCTTCTCCTTGGAGCCTGTTGGTCTCCATGTCGTCTTCGGAGGTTTCGTCATCACGCTGGTCTCTACCAGTCGTTACCGGAGTCTTTCCTTTGGTATCTTTCTTCTCTCCACGTCGTATCTTCGGGTGGAATCTGGGATCGTTGGCTCTGTGGCCATGCTCTTTGCATGAGAAGCAAAGGCCCTTCTTGTAGCATTCGTCTTTCTCTGCCTGAGAGAGGGTGCGGTCTACGTCCATAGCGTTAGGGTCTCTGGACGATGAGACATTAGGCTTGGGGTAGTACTTGGAACCGCGAGGGGCGTATCGGGTGTGTTGGTTGCGGGAGTTGGCAGAGACGGCCTTGCTCCTGCGGTAGTTAGCGTCGAGCTGTACCGCAGAAGTGTACCACTTTTTCGATAGTGTCAGGAAGTGTCTCCTTCCTGTAGATTGCTTCGCGAAGGCTTGGGTTCAGGCCTTTCTCAAAGAAGTGTGAGAGTGTCACGCCTTCCTTGATATTGGCGATGGTAGCCAACGTTTTGAACTTCGAGATGTAGTCCGTAACGTTGTTTCCCATTCTGAGTTCGGCGATTTCGGTGAGGGCATTCACCTGCTTATCAACGGGTTGAAATGCAAGGTTGAATCCTTTCTCGAATTCTGCGAACGTTCCGAATTTCGGAGGGTTGGTGCTGAAAGCTTCGCGATAGAAGTTATCAGCCCATGCTTTAGCGCTGTTCTTTGTCATTAATGACAGGGCGACGGACACCATGATCTGCTCGCTGCAATAGACGGTGGGGTTGATGAGGAAGTACGTCTTTAAGCTGTAGAGCCATCGTTGTGCGTCGTCGGTGTTCCCATCGTAGTCCGTTGGTGACCCTGCTTTGAGTTCAGGGGCACGAACTACGACGGCGGTGGAGGATGATGGGTTAGACATTCTTGTCTTCGGATTGGCGCTAGTGTTTCGGGGAGGTACTTCGTCTGGAAAGTCCTCTTCAGAAGTCGGAGTGTTTCCTAGATCTTCTTCGTCGTTCAGTCCCTCGTCTGAGTGGTACTGCTCTGTCGGTGAGGTGGGAGAGCTAAACTGTCCGTCTACCTCTTCTTCGTCAGGATCTTCCTGATTCGGGTCGCGCTCCCAAGAGAACTTGCGTGTCCAGGGAGTGGTCGTCTTGTATCTGTTTCTGTCCTCGATAGGTGTCGAGGGCTAGAAGGTAACTTGAATCTTTTGTTACGACTTGGATGGTATCTGTTGGCGACGCTCAAACAGAGCTTGTGTCGTCAACGGTCTGTGGACGTCCTTGGGCTAGCCCAAGGTTAGGGGTCGTACTTGGCGTGTCTTCGGCAAGTACGATTTGACGCCTATGTCCAAATCGGGTAGCTTATGTCACGCGGGTGCGAGACGATAAGCTATATCGGCCTAGGCTTACGACACCCGAAGGTTAATCGTAAGGATCGTCGTTAATTAGAAGGACAGAAGTCCGACTAGTTAACAGGGGCTTTGTTCGTCGACGAAGTCGATGAGCAAAGGTCGAGACTATAGGCTTATCCGCGAAGAGCAGATAAGAAGATAGAATATAGACTGCTGGCGAGGCAGAAGGATCACTCTGGTGAGAGTAGGAGGTCAAGAACCAAGTAGATTCAAGTTAGGGAATATGGTACATGGTAGCGAGTTTATATAGAGGACAGGAAACGTATTAGTGGATGATAACTCATACTACCGGGAGAGGCAATCGGTAAAGGGTAAGACCATAACAGGAAGGCACGTTCAGTCTGGGTAGAACGTGCTAGATAAGAAAGTGAGTCAAAGATCGAAGTAAGAAGTGAAACGCGCAGGGGCACGATCGTGCAACTGCGGATCTAAGTATAAGTCGCATGTGCGACTGCGCACCGAGTCAGAGATCATAAAAGGGAACAGGGCAAAGGGGATGCGTCGTGCATCATATCATAGGTTACCGTCCGGACGGTAAGGGCAAGGGGACTGTCCGCAGGATCAGTCAGGTGGTGAAACGGAGCATGGGTATGCTTCGTCAGCGAAAGGATCCGGCCAAATGTACTGGCTTTGCTGAAGCGACAGGTAGAGGGCGAAAGGGAATGCGAGGATGACGAGGATGACAAGGGTAAGGTCGGGGTAAGGGTATGATGCGAGGGCTGATACAAGGAGGATCAGGAGAAAAATAGTAGGGGCCCAAGCGTCTAGATGTTCTTGTAACAAACCCCAATATCACTTGCTACAATTGTGAGAGAAAGGGCCACTACAAATCCGATTGTTGGCGACCTGGAGGTGGAAAAGAGGGCCAAGGCCCGAATCAGCAGAAAAAGAAAGGTGAAAAGGGGAGGAGGGAGACGGCAAACTCAGCTTCAAATGCAGGATCCAAGTCCCAAGACCAGTATGCATTTGTCTCGTTCGACTTGGCAAGCATTGCCAAGGACCTGAAGGTACCTGCCGAGCACCGGGGTGTGATCATCAATTCTGGCGCCACCTCTCATTTCTGCCCAGACCGGGCAAAATTCACCAATTTCACCGCCATACCACCCCAAGAGATCCGCACTGCTGATGGCTCTAGTTTGAGTGCCGTAGGACGAGGAGATGTGGACTTAGAGCTACCCCTTGGTGAGCATTGTACAAAAGTCACACTCAAAAATGCACTGTACGCACCGAAAATGGCCTTCACGCTCATTTCCACCAACCGAATTGCAGAGGCCGGGATGGCCGTGCTGTTCGAGGGCCGAATGTGCAAAGTCCTCTCAAAGGGCCCCGAGCGTCGTACCATTGCCAAAATTCCTCAGGTCGAGGGCCTGTACAGCGTGGCCACACAACATCGGCGTCAGCATCATGCGAATCTAGCCCATGGAAAACTCACCGTGTCGGAGCTCCACAAGGTGTTGGGCCATACCTCCCAGACGGCAGTAGCAGAGGCTGTATGGAAGGGATTGGTGACAGGTGTCGAGCTAGACTCCACCTCGAAGCCGGAATTCTGCGACATCTGCGTTAAGGCCAAGTCAGCGAGGAAGCCATTCCCAGACAAGGTGACGAGGTGAGCACTCACCTACAGCGAACTTGTCCACACAGACTTGTGGGGCCCAGTGCAGACGGCCAGCATCAACGGGTCGCTGTATTACATCAGCTTCACCGATGACTACAGCAGACAGACCCGCATGCGGTTCCTGAAACTGAAAAGTGAGGCACTTACCGCCTTCAAGGAGTTTGAGGCATGGTTGGAACGCCAGAGGCCGGGCACCAAGCTGCAGAAAGTCCGTTCGGACCGAGGAGGAGAGTACCTGAGCGCAGAGTTCGATGAATACCTGCGTCAGCATGGGATCGAGCGACAACTGACGGTTCACCACTCACCTCAGCAGAACGGCGTGGCTGAGCGCCTGAACCGCACGATCATTGAACATGCGCGTGCGATGCTCCTGGCAAAAGACTTGCCAAAATTTCTGTGGGCTGAGGCCGTCAACTATGCCACCTGGCTGAAAAATCGCTTACCATCGAGGGCGACCCCTGGAACTACGCCCTATGAGCTTGTGCATCAGCGCAAGCCCAGCCTGGCCCATGCACACGAGTTTGGGGCTACCGTCTATGTCCACCTGTTGGAAGTGGGGAAGCTGGATGCGAAGGCGGAGGAGGCGGTTTTCGTAGGGGTGGACGCTGAAAGCAAGGGTTACAGAGTGTACTGGCCCTCTAAAAGGCGAGTTTCCATAGAGAGAAACCTCACCTTTGCGCCCTTAGGAGTGGTGGTTGCTGAAGATGTCCTGGACGAGGGGGAGTCCTGCACCTGCGACCACGACTGTGACTGCTACTGCTACTGCTACACCCGGGCAGCCACCTGCGACCATGACTGCTACTGCTACTGCTACTGCTACACCCAGGCAGCACAACTCACCATCCGCCCAGTCCATCTACCCACCACCTTCGACCACGAGATCCACCCGTGCCAGGGAACTGCCTGGCTACTACGCCAAGCTCCAAAAGGGCCAGATATCGAAGGAGACCGCCTCATTGGCAATGAAGAAGCTGTTAGAAGAAGCGTCAGAAGTAGACCTACTCAACGAAAAGGCTCACCTGGAGCTAGCCTTGGCGACCGTGGAGCCAGAGCCCACATTACAGCAGGCGCTGAATGGGCCGGACAGAGCAGAGTGGCAAGAGGCAGTTGACTACAAGATCAGCCAGTTAGAGAAGCTAGGCACGTGGGAAGTAACTGACTTACCTAGAGGTGCCAACGTCATACCGTGCCACTTCATGCTGGCAACCAAACGCGGACTGGACGGAGAGAAGCTCAAGCTTCGAGCGCGCCTCGTGGCAAATGGACAATGGCAACAGTACGGCGTTGACTATTTCGACACCTTCGCACCCACCGCCAATATGATCACGATTCGAGCGGCTCTGACAATGGCGGCTCAGAACGACTGGGAAATCCATCAAGTCGATATAAAAAGTGTGTACCTTTATGCTACCGTCCAGGAGGAAATCTACATGCGCGCACCGCCAGGATACCTGAAGGAGGGCCAGAACGGAAAAGTTTTGAGGTTGAGGAGGAGCCTGCCAGGGTTGAAACAGGCAGGGTTCGAGTGGGCGGAAGAGTTGGCAGGAGTCTTCAAGGATCTAGGGTTTACCAGGTCGAAAGTGGACCAGGCCGTTTACTACAAACGTGCTCCGAACGAGCATATTGTCATCACTGTCTCCGTCGACGACATGGCCGTCACCACTAACCATATCTCCCACATACGCCACTTCAAGGAGGACCTTAAGCGATTCTTCGAGATCTCGGACCTGGGGGAGCTGAATTGGTTACTGGGGCTGAAGGTAACGAGAGACCGAGCAGGACGTACCTTAACCCTATCCCAGAAGGCCTACGTCGACACTGTCATCGAACGGTTCTACCTGAATGATGCCAAAAGTGCCCAAACACCAATGGAGACCGGACTTACCTTGTCAGTTGAGCAGGGACCGGGAACCACTACGGAGCTGGAGGCTATGCGAGACGTACCATATCAGCAGGCCATTGGGTCACTGATGTACGCAGCAACCAGCACCCGCCCGGACATAGCGTTTGCAGTTGCAACGCTGTCCCAGTTTATGCGGAACCCGGGGAGAGCACACTGGGAGGCGTGTAAGCGGACACTGCGCTACCTAAAAGGCACAAGTGAGTATGAACTCACCCTAGGCTCAACAGACGGAGGGCTCGAGGCATACGTCGATGCCGATTGGGCGTCCCAGCCCCACAGGCACTCCATGAGCGGGTATATTGTCCTCCTGAATGGTGGTCCCATCGCCTGGAGCGCCCGCAAGCAACCACTGATAGCCCTATCCACCGCAGAGGCTGAGTATATCGCCCTGACAAGTGTGGTATGTGAGCTACTTTACCTTCAGTTGCTGATCAGCGAACTCTACGACCCTGCCCCCCAACCGATTCCCATCTTCTGCGACAATCAGGCAGCCATAGCCCTCGCAACGAATGGGAAGTTTCAGTCCCGCACTAAGCACATCGACCTCCGTTACCACTTCGTCTGATCCCACGTCAAGGACGGCATCTTCAAGCTCCACTATTGCCCCAGCGAGGACAACATAGCCGACGCCTTCACCAAGGCACTCCCTCGTCCACGCCTTCAGAAGCTACGCACGCGAATGAGCCTGGCTTGCGCTTGAGGGGGAGTATTGACATCCGATTCTGCTGAGTCCGAAGATACCGAAGCCGGAGAGGAACGGGAGGAGGAGTAGAGGGTACGAGCGCAAGAAGTGTGCTGGGGACGGAAGGAACAGGGAGTACCTGTTGACGTCGGGACCGAAATGGTCCAAAGTAAATTTTTACCTTCAAAATAATCGAGAGCGCTTACCGTATAAATACTAGCGCCCAACCGTTGCGAGCGTCTCAGTTCTTTCTAGAGACTGAGATGTGAGTCTACACCTTTACCGTTATTGTTACACTTAACTGACTTAGCGTAGTTGCTCTTACCTGTTAGGTACACGCTTCGTCAATATGAGTTCTTTCTAGAGACTGAGACTTGCTCTTACCTGTTAGATCCTTTCTATCCCGCTCTACCTCTAATCTCTAGAATCTGCACTCCACCAACTCGAAAATCCTGAGACATACTAGCGAGAGGTCTATCAACCGGTGCGAAGGGAGGGTGAAGAACAGGTGGAGACCGAGGTACAGAATGGTGCATTGAATAATATGGAGGTGCATAGCCGGGTGGGGGCAGATCCATGGCTGACATTGAGGAATGAGTGACAGGCACTGGCAGCCGCGGTTGATACCTGGATGGTTGTTGAATCGAATTTGGGGGAATCATATCTTGCGGGAATTCAGGCGCCACACTATTGTCATTTTTGAGACGGCGCCTGCGAGAACGGGGGGGATTAAATAAACCATCATAGCGTTGATTTTTCTTGAGTTCCAGGTGGTCGTTGAAGTGCTGCAAATTTCGCTGTAACAATTCACCAGCGGTTTGGAGGCATTACGAGGATACGAGAACAATGTGAATGCGACTGACTGGAAAGTGCCGTGTATCAAGCCGAGTGTGCCGTAGAGGAGATTGACTTTCTTACACTCTCCTATCTGTTGTCATGCTTTCATACATGTCCACAATCCTCCGTCTATAGCATCTTAAAACAAGAGAATGACCTCTATCGAAATTGTGTTCTGACACCCTGACAAGGTGTTTGATATACCCTGGGTGTAATTTTTTGACTATCTCTCTAGGATCTATGGGATCTGGATCATTTATGATTATACAAGGTTGCAAATTACCACTATTCCGTCTCTCGCAGCTGCAACACTCAAGAAATTTCTATTCTACTTGGACAGTACATCATCTCTAAGTAGCCTACATGCATCTAAAGTTTTTCGAGGTGATTCAAGCAGCGCATTGAGGTGTTTTGAACAATTTGCATATTACATCCAGTTGCAGATTCCCAGGAATGATAGTACTTCAGTGGCCACCTAGCCAGGCCTTCCCAGCGAAAATGGAGTACCGAAGTGAGATCTGCTGGCATCTGCACAATATCAATATTCATCTACAACTTAATTCAATTGTCCGACATCCCAATCTTGCACTAGTGGCAGGCCAAGTAGTAGCGAGAGGTTGTCCCATTCTCTTCAACATATTTGCCAGCTCGCCATGCAAGGCCGACTAGCTCAGTTGGTTAGAGCGTCGTGCTAATACGGTTCGTTGCTAAGAGCGTGTGTGTGACCGGTATTCACGCCCTTACCGAGGAACTTGATACGCGAAGGTCTTGGGTTCGATCCCCACGTTGGCCAATCTTTTTGTACACTTCCCACAACGGCTCTGTCTATCCATCTTTGTTCTTGACACAATGGCAAGTGACTCAGTCACGAGGCTTTGCAGTTAGAACGGTGACTGTATCATTTGATGTTCGTACAGAGGACTCATTTCACAGCTATTTTTGAGGTGCAGGGGAAACGAATTCTGTGACACCATTCTTATTTGTTTGAAGTTTGACGATATTACAAACAAAGTCACTTCAAAATCTTCAAATCAACAAGGCTGCCCGGAATAACTTGCGCGTCACACTTGGCGGTCTGATCAGTTTCGACCATTACTCTGATAACATATTTTCCAAGCGGATATACATTCAGTAGTCCGAAGACTGCATCACACGTCTCAGTGGCAACCTCTTTGAACACTATTTCAACTCCTAGTACTTCCTGGAAGGTACGCACTCACTCGATAATTTCGGTCAATATGCTTATTTGTCCCTGTAGATCCGCAAGGGCAATACATTTCTTGTTCATGGCAGCATGCGGAATTCGAGTGATTGAGACTGATCCTGGCGCGGACCCGTCATGAGTCGTTCACTACAATTATTTCACCTAATATCTTGAACTTACAGTGGTTGTTTGACACGATTATTTGGTAAAGTGAGCGCAAGCAAGTACTTATTGTAGTGAAACTATGGTAGTACCCTACTTACAGTCCAAGTAGGTATTTAGTAGCAATTTTCCATTAACATCGAACCAATATCCTGACTCCCAGAAAAGTTTACTCAATTGCAACTTGTCATCATTGCCTCGGCTGTATTACATCATCTGCCGCATCTGGGGAGGAACAACTTTACTACGTTCTGTGATCCATCAACTCGCGATCGCTCGTGCGTCAACCGAGCCAATATGTTCTTCATCGTGAGTACATCTCTCCCAGATATCCGTCACCATGAAATCTATCATGACCAAACTTCAATGCTCAGAAAGAATTGACGCACACAATTCTCCTCCATCCGTCATACTTTGGGCCTCGGATGCTCCAGTTCCTCGAGTCAAAACTCTACTCAGACGTCGAGGGAACATGTTCAGGCGCTTTCGGATACATTATCGCTGTCGTCTCTATCCTGGATATCGGAAAAGGCATGGTACTGAGCGGAAGTGGCCAGGCCGAATTCATCACCCGCTATCGTGCAATAGTCTTCAAGCCATTCAAAGGAGAAGTGGTCGATGGGGTCGTGAATAACGTTAACAAGGTGCTCCAAACCCCGTTACCTCTCCTTGACTCGCACTGAATAGCGCGTAGATGGGCTTCTTTGCTGACGTCGGGCCGTTGACAGTTTTCGTGTCTCACCAAGTGAGTTTGAATACCCCTCCATTCTGCTTCACTCAGCATCTCGTACCATTTCTAGCTGATACATCCGGACATGAAATTTGACCCAACCTCAAATCCACCATCCTTTGCATCAGAGGATCAGGTATCGTCCATTTATGTGTCGTCCCCCTAATATCCCTACCTTGTCTCGAACAGATCATCGAGAAGAACACTCGTGTACGATTAAAAATTGTTGGAACGCGCGTGGACGCTACCGAAATCGTGAGTCTTTTAATCTTAGTGCGACTATAACTGTTAACGCAACGTCAGTTTGCCATCGGAACGATCAAGGAAGATCATCTTGGTGTTATAGACTAGTCAAAAGATCGAATTTGGACGATCACCCTTTGTATACCTGCTATCACTGTATCCGCTGTGCTATTTACTGCAAAGTACTAATGTCATCCTCTTAGTCCAATTCATGCGCTTGATTAAATACCATCGGACGAAGGCATCTCACGACATGATACCCAAAGAAAAATAAGAACCAGAATACATAGGAAAGCAACTGGCTATGACCTACAAGGATAAGTATTCCAAGTATGAGCTATTATATATATGTAGTCAAAGCAGTCTTGTCTATGCATATGTAGACCTCTGCCCCGTTCATTCCTCATCCTCGAAATGCAGGACCTGCGCATCCTCGTCTACAGGTACATCCCTATATCCACGCCTCGCACGGTAGCCCATCGATACAGATTCTAGGTTTGACGCTACATATTCGAACGCGATGCCGGCAAGCCCGAGAAGGAACCATGGTACAGATGCCAGCGTAGCCATCGCACCAGACCCTGACCCATGCGAATAGTCGCCTCCGGGTAAACGAATCGTCCTGTGTGTCAACGATAAACATACAACACGCGCACATAAAGTAGATGTCACTTGCCCTCTCGCCATTCCGCTCTTGTTGTACCACCACCATGCAACAAGCGCTGTGATTGCAAAGGGAAACAAAATGACCATCATCCAGAACATCGCGCTGTGGCCATTAATGCCGGGACACAGGTGTGCCGTGCCTCGGTCTATGCGGTCGCCGCCCTCGCAAGTGGAATAGTGCACCTTGCGGTACGCCGTGCGTTCATACCAGTAGTCTTCTCCGTTGCGACATGAATCATCGGGCGGTCGTGGAATCGTGCCTGGAACAAGAACGCATTCACCTTGCCCGTTGCGGACATAGTTGAATTCGCTGTTTTTGGTCCCAGATTTAAATTAGCTCCAAGCAGGTGGTATCATACCCGTGACTCACCACTCAAAGTCCTCCGAGGTGCATGTGCAATTCCGTACAATGTTGTCTAGTGCCTTGGGCGTGTCTCCAACGACACAGTTCACATCACGTTTACGTCGGTGGTAGAGCGTCTGCACATGACATGGGTGACAACGGAAAAACTTAAGTTAGGACGACTCACCTGTCGACCGAACAAGCAAAGCGAGTCTCTTTCCTCGCTGGGACTCCATAGCTCAAAGTCATCATTTCCAGGATTTTCTACATCCACGAGGCCTGGAATGGTGTGTTTAACATCAACCATAGAGCATAAGAGCGCTCTACTCACATTTTCTATGCGTGAGAGATGAGAAATCTAAGTGCACGACCACCGAGCCAGCCGTCGCAGGGTACCGACCCAGGAGCATAAACTTCCGACTTGTATCCTCTGGCACCGTCATAATATCCCTCACTCTGATCTTCTCAGATGTGAACTTGAATTCTCGCCAAGTAAGACCTTCGTCTATGGTAAACAGGACGTGGTCTGTCGGCTCCTCATCGTTCACAATCACGATGATAGACCCTGAGTCGCCGAACTCCCAGAGATGGGCGTCCTTGTGAACTTCTTGCCATGTGAACCCGCCATCCCGGGACAGGAAGGTGTCGCTCTCCGTGTACGTGGCGAGTGACTCACCCACGTTCCCGACTGCCATCACCACGCCGACGACGGATGGGCTGCTATATGTTGCCCGAGCGTCAAAGCGTTCTGTATACCCGTGAACGTGGAGTGCACAGGCCTGCACACGACAAAATAAGTCAATTGACAGTGATGCTCACAAAAGCACAACATACCACTGATGTACAAGGGTACCTCTGACCTAGCGAATCCACTAAAGGAGGTAGAAGCGGCTTCCACGTGCCACCTGACGCAACGAGCAACGATCAACAAGAAGCAAAAGATACCCATGAAACAAGGCATACCGTCATTATGCGTGATCCTCGTCTGCAGAGCCTTACGTCCTGTGAGCGCAGCCTCTGCAGGATTGGCCACTACGTTAATCAGCGCAATGCCATCTAACCCCACGAACTTCTCAAAGTCTACATAGCCGGCATTATTCCTGTTCACGTTCTCGATGGACAGCCCAAAGTAAGTTCCATTGGAGTTGGATTTGAGGATGTTGCCCCATGGCGTCGGAACCTCGTTCATGGTCATGTGTAGGAAAATCGAGTCAGTGCTTGACTCGAGGACAGTGTATGCCTAGAAAACATCATGAACAATCCTATCGTTTGTAGAGTTAGGGCGAGCTGCGTACGTGGGAATCTGGATGCATGCCAGGAGGGAAATTTCCAGACGCAAACGTCCGTCCATCAAGTGAAACCTGCAGGTTAAGCGTGCCCCTCATTGGGAGGTACTGCATGTACAAAACTAGTCAATCAACAGCGCACGCACAGAACAAGTAAAAAAACTCACCTCAGCCACGATCAAAAACTCTGAAAACTTGGTGAACCCCACGACGTGATCAAACAACTTTGTCTTCGTCGCATAAAAGTCTGTCCCAGACACAAGCTGTAACGCATTCTCTCTCCCGAAAAACACCTGCGAGCCCTGTTTGTCTGCATACGACTCGCATAGGATCTGAGATGAATCGATCCGCAGCTCCTCATCGCGTGCCCAGTCACAGTTGACGACGTAGTCCTCCACCAACTGCCAATTCCGTCCATGGTTCCATGTGTACTGGGCCTGCGCGCGACACTTTTCGTACCCTGATTGGCAGTCCACATTACCAATCCAGATGAGATAGTCAGTCTTGGGCTGGAAGCGGAGCACTTGGGCCCCGAAGGTGTTGGGAGGCGAAGGCGCTTCGGAGGGATGCCAGTAGCGGCCTGTGTCTGTTGTGTAGTAGAACTTATTGGAGTCGGTGATAAGGTATGCGCGTTCGTTGCTGTGTGTGTGCATATAGAATGCTAGGAAACGCTCCTCTGAGAACTTTTGTTCCCATGTGTAACCCTCATTGCTAGATTGCCATATTGTGAAGTCGGCAAGACGAACGAGGACCGTCTATGGAGGCAGACGTGAGCTGAGGTATTGATATGGTAAGATGTACAGGACGCTCACCTTTGAGTCCTTGAAATACTCGCTCTGTACGATATCACTAGGGAATGGATGCTATAATATCGTAAGTTTCCATACTGGGAAGAAAAGCGAGAACAGAAACATACAATCTGGTGAACGATCGCTCCTTCAACAGGTTCAGCTGCAAATGACTCATGAGACCCAGACCCTCCATCACCTCTAAAGCACTCACCTTCAGAACAGTCTTTAGACATGGGCTCGTCCATGCGAGAGCCGCCTTCACACTTATTGCCTGGGATCTTGCGATATCCCGATGAACCCATGTACTTTTCGTCGGAAGTCCCAAGGGTACATTGGGTGCTGGGTATGCGCTCCGGACCTGAGGGCACACATTTACCATCACTCCGCACGTAATTGTAATCACTAGAACGCATGAGCGGTTATGATGGGCAGAGTAACCAGGAACAACGTACCACTCATAATCATGTTCCTCGCATGGGCACTTATCATCATGAACTTCCGGATCATGGAACTTCTCACCCATGTAGCAATCTGCGTTAGCCTTGCGTCTGGTGTACCATTGCTGAAGTATATGAGTAAGACCATTCTCGTGACAAGTTTACATCTCAGTAACAGACCTTGGCACCCATGATGCACTCTGATTTGGTACTGGCTCTTGCATACCATGACTCCTTATCGTTTGGACCACACTGTGGGCGCCCAAGGGTGGCGAAGTCGAGGTAGATGGCGACGTTGCGGCCCTGATCGGATTGTTGGGACTGCCGCATGACCTGGCCGAGGAGGAGGAACTTCTGAGATGTCGAATCTGATACCGTCGTCAGGCCTTTAGCACGGAATTGGATCCCCACATTGTACGTATTCCTATAGGGCGGGGCGTTTCAGTAAAATCGCATGTATGCACATGCAGCGAGCGGCAGGGCGGGAAGACGTACCAGGTCTGACCCATGTTCGTGGAGTACATGATGGAGTCAGTAGGTTTCTCGTCGTCGACGATGACGATGACAGTTCCGGAATCGCCGAATTCGTATTGAAATGCGCCTTCGTGGACCATGGTCCATGTCAGGCCAGCGTCGGTGCTCATGTAGGTGTTGCTGTCATCATACGGCGCAAGCGCCTTTCCAACGGAACCCACGCCCATAACGAAGCCTGGGGCGGGGGACGAGAAAACGGAGCCGTAGTTATGCATGTCTGTTACTGAGTGCAAATGCAACGAACATGGCTGGGAGGAGCAGGTGCCACTAGGGGCGGTAAGAGGATTCCAAGAGCTACCTGCGACGACGTAAGGCCAGTCCAAAATAAAACAAGAAACATCGTTCTCACCGTCATCGAACGTGATAACCGACTGTAATTGCTTGGTTGCCATCTTCCTCTCAACGTCTTGTGCATTAGAGATAACGTTGGCAATACCAACACCCTCGACGCCATATATAGTCTCATAGTCAACATACCCCATCATGTTCCTGTTCGTGTTCATCAAGCTCTCCACAAAATAGGTGCCGTTGGAGTTGCTGACAAACAGGGTACCGACAGAGGTCATGTCGTGCAAGACGACATCTACTGCTAGAGAGTGGACTGTAGACTCGACGATGGTATATGCGTTCTCCCGCAAGCGCGCCTGGGAGGCATGTGGGAAATGTGCCTTCGCCCATTCCTTAGTGTTCACAGTAACATATAACAGCATGTCACCCTCGCTGCCGGGCGCCAAATCCTTGAGCGCAACCACAGCAAACTTGGACACAATCGCAAATGCCACGACACCCTTGGCATTCTTGCCAATACCAAGGTCTTCGTTCTGCTTGGTGGTAAAGAAATCTGTGCTGGAGTACAGACGACTGCTTGCAATAGTGTGGGAGCCAGACATGGCGGAGGAGTCATAGGCGACGCAGTAGATCAGGTCTTCATGAGCATCATGTTTGAAGTCCTTGCTACTGTGGGCGAATTGGCAGCGCGAGACGTCGTCTAGGAGTAGTTTTGGTGATGAGACAAATCCATCTGTAGTGTAGTATGTCTACATAGAAATTTGGACGCAAGTAAGATATATATGTAAATAAGTACGCACCACGTCTCGACATTCTCCCCAGGGAATTTGGTCGCATTTCGTAGCCTGGAAGAGGGCATACTCCCACTTTTTAGGATCTGAGTGGAATGATAGTGGTTTTGGAACATAGGCTACTAGCTCAGGGACGGTAAACGTGCGCCATGACTTTCCGCGGTCGTCTGTGCGGTAATGCGTGTAGGAATTTGTTAACACGTATGCCTAGATAGAATTCGAAAGCCACGTCAGTGTGTTCAAGGTAGATGGGATATACTGGGAATAAGAGTATGAACAGTAACGCACCACGCGATTGTCAAACGGGTGCTCAATAAACATTGCAGCCTCGCCAGGTGGTATGTTATCCGCGCGTTGCCAGCTCTTGCCTTCGTCCTGAGAAACATGTATGTCCCCGAAGATAGCATCATGGTATATCACACTCTAGAGGATAAAGTGAATTATTATTAAGTGGACCCTGAGGCAGATATGAATGACTCACAGTAGTATCGTCGAAAAAGAACAACCGAGTTGGTGCATTGCTGAAGTAGTTTATGGCATGTTCTGGATCAGCGGCAGACGTGTAACCAAAATAAAGAAGAAAAGCTAGTGTTGACCATATAAAAGCGGCTGTCCTGTGCCAGGGAGCCATGCAGGACGTTGTGGATGAAGAAGTGTGTAGTGCACGTTGTATGTTGTTGCACAGTTCCAGCTAAGTTCCCTTGCTCCCGCAGCCAGCGTCAAAGTGACGCGAGGGTTTCATTCACAGCCACACAATTTCTACCATTTCGGGCAGGTTAAGTCTAGACCTCATCTTAGACTCGGAAGAGGACAATTCATTCCTCCTAATAAGACTGCAGAATTCATGCCTACAGGATATGATGTTCTCTTATTGTGTACACGACCTAGATGAGTTCAAAGAGGTATCAAAATGGAGCTTAACCACGATCTCTTTCCAAGTCTTCAGGTCCGAAACTAAATGGAAGTAATCCCTCAAGAGTACATTCTCGTACTCCATCTTCCTTGTCTGAGTAAGAAGATGCAGCCAAAAGGATGGGCATGTCGAGGGGACAGAATTCGCGAATTACTTGGCGACACATCCCACAAGGCGCAATTGGCGAGGCTACGTCGCTAGTATTAGGTAAGTAGTGTAAGGTTTGGAGCAAGGATGATGATAACATACGTTGTAACAGCGAGCGCTGCAAACTTACGCTTACCTTCACTCTGATATCATGATGTTTAGTTGCAGATCGACCCCCATGAACGCTACCAGATAAGGTGAACGCACCACTGCCTTCACGAATGCAGTACGCTCTGCACAAATAGTACCACCTGCATATGGTAGCAGGACTGTTGAGTAGCAAGAGCCAAGTAAAATCTTGAAAGACCGTATTCACCGTACGAGGCGTTCTCGATATTAGCACCTTTGATGATTTCGCCATCCTCGGTGAGAAGAGCAGCTCCTACACGAAATTTGGAGTAAGGCACGTATGCGAATGCCTTTGCTATCAAATACTCATGCTCAGTGCGCTCTCTCAGGTTCTATTTGAGTCGGGGCGATAGACTCGTACCTTCAACTGCGGCTTGGAGGAGGCGATCACGGTTTGAAGTTACGATATCTGTCATGAATAATTCGTTGGGTGGGATGATTAGAATCAGAGAATGGACGATCCAATAACTAGATCGTAGCACGCAGGATCCAGATCAAGATATCATAAAGTACCAGACAGGAGAATTCAATTCAAGTCACTTGTCACGGAGTCACAAATCCTAGTCACCAACCACCAAGGGCCTGTGGAAGACGTCCGAGGTTTTCCAGAAACTGATTCATACGAACCATACCAACGGGTACTCGGACTGGACCATGGTTCTTGAAGTACTCAGAGGCGGCCATGTCGATGCGCTGGTTGTGGGGTTCTTTTTCTAACTTATCCTGGCGTTTATCCATGCACATCAATCACTCGTTTTCCTACGTGGAAGCTGGAGACTTGACATTCTACAAGAACATGCCTCCCGCGGAGATCGTATGATAAGGTTAAGTTAAGGTGAATGTGCTGCGCATACTAAAGCACGGTGCCCGCGGATTCCGGAAGCTGGTCTCGAATTTACAGTCACTCCCTGAATCGATATATGACGCGACGAGAACCACACTTCAGAATATGATTATTGGTCATGCTATCTTCGCAAAATACGAGAGGAAGCGGATTCGAACAAATTCGAATGACAGGATATTTCAACCATCTCGGACGTCCTGGTTCTCGATCCCCAAGCCTTGGTATTGTCACATAAAGCATTGCATTTTATTTATGATCACTATGTTCCAGACCTTGAAACGCTATAGGTGATTTACCGTCCACAAAGACCAGCATCCGCGTCATCATGCATCACCATCGGGTGTTCTTTCTCGCGTATCCTACACGAGCAGTCCACACTGAGGGAGAGTAAACCGGTGCTACATGCATAGACTAGGGTTACGAAGTAGGCAGCGTACAGAGGAATTGGGTTACTTGCCCAGTATTTGCGCACGATATCAGCTTTCTTTGATCCGAATGTTGACGTCGGCGAGTCCCAAAGCGAGCCAGTTGTCGCTTCCGACTCGACCGACTCTCATCCGTACATTTGTGAAGTTACGTGCAAGTCGCTTCACGACGCCCGCTGGCAGTACATAACTATCGACGCTGCCGACATGAGCACGGCATAACACTACTTATATTGACCCTACAAGGCGCCAATTGAGGGATTTATGCCACTCGCAAAGCCCATGCTGTACTGAAGAGCAACGAGACAGTCATATTAATCGTAAGTGACGCAGTACATGAGCCATGATAACGGAAAGCTACGCTAATCTAAGTTGAGAAGGACATCACATCTCCGCCCACAATACTGGGCCCATGACCGACCCAATAGTCCATATCTATACCATAAAATTAGTCAACATGTTCCAACATGCGCATTAAATGACCTTACGACGTTAAGTGCTTTTACGAAAAGTATCGGGTATTCGTAAATTGGCGGAGCAGATTTATTTCCCGGTCTAGGGTGGGTAAATAATACCCAAATGGAGTAAAGCGCGATTGTAAGAGAACTCCGTGCCAGCAATAACGGAGACGCAGTTATTCTGGAAATTCCACAACCAGGTTAGCGCTATCGTAACACAATCGAGAGATTACTGACCCAGCTGCTAATGACATGGGGGCCTCAGAATACTCTGGACCTTTCCCGAAAAATTTGAATGCTCCATCCTGCATAATGTCAAACGCCTCGCCTACGCACATGGAACAACCATAAGCCTTCGAAGATTTGACAGTTAATTTCGGCTCACCTTCGGCTGCAAATAGGCCAGCCCAGCTCATGCTCATGGTATTGATGGTTGATGCGAGCGGTTTTCTTAGTTGGTGCCACTTCCGAAGGACGGCCGAGATTTCATCCCAGTTGCTAAAGCTCTCAACGTCGGCCAGAAGATCAGAGAGGATGACCGCGTCGTTCAATGCGACCGTCATTCCACCCGCAGTTAGCGGGTGGCGCATATTTAGTGAATCTCCCAGTAGAAACACGCCTGGCTTGCTACGTTCTCCCTGCGGTATGGCCGGAAGATAATAATGCGGGGAACGCCGGAGACGCCCTGTTTCCAGAGATTTGAGAATGGGCTCACGTATCGATGGCGAAAGCTGAGGAATAACGTCGTGCAATATATGCTCCTGCAATATCCATAGTCAGTGGGGGCGATCATGACCGAGATGATATCACAAACCTTGAGATCTGGCGGTGGCTCCTTGAATTCAACCAACATTCTATGCTCATTGTTGGGGAGCTCATAAAGGACGACCGGTCCAGCGCCTTTCAGTACTATCATAGTGGCATACTTTGGCACCGGCAGCTTTAGGTCTTTCACCATCAATCCTGCCAAGTATCCCTTTTGCTCAGGCTCGTATGGCATGTGTCCGAGAACGGTAGTTCTCCACTTGCATAAGGAACCGTCCGCGAGAATGACGAGGTCAGCAAAATACGACTCCGGCTGACCACCCGCTTGGGAGGCGCGGACACCTATTACGCGATGTGTCTCCTCGTTCTCGATGAGATCAGTGACTGTGGTCTCAATCATTTGGACATTGGGGGCCCGGCGTGCGCAGTCGCGCAAGGACATGACAAACGACCCGTGTTCAAAAGCTCTTGCCTCATAGCCTCGAGGGAATGGTGCGCAAATGCCATGCTCCCCTCGCAGAACGTAAAAACCTGCCGAGGGAGCAGAGTCAAAAGTCTCAAGACATGACTCCATACCAAGCTGCTTGAGAGCGGTAACACCGCCAGGCTGGAGCAATTCAGCGACCATGCGGTCTGGCTTTGCGAAAGACCGCTCGAGTACTGCTATCCGAAGGGGAGCAGTACGCTTGCCAAAGGTCTTCGTGGCAAGGGCATGGGCGAGGGCCGGCCCTGCTATACCGGCACCAACAATAAGTACGTCGTAAGAACTGGAAGAAGAGAGCATGGCGGGTTGAAGAACCGTGATAGACTCACTTGGTACTATTTATCGGAAAAACAGTCTTGTAATGATTGTTTCTCTTCGGGAGATATATCTGCACATGGTATCATTCAAACATATTCGGCCCATCAGATAATGTGCAAATGTGCAAATCTTACCTGAAAATCGTTCGACACAGTCTGGAAACCGAATATCATCTGAATCGGTTGCGGTTGCTTGTGACGTACTGTTACCGTTTGTAACACGTTTTTAAGCCAGAAATACGAGATCCGATCACGAATAGACCGTAACCGATAATGGTCACTCCGAGTTGAATTAAGTATTATAGGGCCGAGTCTCTTATCAATGGCACATGTTCGGTTCTAGCTCGTTTTAGAGCATGGCAGTTCCGAATCTTGTGCACACCATACTTTTTCTAGTATTTCACGGCGACAAACTGGCCCACCGGGTGTGCTAAAATCATGGCATGATCGAGCTAGAATTATTCAGGAATTGTTAACAGGGCTGCCTATAAGAGCGAGTTGTGAGTGATCTGAATCAGTAATTCGGATGAAATTGTATACGTGAACTTGGTTGCATGATCGCCGTCTTTACGACCAACTGTAACGTCAACGCTTCAATCTCAACGTGCAACAACTCCGGGCCGACACCTGGGACCGGGATGGGCTCGTTGTTTTACACAACTGATTACCAGGCCTGGCAGTAGCGCGCAGGCATGCCATATCGTTGGGCCGACTCGGAGATCGTTTCGGAGGCGCCCTTTTATCTCTGCTGAAATGAGGGCTGTGGCGCTGCGGCGGTGTCGGTCTTGCACGATCATACCGGTAGGGTCCTTCGCGGGTAACACCGGGAGTACACCATACTACTCGCGCCCGCCAACATTGTACCTCCACCATCACTTCTGCCCCAAGCGTTGAGGCAGAGAAAGGCATGAATCGTTGATGGTGCTCCTCAAGCTGCCAGCCCTGCGAGAACGGGCGTTCAGCAGCAGTTGATGCTGCCGAGCGAGATAATTGAAGAAGATTCAGGGGTAACATACCTGGGATGGATAGTCGGATTGCCTGTGCGGCATCCGATGAAACGTTGGATAGATAAGTACAGCAATTGCGCATCATTGGTCGTTGACAAGCGCAACCACTGCGATTTCTCCACCTGCTCTCTCTTTCTTTCGATACTGTTTCAGTTCGTGCCTTGCTTGGATTGAATCATCATGATGCGGAACTATTAGAAGATTGCTGGCATTCAAGCTGTTTGATATGTACGTACCAGCTGCCTCGGAGTTGGGATCCACTGTCTGTTGGTGCCGTATAGCCTTTTCATGCAGATGCCCTAGTAGTAATAGATAAATGTGACCGGTGACCTACTAAGCATTACGACTTCCATATTAATATTGACATAAGGTTGGACTTTAAGCTTTATATACAAAGTTTTTTTTTATAATTCTTCAAAGTACTAGCTCGACGTTTTTGCCCCGGCCTGCTCGTCGACCTACTGCCGATCTTCGGAACGGTAACCTGAGGATCCCGATAAACCTTCCCAGAAGAACTTTCGCTTGGGCTAGGATAATTTTGTCGCGCGGAGCACTTTCTAAATGTACTGTGATGAGTGCCTTATTAATATATTTTCGAAGTACTTCGACTCCTGACTGTTGACAAGAGGACTGTGTCAGGTTGTGGGGTGATATGCGAGATAGGTACGAATCGCCGTGTTAATAGAACCGAGTCGGGTGGTTCAACATCACCGCATCTCATTATTTGTCCAAACACTGGGCGCCACCCGGGCCCACCTACCCCACCAAACTCCACTCGTCCATCAGCATCTACTAGTACACGCCTTCTACATATCATCTGTGCCTTGATTGTTCTGATCTCCAGAACAGCGACGTTTCCGGATTCAATACAATCGGCGCAATCTATCTTCCAAGGCTCAATGCCGACCCTATCCCGCTGCATCAAGAATGACATAGCGGGGAAACTGACATATTGCGACCTTTTGACGCCAGTGAAATCACATTCATTCAAAAGGTCTTCCAGGGTGCTTTGGAACATTCTACCTAGGCTAGCTAGGTCCGGAATGCTGTTTTTGATTAAAATATTGTGGATTTGCTTGCAATGGTTGGTTAAGGTTCTGATACTTATCGTGCACCCCTGCAGTGTGTAACCAGGTCTGGCGGTTGACGACTAGTCACTGAATTTCACGCACTAGATTCTAAGCGAGCTCAAGACTAACCCAGATGCATCGCCATTCCCTCTTCTGGCGATGTACAACTCGTCCGGACTCCAGCAGACAGACAATACTGTGAGACTGTGAGCTTACTTCCACCCACTTGCAATACTCAGTTGTCTGCAGGGGGAAAGTGCGCAAGCCGGGCGGACACCCTTGCTATCATGATAGTCAATTTTCGTGTGCGTTGCTACTCTCTCAAGCGGGGTTGAAGACCACGCTGGCGCCTTCAAGTTCCGTATACCATAATGACTAACTCATGCCAAGTCCCACCCCAGCCAGACGATCGACCTCAGATCTAATCTCTGTATAGCCTTCCTCGCCTAGCTGCAAATGACTCAGTATCAAGCGCTGAAAATAAGACACAGATAGAATTCAAAGCAATCGACGAAGAAGGATCTCAGAGCGTCTATTGATAATCTCAAGTTCTCATGATCATATTCTTTGGATTGACAGATATGTAGATTCATTCTTCGGGGAGGCGAGTGATGATGATGATGGAATCCCTCGTATACTCTACAACCTTACCTTGTTTATACAGGCACAGGTATAGACGCTGTTGGGCTCGACACTGTTGAAACTCGAGGCCTACGTCCAATCGGTCTGAGCGATTAGTGGGGAATCTCGAGGTTATGTAGTATATAAAGTCCGAGCGGAACTTACTGACGGATCCGTGAAGTGCAGTCGACCGGTAGCATGGCGACAAATCAGATTATGTCAGTAGATATCACAGGTGTGAGTGGTCCTCAAAAGGCAACGTTTGGTGTTGAAACTTGAGCCCAGGCCTACATAGGTCTACCTCCCAAAATTCTCCGGCCGGCCCACCTTGCCGTTTAAGTACTCACACCTCTCGGTTAACGTCACATGTGTTTCTTGTTCTTTTTCTATGTGCGCTTTATGCTAAGCAGGGTGTTTGTGCCAATCAAATCAGGAACGCAGAACCACTTAATTCATCTCAGCATGCTTTATCTGTTCGGCCTTGCTGGAGAAGTCAGTACGCATGCCTTCTCCGATTCTGCAAGCACATGCAACGACGGCCCGTTCGTTCTTTTCATCTCTTCACTCTCACTCTATCAGCGGATATAGCTGGCCCGTGAGTGGTCCTCAAAAGGCAACTAGTGTGAGTTTATGCTCGATATTCTGTAGGGGAAGCATTAATACTACCTACCTTCTCAGAGTTCAAGTTTATTCGAGGCAAGAAGCCATCTGCCGGCGGCCCCCCCATCGCATCATACCGGCGACGGCAGAGGGTAGAGAGGTTAAGTCATATCGCATAGATAAGTTATGCTGCAATAGATTCTTTTGGCCTCGGACCTAAACTGACCTAGCGGACTAGCACTGGGACTCCATCGGAATTCTTGGATTAATCTCTGGTTTTGCACCTGAATATTCGAGGCAAATTCATGTGCTGACTCCTAGGATTTGCTACCAAGTACTTTCCCCCGTAATCCATCCCATCTAGATGGGGGCGGTGCACCACAGAGCGGAGACTCGGTGGAGAGACTTGGACATAATACTTTTCCAAGGTGATAAATTCAATTCTAATCTGGTGGTCGAGAAGATCATTTGCAGGGATGGCTAGTGGTAGAATAGGAGAGGGAGTTGTGTCGGAAATGTGTTTGCTTAGGCTGGAGTCAATTTCAATTATCTCGCGACCATATCGGACTTAAGTGCGTCTAAATACGAAGTACGTAAGCCGTATTACACACGTCGGTTAGCCCCATTTGGCTAAAAATATCTTTCACAGTGTTAACGTTCTATCATATAGGCTATTATTTTTGCTTGGTACGCCATGGGTTGCTTTGAGTTCACATGTTATCATGGTGCCGAGTTAACGAACATGGTTGAGTTTGCAATCTATGAGGACATCACAACAGACTTCGAAAACTGCAATAAACGACATTCAGGATCCCTATCTCTTTCGGAGTCTTTCCGCGACGCGGTGATACCGCACCGCCCGTTCCACAGTGACATCACCCAATTCTTGTATGCACTCCACCAGCACGAAGAGACCGCGACCATGTCCTTTAGAATGAACGAGCAAGCTTCCAGGAACCTGTTGAACGACCGAAAATGCATGAAACATCCTGGCCGCTTCATCACGTGCACCCGGGTCCCGCAGAAGATAAACCTTGACTCGAAAAAAAAATCGTACGTTTGCAACCAGCAGGTTCGGTACGAGTTCAACGTTCAACATTCAACCTCCGACATTTATTAATATTGCTCTAGACTTTCTCCTCATGTTTAGCGCGTGCCGTAGTCTGACCCTTGTAGATTCGGACAGGCCAAATTAATCCTTCCAGCACACTGCATTCGCCGAGGTCATCATGATGACATGGAATCGGCACCACTAACGGGCCGACGATTGAATACTACTGCCATTAACAGCCATGGAATGTTATGCAACTGATTTATCAAGCCCGTCAAGATGGTTCCAGCAAGCGCACGCACGCATATGCACCACATCACGGTGACCATGCTAACAGTTGAATCGAATGACACTGACCGTCATTCCAAGCATTCTTTTGCCTTGTAAACTTGACATCATGCCCTTCAAGGCAAGAGCATTGTTCGAGCCCATCAAGCTTCACTGGTGTACAACTTCATGTTGCCCTTCATGGTACTAGGATGGACAATAAGCCACCTGCTCGATCGTTGACTCTGACTCATGTGATGTAGCAGTTCTCGTTGCTGCCATCTTTGTCATGTTCTCGGCTTGCTGGTCTAACAGCGTGAATGATTTTTTAGCCTCACGCCAGCGTCGTTTGACTCCATGCTTGTGGCGGGGCCTATCTGCTGGCGAAGCTATGGATGTACTGGCCTTCTCCGTTCCTCTAATGGTACGGCCAGAGTTTTTCATGTAATATCAATCTATTTGGTTCCAGGGTTTCGTTCCTCAGCCTTCAGGCCAACTCACGAGCATCCAAGCGGCTCGGTGATGAGTAAAAATGTTCGGAATAAAGGCCAAAAACGACAAGGAGCTCTTGTATCCATCACAAACCGGATAGATTTGATGTCTTCACTCTGCTGGCAAGACCGATGAGCGTGTCATTTGTTTCGTGTGGACTCTGAATCCGGCTACCATAGGGAACCCAGGGCACTTAAAAGCAAGCAGCATGCCCTCCTGAGGTATATCCCATCGCCTCACACAAATAATGCGTCTCCCCTTCGTTTTGCACATCTTCAGCGCCGTTTGCATTGCCGTCTTGTCTTTGCCTGCCAGTGCAGATGACAGTGGATGCCCCCATAATTGCGACCCATTTTATGATCTATGCTGCGATGGATTTGGATGTGGGCCGGGACCCCTTAACGTGAGCATGAGTAGGTTTCTGCGCAGAATTGACCCACTGACCTGCTTTGTAGGAACCGCCTTCATGGGTGTGTATAGGTAGGAAGAATTTGCCCTGCAGATGCATTTGACCATGCTGACTGTCCTGGTATCTACAGAGGGTTGGCCTTGGGTTGGCGAAGCTTGAGCAGCACGTAGTACCAGTGCTGTATAATGGTACTGTTCTGTGCTTCAAAGAGGATAATTTTGAGTCACAAACATAAATGAGCAACATTTTTTGTTAGGCGTTTTCATTCAAAGGACAAGAAATGAGATATCAATGAATTTTTATGGGGGTTTATAACGATGGTCTAACTCATCGTCCCATATTTTATCAACCCAACTTACACGACAACCTCTCCGCTCACGCAACCCATGAGCAGCGCATCCACACTGCCACCTGTCTTCTCATCCAGCCACGCATCGAACTCCTTAAACAACCGCATCACTTGATGCCCATCCGCCTCAGCCTTTTTTGCGGGCCACATACGCTTCTCCTGAATCCCAATGAAGTCTACCCTCAACCCATCCACATCAGACGATCTGGGATGCGCGTTCGGGGGCGGCGGCCACTTGATCGTCATATCCACCGTCCAGACGTCAGTCCCGTAGAATGAAGCTTCTTTGATGTGGTGTCGTGCAAATTCCTCCGGTGGACTGTTATCTAGCGTCCACTCTAGTACATGCGCATCGAATGCAATCACTGCACCAAGAGCTTAGTCTACGCGACATCCACCATATATATAAACTCACCAGTCCACATTATCCCCGGGTGATCAATCTTCAATGTCATAGTCCTCGTCCCCTTACTCTCATTGACGGTATCATTGACGGCTGAAACCGTAAACTGTTCTTCTGGTGGCCAAGGTGCGTCATACGCCGGGTCTAGTGGGAGGTCAATCTTGTATGGTGAAAGGAACTGCACAACGTTCAAATACACCACCCAGACGCCATATTCGTTTGCAAATTAATAGTCAGCATCACCATAAATGTGCTGAATGTATCAAGTCTCACCGCTGAAAATGGATATAATGTATCCCAATCACCGTTCCAGTCGTCCATGATAACAGCCTTTGGGGGCACCCCGGCTACGCCGAAGTGTCTCGTGATGTCATGGACCAAGTCGTCAAAGCCAGGCGCGCCATCTGCTGCTGCAATATGGAGATGCTGCTCCCGTGTGTTTAACTGAATCGTTCACGTTCAGTTTCCTTTACAAAACTGCACAGGATCTGGCACTTACGTCTTCCTTATGAAGCACAAACAATCTCTTTTGATGATTTCTATCAAATACATCCTTTCTGGCAAACACTGCCATCAATACTCCCACTACAAGGAGCAACATTGTGACTGCTTTACGCAGAGCAGGCAGATCAAATCGGTGAACGAATGGTGTAGTGAAATTAAGCGTGTAAGAACCCAAAGTCGCCACAATGGAAGCGATGATGTACTCTGCTGGTGCTTCAGAGCCAATACGCCCAGTCTGTGAAAGGTATGAGGAGAGGACTATGAAAAGATAAATCACTCACTAGCGGTACGAACACAACCAAAGTCGCAGACGTCAATTGAGTCCCCGTCAACAGTGGGATGGTCTGGCCCAGAGCATATGTCCACAAGCTCACCAAGCCGTCTTTGGCCTCCGGCTTAGCCACCTTATTACGCCCATCCTTCGCTCCATTAGCATTACCATCTCGCATCTTTTCTGCTGCATGCATCATTTTTATCCCATCATCATTTGCGGAGGAGGCGCTCAAGTACGAAGTCACCCGATCAACAAGTAAGGCTCCAAACGTTGAGAGTGCACTAAGGAAGAACACCGCACTTGATCCAACACCAGCGAACTGGCCCGCTGCAGCCAGGAACGCATAGGCAAGGAGTTGTGCATGTAGGAGAGCTTTTTCAGGTACTGGGGCGAAAGGGAGCTGAGTTATGAGCGCTCCTGCATGGAGAAATTTGTGAGTCATGATGCTAGGAAGGAATTGAAACAAGATAGACATAATTCTAAGCGCAAAGCACGAAATCAAATACGAGTCAAATGGGCTTGTGGGAAAAATCATAGCATATGCTGAAGTAAAATCACTCACCGCACATCGCTGCGGGGCCATACAATATCAACGGCTCAAACTCGCCCCCGAACCAGCTCATTCCCCGGCCCAACACCCGCTGCATCATGAAGGCAACGGCATTCGCTCCCACAAGTGCTCCTAGCCCTCCGGAGAGCACGGAAAATAATGCCTTCACCATCGTTGCACCTCTTGCACTGGGCCCGCCCGCGGTTCTGACAAGCACACAACTAGCAATGAAAAGCAGCGAGTAAAGCACCTCAGCTGTACGGAACGAGTAGACAAAAAATACACCAAGGTACGTAAAGAAGACGGTGCGAGGGCGGCCGTAGCCTGAGGCGAGCCCTGGTAGCGGTGAGGCGGGCGAAGTGAGGTGTTTAACGAGCGCGAACGTATTATCGGCCATGTGCTGGAGTGATGAGGACGAGAATCAATCTCAAGATTAGATCTAGGAAGTTCAGATAACAGACCTGTGCAACGCCTGCCTCGATGTTTTCTACCAGATCCTGTACCACATTAGTATATCCCGATATTTTAGTTAGTCAAGTTACGCACCCCGCGCATGTGATACATGTAACTGTTACCAACAACTGCCATCTATGTGCTGTTAGCATTAAAACTTTACCGACGAAAGAGAAGCAGGAGATAAACGTAGAAAGAAAGGTCGGACGTACGTCAAGCCCAGTGACGTTCAAGTAGTACTCAAACTGCCGGAAATCAGTGCTTACAGCCGACAGCATGTATTAGTACGAGAAAATTCAGGGAAGACAAAGAGACGCACTCAGAGAGAAGCACACCCGAGCTGAAGATCTCGTTTGCAAAGATAGTTCCGTATGGTCTGTGTACATTTGTATTATAAGACCGAAAAAAAAGAAAGCAATGAAACTGACCGAGGCACGTGAGAATACGCCTGAATCATCTCGTGAGACGTCGCCTGGAAGAGAAGTTCGGGGCCTGTGGTGCCAGCAGCTACGAACCCATATCAGCTGCATAAAACTACGTCCTATATGCGAACAGCTGACCTTCCAGATTGATGACAGCACGGACACTGGGAGAACAATGTAAGGTGAAATGCAAGAGGAGTAATAATTATGGAACACACGTGGACGCAATAGGATGCTGGGTCGAGAAAAGGTGGGAACCATCCTGTAGAGATTCCTCCGCATTATTGAACACTGCGGCTGCATTAGCACAGATTCTACTGGTATGGCATCTGAATTAGACAAAACTCACAAAATATGACTGCATGCTTTGGCTCCCACCCAGGGGTATTCACTAGCACCCGCACGCACTCAATCATCACGCCAACTGGTAGCGCGTCATCTGCAGCGCCTGGACTAGGAAGGGTGCTATCGAGATGTGAGTTGACGAGCACTGCGTCAACTTTTCCCTGGTCCGTGCCATCGCTGAGGCGTATTATGATATTACTCAAGTTGACATAACGCTTATACAGCCGCGCAGCCATCATATCGAAGCTATCGAGCACACCGGGAAGTTATATAAGACACAGAAGGTTATTGAAAGCGATGAACTAGATGACGTACCGATGACTACCACTGCCCTCTTGCCTCCATACCTCGCACTGGAGTTTACGGCCGGGTTGAGTGGCCACGACACGCTCACACTCTTCTTTGAGCTGGTAAGCCTTTTCTGTCATCCAGGCATCTGCGAGTGCGTGTTCGCGGGTGCCAGGCGTGCGGTATCCGATATCCTCTGACAGATACTTGGCATATTGCAGGATTGTTGCTTCGGAGAGCTGAGGCAGAGAGGTCACAGGATCATATCTGGTGGTTGAATTCAGGTTGGGTTCAACGTACAAGTAAAGCACCTTTTAGTTAGTATTGACTCGAGTTGGAGACATGAAGGAATAACGCACTGGTCTACAACGGGCGTAGGTAATGCTGCGGGTGAAAAATAAGTTGACAGGGTTCAATGCGGGATTAATGACAAAAACGCGTACAATACTGGTGCTTCAATGCAAGCCATGGCAATCCAATGAGGAGCGGTAGTAGCGCGAGCAGAGACTTTGCTGGCCCCCATTGTCGCGTCCTAACCATGGTATTCAGGGCGAGAAACTTAGTTTAACGTCACTGTTTAGGCAGTTAGCTGGAGAGTAAAAGAAAAAGAAATTGTATGTATGTATCACTGCAACATGCGTCGTGAACTTGGAAACAGTTTCAACAAAAAACAACCAGTGCAAACTTCAAACGTATTATAATAGATAAATTACGTGAACTATTTTGATTGGCTAAGACAACTAGGCCTGCACACTTGTAAAATTTTGTCATGAGATCAAAGTCATCAAATGTATGTCCGTCCAACCTGTATATGTGGCCATAATCAGAGTTATACTATGTAGAGCGGAACTTACCGAAACGGACAACGAGACCTGTCTGGACTCTGCCATTTTGTCGTTCAACTATTGCCATCACACACAGCTAACGGCTTCCAGCCATATATCCACTCTGAAGGCCTCCTAGTCACAATGATCAAGTGTCTGATATGTGGTGCCGGAAGAGCGGTTTCCAAACCGTCAAGGTTTCAGCGTCAACTTCTGCAGTCTAGTTCATAATGCCAATTTGCTGTTAGTGGCTTTAAGTTTAATCGTTGAATGATGCTCATCTGTCGTCATGTTCTTCGCTCCTTTCCGTTTTGATCTAGACCAACTAATCTCTACTAACTTGTACAAAAGCCAGAGCATATCCAACTTCACAATGTGCACTCCTTGTCTTCTAGCGCATCGTATCCTGAGTGATCTGTGGCTCCACCAACCCGAAGGCCCCGCCCGTCCGCCGACTTCCGTACGACAATCTTATCGCGGATAATCAAGTCTGTACATTATCTGTCCATTCCGTTGCCTTTGAGCTGATATCCGCGTCTGATGTCAGGGTTCAGCATCATATTTTATCTCATGTTTCCCCGCACCGTTCTCGCTGGCTGCCTTCTTGCACTGTCACATGCAGTATCGGTAGCATCTTCAAGATCTAACTATGATAACTCACCGTCTAGCGCCTCCCCGTTCACCCTCAAGCCTGTTGCTGAACTCGTCATCGTCAATAAAGTGATCGCGCCTGACGGCTTTGCACGGTCGTGAGTTAATGCTTACATGCTCCCTTGCGCATTTTCATCTTTATCCTGTACAGGGCAACACTTGCAGGAGGGATTTTTCCTGCTCCTCTCATCAAGGCGCAGAAGGTTTGCTCAATTATTTAATCGATGTCTAACGCTGATTTTTCGAAGAATGACAACTTTAGCATCAATGTCGTGAACAGGCTACATGACAAAGATATGCCTACATCGACGAGCGTAGTACGTGCTTTACTCTTTTTCTCACCTCAAATTCCCTGATACCCTTCAAAGCATTGGCATGGCATCCAACAGAAGAAGACGAACTGGGCAGATGGCGCATCGTTCATCACTCAGTGTCCAATCCCCCAAAATCGCTCCTTCCTCCACCAGTTTAGTGCACCCAACCAGACTGGAACTTTTTGGTTCGTGCTCTCATTTTCTATGGAGAAGGAATGCTAGACTATGTCTTACGATAGGTATCACTCGCATTTTTCCACTCAGTATTGTAAGTGTCCGCAACTATCTATGCGACCAATGCTACACAGCTTTACGTCCAGGTGACGGTCTTAGAGGACCACTTATCATATATGACCCTGACGATCCCCATCAAGACTTGTATGACGTCGATGACGGTGTGTATCTTTGCTTCCATGTGTAGACCGAGCATTGATCAGCTTTGGCATAGAGAGCACAATAATCACGCTTTCCGACTGGTACGAGTTATCTTGTCAACCTTTTGCATTCCAAATCTTACAAGTTCCTTCAGGTACCACGATCCTACACCCAAGTTAAATAAAATTTTTGCCCCCATCGTCGCCAACTCCACCCTCATCAATGGTCTTGGGCGCTACCATGGCGGACCCAAATCACCTCTTTCTGTCATCAATGTCGAGCAGGGCAAACGTTATCGGTTCCGCATTCTCGGTCTTTCTTGTGACCCATCATATAACTTCACTATTGATGGCCATACCATGACAATTATTGAAGCAGACGGCATCGAAACTGTCCCTGAGACTGTGGATTATCTTCCAGTGCTCGCTGGCCAACGCTACTCTGTCGTCGTCCACGCAAACCAGCCTGTGGATAATTATTGGGTTCGCGCACCATCCAACGCTCCAAACCAAACGTTTGCGGGTGGCTTGAGTCAAGCCATCCTCCGGTACAACGGCGCGCCCGATGAAGATCCTACAAGCACTCCTGGACCCTACATCTTGCCATTCAACGAAGGGAAGCTTGCATCTTTGCACAGCATTCCTGTCCCCGGTTTCCCTGAGATTGGCAAAGCGGACGTCCACATCAACTTACTTGCTTCCACTGTGAAAGGTGTCTTCAGAGTCAACAATGTTTCGTACCACAACCCTCCAACGCCGGTTCTGTTGCAAATGCTCAGTGGAGCACAGCATCCCTCGGATTTGTTGCCGAGCGGAAGCGTATACGAGCTTCCCTCGAATAAAGTAGTGGAAATCGCCTTCCCCAACACAGGTTTAGCTTTCGGAGGCCCAGTAAGTGTCTCTCTTAGTGTTTCTCACTCTTGTTATTCATTCTCGTTATAGCATCCTATCCACCTTCATGGAGTACGTGATTCTGCCGTTTCTATGCGATTCCCTGTCTTAATGCTCTTCATAGCACACTTTTGCCGTTGTTAGAACTTCGGGAAACAGTACAACAAACTTTGTCAACCCAATCTGGAGAGACACAGTAACTATGGGATCAACAGGGGATAACGTTACGATACGTTTCGTCACGGACAATTCTGGACCGTGGTTTATCCATTGGTAAGCATTCTCGTTACATTCCATGAAATGCATCTCATGATGTGTTTACCAGCCACATCGACTTCCATTTGAACCAGTACGTATGCACAGGTAATGTTTGAGCCACAAACTAATTCCTACCTAGCGGCTTTGCGGTGGTCATGGCTGAAGCTCGGAATCAACTTGCGAACATCAACGCAAGCATTCCAGGTACGAGGGCCGCGCTATTGATTTCAAGCACGCTAACCGACCCTTCCAGCATCTTGGGCCTCGCTATGTCCATCAAATAAACCATCTAGTCAAGCACGCCTTGGTGCTTTTAATACGACAACATCACGCCTGGGCTACTTCAATGCAACCACACTCACGTGATCTACAAAATCATCGAACAATCAAACTTTTTCAATTCCTGCTCCATACCTTATTTTATTTTCCACCTCTAGTTTTCGAAAAGTATCGTTATATCCAGGCATCCGACCTTCATATCATAATGATTTATTGTCGCGCGTTTTACCTGTGTATTCATTCTCCCATTTAATAGCTCGTCTATGCATACCTTTTAGGCCCGGGAGTAATGTGGTTGTAATAGTAATTGTGCTGTCTTGCTCGTTTCTGCTCATCGTTGGACTGGGCATTCAGGCTACAATTGCCGGAGGCAGTACGTTCATGAAGAGATTTCTAGTACGACATAGTCACAGCACAAGTCTACGACCCACTTTGACCCCTGTGGTTGTTACCGAAGTCTTGTATCTGTCGCGTTTGACCTCGAATCACGATCTCCCCTTCAACCACTCATTCTCGCGGTCGTCTTACACCCTCACCATCTCTTATGAAGGTCGTGCGTACTACTGATATCGGATCATTCAAACTTGTTTACGCAAACGGACTCGGATAGGATCTTCGCCATCTATTATGTAGTCGACAACGTTAGAATCTACTATTGTGAAGTGACAATAGCCCGCCCTACTGTTTTGATCAAAGCCCCAGTGAACATCATACGCCAGATATGCCTGTCTAGACCGTTTTCTGACAAGTTGTCAGCCAGACAGCATATAGTCTAGTAGCCAGCGGCAAATGAACGAGGTAGGAACCTGAGGACTGAGCGCTGAGCGACGTGCACTACGATAATCAATTTTCCGTACGAAGTCTGAGAGCGGATATAACCATCGGATTGCGAAGATAAAGAGGCGCCAAAATCGGATATTTTACCGCAAAAACGGGGAAATCAATCTGCATAACACCGTGACTCCCTTACGGTAGCGGGAATAAGGAAAGGGTCATGCGAGAAATATTAATGAACAACGAAACTCTAGTATAGAACGCAATGTTAAGACATGCCACCGTAGACATCTGTAAGGTTAAGGATAACTGGTCCAAGGAGGCTCGTCAGAGATATTATGATATACTGATGAAAGCGTGTGGGTATTAGAAGGCTGTACTGTGCAGAAAATTAATGACCCATTTGGCGTTTCATATGACGTCGGCGATGCTGCTCCACGCTTCGTTTTGTTGGTGGCAAGGCGTCGTAGGTGAAACATAACTGCTTCCATGGGCCTACGGAAGCCATCAATGAGGTCAGGATATAAGATATCAATCCCGAGGCTTACCTATCATGTTAAGGGCTGATACAGCATCGTCAGTATCTTCTGCGAAGACCACAGTTATACCTGAACAAGTAATCAGGTCACACAGTGGCAAGACAACACCTACTGTTCCAGGTGAAACTCGATATGATTTAAATCAACCAGGTACAACAATAGTATCGAAATCGTACCAGTGAAAGAGCCACGGTCCTGGACTATTGGTCTTAAAGCGGATTGCCACATTGTCGCCTGATCCACCATTGCCTGTCGTATCCCGTCGTACAAGATTGTCGTAGTTGGTGCTGTCCCGAGATCTCGTAAGTTCTTAGGTGACAGAGTTGTTTGGTCATTTTGTCTTTTACGTGTTTTTCGGTAAATCTATGCTTCCGGATCAAAATAGCGAAGTCTCGGCGAGGCAGGAAGGACAGCATATACAGAGGTTCTATGATACTGTGGAGTGCTGAATGACAAAGGCCTAGGTCCGCTGGCCGCATCACGACAGTGGTAGATACTGCCGAATTGTGCAGGATTCACACCTAAGATTCCTCTAGACCCAGTAAGATTAGTTAACGTGTGACGATCAGACTATCCCGGAAAGAAAAGCACGCACGAGGCGAAACAACTAGCTGCTCAGTGCCCGAGCAAGGGACCGAATTGGATGGTCTATATATTGTGAACGACACGAGGGTGTCCGGACTTTTTGTTGCTCGGGGTTCAAGTCGTTCGAAGGAACCGAGAAATTTAGATCCGAATAATAACAGAGTAAGTACCAGAATCTCAACCGTTGTGCGCTGTCCGGTGATTTACCTGTTCCGACTCGGAGTTTTTGCGTTCAATAGCCCAGCGCACGTGAGGTACGTCGTCTCCCCATGCCTATGTCGCCGACCCATCTCGGTCAAGAAAATTCACGAGTTACGCAAATTGGTATTTCCTCTTGCCTTAATTCTTGTTCTCCCTATCAAGAAAAATTGATCAGTTGTGTCTTTTTTAAAAAAAAATATGTTGCTGACTCACCTTCTTGGAGAAAATCGAGTCTGTTAGCAAGCTGATAATGTGACTTCTGTTAGAGAATGGTTCCGACAGGGTCCAGTGGGCTGTTACTGGAGCTCTAATCAAAGGAAGAGGGTAAGCTAGTAAAGGCTCTTATTACTTCACGATAGTAGATTCTAGTGAACCAGATCAGGCTAATGACGTTGTCGACTCGACTACATGATAGTTGGCGAAGATCCTATCTGACAGTCCGACTCCGTGTGTGCAAAGTAACGGATTAACGCTGCCAGCTTGTGTCAGCCCATTAAACGTTTGTGCACATAGTATGCCATAGACTGTTAGAGAGTATCGCAGCTTTCTCGGGCTGCTAGCTAACACCAACCGTGTGGATCTTATACCAATAGCATAATGCCATCAATGTCGAGTGCCTTGTGGTTACTAGATGGTCGCCAGAGTTCGTGTTTTTTTTTGGCAACGACAATATCTCCTCAACGTCTGGGCCGAAACACCATGGGATAGCCTGATGTAGAAAATACAATGCCTGTTAGTTTTTTTCTCGAGATTTGAAGGGTACCTATGTGGACATACATAAGGATTTTGTGCAGAATCGCGTGTGGTAAAGTGAAAACACGGACACACGAACCGGCGTGACCATCTAGTAAGAGCGTGCCATACTTGAGTATGTCAGACAAGAACTAAAAGGCTGCCAGGGCCAGAACTTCAGAAGAGAACCGTGGCTGCAGAAATCAAGCTCAGGTACTAGTAGCAGTGCGTGACACATCACGTGATTAACTCTGCGCGTCGACATTGACCAGAGACTCGCTTGAAAGGAACCGTCATCACACCTCATCTGTGCCTTCAATGGAGCCTCAGCAAGGACACAGAATGATATTCTCTAAACCACGCCATAATCAACTCGACAAGAGTAACAGTCAAATGCCTCTGTTCATAACTCCACGACCTGGACACACTGAAAAAAAATCGGCAGTCCCGTCATTTAACAACAGCTCGCAACGAAAATCTGTCCCAATACAGAGCTCCAATCTTGTAGAGAACATTGCCTCCAAAAATGTGGCTGAATCTAGTCTCCATTTTCCCGGTTTCAAGTTCAACACGACAACTTCCCGCCTGGAGTCGCACAGTCCAAGTGCTCAGCACTCATCTTCGTTCTATGATTCAAACAGTGGTCTTTTAGCAAAGGTATGCCGCATATATTCTTAAGTTGCTCCTGAAACTATGCTATGCCATTGTAGCGTCACAACGTGGAAATAAAGAATGAGGACCACGGTGATTATATGCGCCTGAAATGTTGTCATTTGATGTCATTTTTCCAGATATCGATGGACATAGGCAGTTTACAATGCCCGGAAAGCAACCTTCACAACATTTTCCTGCAGAATATCGATATCCCCCATCAAAGATGACCCCAGAAGAGATTAGTTCTCAATCAGGTTTAGGTGTCCTTGAGAGTGATATAACTGAAGAAGACCTTATCATCACAAAAATGGCTAGCAATACTCGTCGAGCACAAGCTGAGCTAGTGAAACTGGTAAGCTAACTATCCTCAGTTTTCTATATCACAATGTCCACCAACACCATTACAGCGGGAACGGAATGCCGAACTAGAATCCCAGCTGAGTCTTAAGACTAAACTCGTCGCCGATCTCTCGCAACAGAATACGGAGCTGTCTCGTCAGGCCTCGGACACCTCTCATCAGAACTCAGAACTATCTCGACGAATCGGTCAACTGAAATCGACAACCAGAGAGGCAATTGACAAGGCTAACAGGAGGTTTCTGAATATTTCGTGTATCTGTTTTCCATTCGCTGATTTTATGCAGTTGTGTCGAACTCAGAGATTCTTATGAGGGGCTCCGAATGCAATTTCAAGCGTCATCTACTTTGGTGAACGATGCTCAAAAAACAATGGAAAGCCTTGAAGAACTTCGGGATGCCGCTCGTACCGGCCTCCAAGGTCAGTTCAATTTCCGAACTATCATCCTTGCTTCCGCCGGTTTGTGACTTTCGAATAATTAAAGTATTTATCGACGATACTGGTCATCTGCCCAATGTGGGCCAGACGAGGACAATTGTAAACGAGCTACAGGCTGAGCTTACTCGGAGTGAGTCACATCTTCCTATGAAAATCAGCACGGCACATGATATGTGCAGCTCAACAGGTGGCTGATCTCCTGCGAGAAAAACTGCAAAACATGGGTTCTGAGCTAATAGATGCCCGGGCGCGCGTCGCAGAACTGGAGGAGCATTTTGGGAATGACAGAAAGTTGATTTCCTCGACAGCATCGGACCTTGAGCGAACCTGTGAGTTGGGTCATCGTCATCTTGATTAATAGCGATTCTCATGACCATTCAGCCGAACGTGTTGCAGATATAGCTGAGTACCTGAAGCTCCAGAAGCATGAAACAATTGACGCTCTCAGCAACCTTGCGCAAGCGGAGGAACGGCTAGCTCACAGCCAGTCACGGTAGCGAATACATCTGATGGTCATACAATATTGAATAACTCTGCGTATAACAGCTTGCAAGAAAGCGAGGTGATGGTGCATTCCATGCGACAGGAGATGGAATCTATGAGACAGGAGTATTATTTTGCGTTTTTGGCAATTCAGCTGCTGGTAACACAACATTCTTAGAATTTCTGAGCTTGAAGAAGCTGTGCACGATGCTAAGGCGCAAACTCTGATCCTGCAGAACACCGAAAAGTTCCAGGAACAACGCATAAAGGACCTAGAGGGGAGGTGAGTCTTGCAAATTTTACCAATAACGCCTACTAAATTTCAATACTCAGGTCACAGAAGGCCGAGATGGAGTTGGTGCATGCTCAGAATAGATCGCAAGACCTTGAATCGCGCTTGGAAATCTCAAACGATCTTGAGAAAACCCTAGTTCAACAGAATGCGCGTCTCAACTCCGAAGGCGAATCTATCAGGGAGCGACTCCAGATTGCTGAAGCGGAGTTGGCAGATGTCCGGAACCTAGAAAGGGAGCTATCAGCCCAGAGTGCGAGGCTTGTGTCGGAGCGCGATACACTCCTTGACAAACTCAAAACTTCACACGTGCAGCTGGCAGATGCGAAGCGAGAGGAGGAAAGCTACTGCGAAAGGTGGTTTAAGCACTCTTCCATAACGAAATCCTTGACCATTGCAATAGATTCGCAGAAACGCGAACGTCGCTGAAGGTCAGCTTATTGTCATCCAGTCTTTTCATATTTACCTTGCCCCAGGTTCTTCAGGAACGTTTCGATGACCAATCTGTTACTCTCAGGCTCACCAAGGAAAGTGTTGGCGAAGCTCAGGTAATCCCGCGTTTCCTTCACCTCGCCTGAGCTGAGCTCACCTGTATACAGGATCGTCTGCAATCGACAAATAACACGATTTTGGTAGCGTGTACTCTGGTGTCATGTCTACCAGCATATTCATTGCGTGACATAGGCTCTGAACGAAAGGCTGGCAGAATCTACCAACCGCGTCAGTGTTGTAGAGGAGCGCGAACGCTCGTTGCAGCGTAAACTCGACGAAGCCATCGTCACTACAGCTGCCGAACGGGACTTGGTTGGCAGCCTTCGGAAAGAACTTTTAGAATGCCAGTTAGACCTTTCGAGACAGCAAGGGATTCAACGAGCCACAGAGCAGATTGCAGAGCAACGTACTCGCGATGCTGAACGACGAATCGAAGAGCTAAACTCTAAAACAGACTCTCAGCGCGGCGAGCTGGGTGAGAAGCAACAAGTCATATCCGAACTGACCCAGCGCTTGGCTATCGCCGAAACTCCTTCTGGTCTGTACGAACAAGAGCTCCATGTTCTGAAAATGCGCATTCGCGACCTTGAACAATCCGAAGCGCAACTTCTCCAAAGATCGACAAACATTACCGTCCGCCATGAACAGAATGACCTGGTAAGACGGGTATCATTATTTGATGGCTGTTCACCTCGTTCGCTTTAGAATGACAACGAATGGACGCTGGTCCAGAGCCTTGCCCAAAAAGCCAGAGAAGTCTTTGAACGCGAACTAGTGGAAAAGAACAATGATATACGAAGGGTTGGTATTCGCTTCTTCCGATGTGTCACTGATCCCCTTCGGTTTTCAGAGAGACAACCTCATCAAGCAACACGAAGCTCGAATCATGCAATTAGAAGCAAGTCTAGCCCGTCGCATTAGGGAAGTTGTAAGGAACACGCCCTTGATAAATAATGTGCAGCTGACCTTGACTTTTCGCAGCCACAAGTCGGAAGCTCAAGGGACGATAAGCAAGATGAACATTTCTGGAACGAGCCCCCATCCGGACTCCGGGACCAACAGGACTCCGGTGAATTGCCATGCGTGGAAAATTAGACTTAGCTAAAGTATTTCATAGGTACGCATGGGGCAACGAACCATTTAATTGTCAAAGAACCTCGACGTGCCGACCGGATTCCACTCGAAAAGTTAGCGAACGGTGACTCCGATAATGGAGAGTCTGAAGACGAGAAGGACCTGGCAACGCGACAAGTGAAGCGGACGATTTCTCTCGATGAAGATGAGTCGACAAGACCAGCAAGGCGACCGGTAAGTACTCTAGCCGTGCCGTGCCGATTATCAACACGCAACCTGACCGTGAAAGAAAAATTCGAAACACCCGGAAATGGAGAAGACCACATACAAGGTCGGTGTTTTTTTCTCATCGCTTGTCATCAAACCTCGAGTCGGTGTTAGGCCCCAGGTCCATCAAAGAAGACGAACAAGCGACAAAATCGGTAGTTAGCAGGGATGGACTAAACTGCTTCTGTTCATGGTTCAACGAATTTGTCTGGATTGGTCCAGTTTGTGCTGATTGTCTCAGCATCATTATTATGTACCAGTAGTTTCTCTTTTTCGGACTCAAGGTCGTAGAGACGTGGAATTGTCCACGACCTTTTCGCGTGTTATCAGGACTCTGCAATATAATATATGCAATGCATGTAATACATTGCATTCAAGAAATCGGCAATAATACAAGATGTCGGTGGTAAGAACGGTAAATACACTTTCGATGCAATCGTCGTCAGCGAAGTTGAACAAAAGTCAACATGATGGATGAGAGGACCTTATGGATGCTAATAACAATGAGTGAACGAACGGTGGGGTAAAAGTCCAAGAAATGCAAATCGAGAAAATAGGTCTACATATGTTCACCTTCACAATGTCCGGAATTACCCGCTATTCCGGAAGGCGTAACATATCGCCCTCAAAGATAATGTCACCGCGGTCCTGCAAGGCGGCCGCTGCTTTGACGACTTCGGCTGTGTCGAAGTCCTCGTGTTTGTCGGCAGGTATGGCAGAGTTTAAGTAGGTCAGCAGGGAAGATATAGTCATGTCATCCGTGCTGTCATAAGTGGTCATAAATAGGTATGCGATTGACGAAAAAATGAAATCCATCCTGACAGCGGGGCTCAGCCATCAGTATGACCATTTGAAAATACCAAGTCAGGCCAATGAGACAAACGTACCGGCCAGGAACGGTGATTAAGTCAGCAAAACCAAGTACGAGACGGCGGTCCAGACGGCTAGTCGACCCGGAGGCTTCCGCTGGCACATGAAGGTCGCTATCAATTCGTCCCTTTGGGCGGATAGAGCGGACGTTTTGCGATGATCTCTTGCTAGTGGAAGCATTATCAGGGCCCACCCAAGTGGAGACAATGCGGCTGCTTCCATTGTCTAATCGTTGTTTCTTCGTAGTGTGAAGAGACCGAGAATCCAAAATCCTAACTTTGCGCTTATCATCCGTGGGTACGTCCTGGGTATCGTACGGTTCTTCTGACTCTAGTTCGTCTTCGGCAGACATATCATCGTCTGACAAGCTTCCGTCGTCAGGATGGGATGTGCCACCTTTAGCTCGAATTTCTGCAACCTCTGCAGCTTTCTGAGCTCGTCTCTGACTGAAAAAACACAAGTAATGTCAGTGAATAATGTGTGCGACGCGCAAGAAAGTAGATGTGGTGACGATGGTGAAGATACTCACTGTCGGGCTAGACATTTTCCCCGGTGCTGTATCCATGGATACGCGCAGTAAGAACTATCTTGTCGAAGCTGTACCCACTTCTTGCAAAGAGAACAGAAGACTCTGTTCGGCTCGACCTCTTCAACCAGAGGATCAGCCTTGAGAGTTGCAGCTCGTTGTTCGGCATTTCGCCGACGAGACTCGTGAGCTGGAAAATTGGTGGGTGTTAAATCCTTGAAGGATGAAGAAGGCGAGCACGGTGCTGCCGATGGTATGGAAGTTTTTCCTTGGACTGGTGAACCCGAGGGACGTCTTAAAATTGCAGACGCATGCTCAGGGTGAGATTGACCTTCTCGAGCTGCTGTGTCGGATTTTGGTGGCCTTGAAAAAAAATAGGAATAAGAAAGCAAGATACAACGTCAGATTGAGTAGCTCACGATGAAGCTTCCGCTTGAGACGCGGAAGATTGTCCAGCACCCTTTTGACAAGACGACCTGTGGTGGAGCCACTTTTGGACGGCCTGCATATGATTTTCTGGGCTGACTTGGATCCAACGGTCGCAAGTATTGCATAAGACCCGCTCGGCATCAAACTTGCGGACGTCCGGGTCTTTAGAGAGCAATGAATTTCTCTCTTCGAGGGCACAGCCATTCTTGTTGTTACTGGGGATAGATGAGTGCCGAAATGATAAGAAAGGGTATAGATTCGCTCACATCTTTTTTGACAAGCAACTCTTGCGGTGAGCATCCCAAGGGATGGAGCAATAAGTGGAATTAGGACGGAGCCGGATCCACTTGTCGCACGAAGCACACAATACACGATATGCCTCGAACTGTGCAACGTAAGGATCCGCCCTCAGGTAGTCGATGCGTTCCTCTTCAGTACGTTTGGCACGGCGACGTTTAGCGGGGGGGTTGGCAAGGGCCTCTGCCGTACTTTCCGGGGTATATATGACAGGCTCTGGCACTGCCTGAGTGGTGTTGGCACTGCCGTGGCACATTAGAACAAAGACAAATATTGATCAAGGCGACATTGATACCATTGCTGGCGATGGGCGTCCCAGTGTTTCAGGGTAAATCCGTTGGTTGCCTCGTCACGAAACGAGACACCCTCACCACAGACTTCGCACATGACACGACCAGTTTCGTATTCACCTTTTGGAACGGCGACCGAGTCGTCTACACTCTCGCCTTCAGCGTCAGCAGAATCTCCTCGTTCTGGAGGGGTTTTCCGCTTTCGGGAATTTCTGTAGAACGATTGGTGAAAGGGATCATAAGATCGAATAAAATCATACGGAGATGATTCATGGGGCGGCTCTCTAGAGGGAGAGGCGTCGGACCTGGTGTTATCAATTAGCAGACTAAGAATCGGTGGCTGGGAAGGGCAGACAAATACTTATGGTCGTCTACATCCATATGCTCTTCCATAGAGCAATAGTGGGCGATTAGAATGAGAGGAGGGGCAGGAGCTGGGAGAGAATTAGGTATGATATTGGGGGAGTTCGGGAAGGGTTAATATGTGTAAGCTGCTGTTCGGGTGCCAAAACGTATTTACAGAGAAAATATATGTCACAGATCCGGCACTTCCAGAAACATAACAACATTTCATTTCCCACGGCCGGCGAAAAACATCGAAAAAGGTTTTGTACCTGAATAAATTAACCTCGACGAACACCTGAATTTGCTTCCTGTCCGACTCGGTGTCAAATTTATTATGACATAGTACCAGACCGTAAGTGACGAATTGTTCTAGCGTTGAAAAGCCAACTAGTGTACTTGACACGTTTCCATCGATTGAAACCCCCAACTCCCGTTCATCATCGATGCGATTCCCTCGGTTATGATGTCGGAGCTAAACGCTGCATTGCAATGTATGTCGCTTGGTTTAACTGGGCTAGACAAATGACTAAGACGGATATCATTTCGAACTTCCATACCCTCACCGCTTCGGGCCTAGGTCGGAAATTCTAAATTCTGTGTTTGCTCGGCTGTTGTTCACACCTTGAGGCGTACATCGTTCCCCCCATTATCGCCAACATCCCACATTCATCCATCATCGTACCTTGGTCATTGCGCTGTCGGTTTTGTTTGTCGGCTGATCTCCAATCTCATCGCATCCGGCGGCATGTACGGCAACTGCGGCATATTGGGACCTAGTTTGGGAAATGTACTCAACCCATGTGGATATCATCTATTCAAATGTTTTTGTATTTTTCCTGTTTCCCGTGTGAAGAAATCTTATATGTTCAGGTGTTCGGAACCCAACCGCCACGTAGTATTTAGCATCTATCGCCGCACAGGAAAAAAAAACACATGCAGCCATACGGCCTCCTGAACCAATTACCGGGAGGGTTGCTTGATATTCTTTGCAAACCTGCCCACGACTTCCCCGCAGATCTCACAACAGAAAATTGCCGTCGGTTGATTTCCGAGACGACGTTTTCCTTTTGGGATAGACAAGTACGTACAATGTTGGGTGTCGATCACGATACGATGCCTGATTGAGGCACGAAGACACCCCTTTTTGGGTCATTATTGGCGTCTATGTATATTTCGGGTACAACACTCGCCCCTGTTCCAACACCCCCTGTAATATCCATTTTCGCAATAGTCAACGAGTCTACTAATATCGTCAATTCCGCGGACTCTATACAACAGGCGCTCATCGTCCGGTAATTGTAACTTGGAGATCCCAGTCTTACAACGGACATCATATCCTTCCATATCCTTCTCCCTCGATGAACCCCTTCAAACGCTTCACAATTACATCAAGCCCAGACAGCCATTTTGATAGCTCCGCGTCTAATTTTTCCATGGGCGCACCTTGCCCTATACGAGTATAGAAGTCGCGGCGATACGGCGCAGCCCGAACAGCAACCTGAAAGTACAGCAAACAGGAGCTACATGCACAGGAAGCAGACTCTGACGTACAGCCGCTAGAGACCGTACGAAAAACGTATGATGGTGTCTCAACACTTCGTCGTATGAACGCTTGAAGCACACGTGTAGTTCTATCGAATGATCATTCTGCATGTGTTGAAGTGCTATTTCGTCCGAGTCAGTTGCCTTCTATGAACATACACACGGGGATAGAATGACCTCTACACAGGAATGTCAAACCACTCAAGTCACGGTACTGATTAGTGACACATGATAATATTAAAAGGGTCGAACATACCGGGTCAGGCGTATCAAACATCCGGTCCCATGTCGGTCCTCTAATAATTCTTCGCTTCTGACGAGATTCTCGAGCGTGGAGCAACGCGAAGAATCGGCCTGGTAGCGAGTTCGTACACCCTGTATTACAGAAAAAGAATTGAGGGTTGATATAGGGCTAGACGGAGCGGATAACGTTCCCCTATATTGCCCTTTATATCACTCTGAACAAATCCGAATACGCCTGAGCCAAGCAAATCTAGAACGACAGCGCATTTCAAGGGAAAACCGATTACCGAACGTAATCATTATGTCGTACCGAACAACTGAACAAGCCCTTCAGAGGCTTCCAAAAAAACACAGGTTTCCACACCATCGCCGGTGATTGGAACGTCTGCAAATGACTATGGGAGCGTCAGTCTGCGAAATGTAGTGAGGCGAATGACAGTACTTTGACAGTCTCAAAGTATGGTTGAGAAGACATCTTGTTGGTCAAGAAGAACGTTCTACACTACCTGGAGGGGTTAGTGCCGAATCCTTGTGCATTAAAGCCTCGAGGACAAAGGCAGTGACTGCAAGTTTACAGCATAATGAAATTTGGCACGATTTTGCAGGATGGAAAGGTCAACGTGTACTGACATAATACGTAATATTATATTTTCCGCATTACAACTCTTTTGTTCAAGCGATCTTATCATGGACAATCCTGCAGAATTTCATCAACTTCCAGAGGCTGTCTTTAGAACGAGAGCCATGACGTTCGGGGAGACCATATAAGGCTTGTAGTTCAGCAGGAAACTTGATGCTGCCGGTTGCCAGGACACATAGGAACGCTTTGACAGCATTGAAAGAGTCGGCACTAGTAAGTCGCTGCACAAAATAACAAAGGGTTGAATATATGCATGCCCTGAATTTTGGCCCTTGACTCACTCAGCACATCATTTAGGATCCAATGTTGTGGCCTAACGTTTGCTCCATGATTTCCTGTGCGGTGGCGTACCGGTACTTCCACGGTACGTCTCCCTGTCGCAAGCATTCCTTATAAAATCGCTGGTTCAATACTAGAGCTCGTGATGAACATTGTATTGGTTCCCATCAAGGACAGACTCACTTGCGAAAGGAATGCGATCCTGATCTCCCTCTTCCGGACCTTCATCATCCCACAGATCCATTGGTAGTGACGTGTCGTACTCAACAGAGTTCGCCGTCCGCGAAATGCCGTCAGTTCGGGCATTATCTAGCTCAAATGAGCTAGCGGCTGTCGGGCGCCGTTCTGTATTTGACAGAAAACAACAGTCTCCACTTCGGGCGAGTTTCTCGTTCTGTACAATAGAGTTATGTAGTGACTCATTCCATTCTTAGGAGACATTAGCTCACCTCGATCTTCCCAATTTTTGCACACTTCCTCCGATGTTTCATCCACAACCCTGGATAATATCTCGAGCGCTTGTCGAGGCTGATCTCTTTGTCACACCCACGGCACATGACGGATATAGGTCGTACATTGTAGGTGTACTCGTCGTCCTTGAGGTCCTGTTTCCGCTGAGCCTCGGTTTGCCTCTGCTTCCTAAAATCCGCAACTCGGATAAATGGTCCATCGTGCCTGCCGTCAGTGGCACTCATGCTCCCGTTAGAGTCATGTGGAGGACTTAGTGCGTTCGGTGTGGCATCGGGTTCGAAAGGGGGATGAGATGGGGCGGGCCCACCAAAGTCGAGCTTGACTGGACAAGCGAAATAGTGCTTATTGACAAGGAGGTTGATCGTGGGCCAGTCGGCGTGTGTGTCATATTCAAGAACGGTACGGCACCTGCCACACCTGTAAATGTAGGTTTGTTTCGTTGCCGTTTTGGATATGGCAGCAGGCTGAGTGGCGGCGCGGTCCATGTCTATCTAGTTCACGGCGGATGAGGGATTGGTTTTTGATTTTTTTGTGTTTTTGTACTCGGAGACAATGCCCTTTTGGATCTGGTTGTGGACATTTTTTTGTCACAGTGGCGCGAAGTTTGGGGCTCGCCTCGGAGTCAACTTGCATTGTTCGTCCAAGCCACCGGTTCTTGATTACACGAGGTATTCCAAAGGCGAGCAACTATCACTGTCATGAATTTCATTCACAACGTGTTCTCTAAGGATTTGTCACTCTTCTAGACGTTGATTATTCCAGCGCTTTTCGAACCGCAGGGTACATCTTTACATTGTGAAGATGAAGCTTGCCTGACACGATCGTAACAGAAAAACAAATCAGCATAGAAGTCAGGATATCCATTCTGGCTCCTGCCAGGATGCTTAGATCAAATTCGCTATATGTCTAGAACTTCTCTATCGACACAGCCGCCACAATAAATGAAACTGCGCTACATTTGCGTCCACCATGTTCTTAGGTACAAAAAACATCAGTCTCGTTTCGTACGTAACTGGGGTCTTGTATTTCTGTTTTTCACGCTGACTGGAATCACCGAACATTCTAAACGCATTGTTTATGATGCCTAGCCTAGTGGTTCATTCGGTGGAAAGGTGATGAGCCAGAGAGTCTGCATCCTTATGACGTCAAAAACTCCACCTCAATGAAGGCTGTGGTACATTGTTCGGGTCTTCTCTGGCAAGTGGTACTCTATCGTAGGCTTCTAGCAGAGAACTCGGCTCATTTGCAAGATCGCGCGGCGTTGGATGTAAGATGTAAATGGGAAGGATTCTAGCAATCACAGGATGAGTATGAAATTTATTTGTCTGTGGACGCTGGAATAGGGCATCTCTGGCATGGTGGCGCCATTTGGATGGCTTAGTCAGCCGTCGTCGTGGCGTTCGAGCTACCACTGGGTTTCTGTTTGGCAGGTGCATACTATTAATTATCACTCGTTCGTGCACTGCTAGAAACAACACTTTCCTACTATCAATCTTCAAAATAATGCATCATAAGTACACCCTACAAACTTGGATGAACCCAATCTAATAAGAAACAAAAGAGATAGTGCATGAACTAGTGGTAACTAATAGTACAGATTAATATTAGCTGTTTTTGAATTAGGCAGTCATGGAAGGTCTGGAAGGCAGGATAGCATCAGCGAGTTTTTGCCGGATGGTCTAGTACCGTAACTATGCTGGGTGTGGTAACATAACCTTTGCAGATGATTTGTACTAATCAGTAAACAAAAAAACATGGCAGTAAACAGTTTCATTCAATTTTGAGGGACATGCCTGTCAGCGACAGACACATTACAAACTAAGGTAGAGGTCGTGTGGATTCTACCCACCTCACGTGATTGTGACTGACTGTGATGCTGTGCAGGATAAGTGTGTAAGCACATGCAGAGCAATGCTGAACATGCATGAGCAAGCATAAAGAAAATGAAGAAAGGTACTGCATGTATCAAGCTCAGAGATAAAATATGTGCTGCTTATTTAATGAAATGTCAGTCTGATGTTTGCCAAGGGGTGGGTAGCTGTCAGCGCTTCGGTGCTCATCAAACTCCATAATTGAGATGGGAAGTATGCGGTGTCCACAATATTTCTGCCCCTGTGTTTTGTTGCCCATGGTGCGAGGATAGTATCAGCAACATGGCACAGCACATTGGAGTATCATGTGTACATACATTAACGTTACACTCCGCTAACAGTAGTTTCTAATATTTCAAATAACAAATGTTCTACTCCACTTCTCTTAATTCTGGTTAACAGAGAATGACCGCAGTATTATTATCAATGTAACTGAGTAGCCGTTTGATGTAAGGTAGAGGTCATGTGGATTCTACCCACCTAACATGACAAACATGATGAAAAAGTGACTGAAGACAAAAATTGTAATATCAATTGATCAGGAGCCTTATACATCAAATGGCTACTCAGTTACATTGATAATAATACTGTGGTCATTCTCTGTTAACCAGAATTAAGAGAAGTGGAGTAGAACATTTGTTATTTGAAATATTAGAAACTACTGTTAGCAGAGTGTAACATTAACATAGATACACATGATACTCCGGTGTGCTGTGCCATGTGTTGAGAGTCAATGACGTCATCGCTATCGTCGTTCTTCCTTTTCTGGTCTTTGGTATCTCGGACTCTGTACTACAGTTATAAGCTCGCGTTTTTCTTTTCCCTCATACCTCAGTGGTTCTCTTAATGACGCTGAGGTATGTCTCATGTACTGTTTGCATGCTGTCTTGTTCTTACTATGATTTCATCTGTAGACTCGTCTTATAGGTATTGTTAATATACAGCGGTTCTCTTAACGATGCTGAGACTCGTCTTATAGCTCCACTGTTAACAGGTTATGAGCCCTGACTCATAGAGTCATCAAACGGAACTACAAGACTTTTTACTCGCGTTTATTCACTGCTCACACATCCAACTTCATCCTTGTCTACCTTCACGGCGGTATTGCTATGGGTAAATACGATCATATTCCCGAGTTATTGGGCACGGAAAACTATGTCGGCTGGTCCACAAAGATGCAATATGCGCTTGCGTGTGAAGATCTGTGGTGCCATGTCAACACAAATCCCGACCCAACAGATATACTTGGAGCACCATCTTTCAAACCTGTCCCTGTCGATCCCAACAATGTCACACCTGCTGAAGTGGCGGTGATACGGGAATGGCTATTGAATGATATGAAAGCTAAGGACCTCATTACTTGTTGCCTCAGTCCATCTGTTGGAGCACTGGTATCACGCACACACACTGTCTCGTCTCGTGATGCTTGGAAAACTCTCGCTGAGCATTTTAATTGCACTGACACCAGTGCTCAGTATCAACTACAGCAATGACTAGATGCATTACGAATGAAAGATTCTGCCGATGCCACCCACTATGTCGGTCAGCATGCAGTATTTCGTGAACGCCTCAAAGATTCGGGGGCAGCTATGCGTGATGGGGATGCTATTTACAGTCTTCTCATTGGCCTTCCTCAGACCCCCATATGGCAACAGTTCTGGTCAATGTTAGAGCAGCGAATGCACGATGAGGTGATGACAGCATTACCTGGTGCTGCATCTACTTTCACTGTTGATAGCTGCATATCTCGCATCACAGCCGAAGCTGCCTGTCATGTGCACTCGCAGTCGATTCACTCTGCTCGACCAGGATCTGAATACGCCAACACGGCCACTTCCTCTACTACACCTGCATCAAACGTCAATGCTATCACAGGTCTTCGTAAGCACAAACACAATCCTGACGGTATTTTCTGCACTACGCCTGGATGTAATAAAGGCGATCACGACCATGCTCACTGTTACAGAAAAGGGGGTGGCATGGAAGGTCAGGCACCATGGATGCACAATAAGAAGACCGGTTCTAAGGAGACCACAGCAGTTGCCGCAGCGACGACGACCACAACAATAACAGGTCCACCTGTACAATCAACACCTATCATTGCTGCAGCTGTTGCAGATTTGAGTAGTCTCATGCAGGACCTGTCGTTTGCATCAATTGCAGAAATTCCTAACAAGATCGCATGCCCAGCAAATCTCCCTTTCACGACTATATTGGACTCTGGCACAACAGTCACCCTGGTCAGAGATCGTCGCTTCTTTCACACGTACTCTACGGAGAATCCTGTCGATGTACTCACCACCAATCATGGCATTCTCCGGACAACCGGACGCGGAAACTGTGTTGCATGGTTTACGATCGGTCAGCGTCGTCTGCGCATCCGTCTTACAAACTGTCTGCACGCACCAGGGGCACTGTTAAACCTGCTTTCTGTCAGTTGCATGAACGCTAAGGGTTGGGATGTGAATTTCCGTGCGAACATGACGTGCGAGCTCGCTTACAAGGGATCTGCTCTCAGATTCATCCCTGCCACAGGTAAACTGTACGCGCCTGACCTTGAATTCATCCCTTTCGAACCTCCTAGAGCTTTAGCTGTCATTCCAGAGGTTTCAGCATTTGTCGATGTTCCACTGTCACTCGACTTGTGGCATGCTCGCATCGGACATATAGGCCGAGACGCTGTCTTACGTCTGGATCGGGTTGCCAAAGGCGTCACAGTTCAATCCTCAACCCCACTCTCTCATTGTAAATCATGCATCCTTGCAAAGCATCCACGGCAGCCCTACCACTCGTCAGAAACTGAATGTGCTAGAACTTTCCTTGAGTTGATCCATAGCGACGTATGCGGGCCGATACCCACCACCACCCCACACGGCAAACATTATTTCATTGTTTTCCTCGATGATCATACCCACGCGTTGGATCTTCAGCTTCTAGCTTCGAAAGATCAAGCTCTCGATGCTTGGCGCACACTACGTGCCCGATGGGAAAATCTCAGCGGAAAACGTGTCAAAACCTTCCGTTCTGACAACGGGGGGGAATTTCTGAATAGTGCATTCAGTGCCGACTTGGAGGAGACTGGTGTCCAGCATCAATGCTCTGCTCCCTATGCTCATCAGCAGAACGGGAAGGCAGAGAGGGTGATACGTACGATTGAAGGTCATATGTATGCGATGCTGGACTTTGCTCGTCTTCCTCCTAGTCTGTGGGGAGAAGCAGCACTCACGGTGTGCTACTTGTTCAATTGAACTGAATCGCGTGCCTTGCCTGCTGGGAAAACGCCTTATGAGATGCTGCACAAAGTTCAACCCAACCTCTCTCACCTCCGCATTTTTGGAGCACGTTGTTTTGCTCGCATTCCTCCAGAACTTCAGGAGAAGCTCGGACCCCGCTCGTGTGAGGCGATATTTATGGGGTATCCACCTGGAGTGAAGGCATGGCGATGCAGGGACATTGTCACTGGTGCATTCTTCAATTCCCGCGACGTCATCTTCGATGAAGCACTGTCTAACCGTCCTTTCCTGACAGTGATGATGAAGATGACATACCAGCATCAGCACCTCCTCCCCCGGCTGGTATTCCTGCACATCCTGCACATCCTGCCACTGAACCTCCTCATGCAGAGGTCATCCGCCGTTCATCACAAATCCCAGTCCCTACAGGGAAAGGTCAGCTCTTTAAAAACAAGATCATTGCTGACAGGACACGTCTTGCTCGTCAGCGCGAGATCCGTGCTGCAAAGCTTAATGGCACACCTCCTCCCTCCTCTGCTGATGATGACATTCCAGCGGTGCCCATTGTCAATGAACCCACCAGGATGCCAGATCTGCCTGCACCTGCTGACATCGATCCAGATACCATCGCCGTGGACGACGACGAAGTCGGGTTCCCTCAAGTCTTAGCAAACCTCATCACGGTCGAAGTGGCATCACTCTCTGTAAGAAGTGACACTTGCAGAAATCCACTGGCACCAGGCTACAATCTGAAGATTCCACCTGCGACGTTTGAGGAGGCGGTACGACGACCGGACAGTGATCACTGGTTGGCAGCAATGAGGAAAGAGATGAACCTGATGTCAGAAATGAGCGTATATGTGTTACGACTTGGATGGTATCTGTTGGCGACGCTCAAACAGAGCTTGTGTCGTCAACGGTCTGTGGACGTCCTTGGGCTAGCCCAAGGTTAGGGGTCGTACTTGGCGTGTCTTCGGCAAGTACGATTTGACGCCTATGTCCAAATCGGGTAGCTTATGTCACACGGGTGCGAGACGATAAGCTATATCGGCCTAGGCTTACGACACCCGAAGGTTAATCGTAAGGATCGTCGTTAATTAGAAGGACAGAAGTCCGACTAGTTAACAGGGGCTTTGCTCATCGACTTTGTCGATGAGTAAAGGTCGAGACTATAGGCTTATCCGCGATGAGCAGATAAGAAGATAGAATATAGACTGCTGGCGAGGCAGAAGGATCACTCTGGTGAGAGTAGGAGGTCAAGAACCAAGTAGATTCAAGTTAGGGAATATGGTACATGGTGGCGAGTTTATATAGAGGACAGGAGACATATTAGTGGGTGATAACTCGTACTACCGGGAGAGGCAATCGGTAAAGGGTATGACTATAACAGGAAGGCACGTTCGGTCGAGGTAGAACGTGCTAGATAAGAAAGTGAGTCAAAGATCAAAAATAAGAAGTGAAACGTGCAGCTGCGGATCTAAGTATAAGTCGCATGTGCAACTGTGCACCGAGTCAGAGATCAAGAAAGGGAATAGGGCGAAGGGGATGCGTCGTGCATCGCGTCATAGGTTACCGTCCAGACGGTAAGGGCAAGGGGACTATCCACAGGATCAGTCAGGTGGTGAAACGGAGCATGGGTATGCTTCGTCAGCGAAAGGGTCCGGCCAGATGTACTGGCTCTGCTGAAGCAACAGGTAGAGAGCGAAAGGAAATGCGAGGATGACGAGGATGACAAGGGTAAGGTCAGGGTAAGGGTAGGACGCGAGGGCTGATACGAGGAGTATTAGGAGAAAAATGGTAGGGGCCCAAGCGTCTAGATGTTCTTGTAACAATATGAGCTTGTACCTTTACCAGCCGACCGTCGGGCCATAGGCTGCCATTGGGTACTCGAATTCAAGGAGGACTTGAAAGGGGGACCAGTCTTCAAGGCACGCTTGGTGGCCCAGGGTTTCTCCCAAATCCCTGGGGTTGACTTCGGAAGGACCTTCACACCAGTAGCAAAATCTGGAACGATTCGGGTGATTGCAGCTCACGCTGTCGCTAACGACTGGGAGCTGGACTGTTTCGACGCGAAATAGGCATTCCTCTGGGGAAAGCTCCAGGAGGACGTCTACATGCACCAACCCCCCGGTTTTGAACGCCTCAGTCCTGACGGATCTCGACTCGTCGCACACCTACTATCCTCCCTGTATGGGCTCAAACAAGCAGCATACGACTGGTACGAGCTTTTGTGAGAAGTTCTTACTCACCTTGGGTTCCTACGTTGTGAGGCCGACTATGCCGTTTTCATTTTTGATCACATCAACGGCGAAGGGGTAAGGGTGATATGCATCATAGCATGGCATGTCGACGATGGTCTTGCAGGCTCGAACAATTGAGGATTCCTGGATCGCACGAAGGCACAGATTGCCCGACTGCTTCGGCATCACTGATCTCGGTCCTGTGACAAAATACCTCGGCATTCAGTTCATCCACGATCGCAAAACACGCGGAGCTATGGATGCACCAAGAGGACTACATCACATACCTACTCGACTGAGCACGGACTGACCAATTGTAACACCGTGTCACTGCCAATGGACCCAAACTTCCCTTTTGGATGCCCAACTGACGTATTTCCTCATGTCGATGATCTACAAACAGAATACCGCAAGCTCGTCGGAGAACTCCTATATCTGGCCATGTATACACGCCCGGACATTGCGCTCACGGTCATGTGTTTAGCTCAGTTCAACATGTGCGCCGAACCCAAGCACTATGCTGCAGCTAAACACATTTTACGCTACCTGGCCAGGACGATCAATATGTGCACGCACTATGGGGGTGCTGGGATAAACTTGAACCTTCATGGATTCTCGGACTCAGATTGGGCCTCATGCCCCGAGGATCGCATATCCATTTCAGGCTATGTCTGGTTCTATAACGGTGGACCGGTCTCACATTCCGCGAAGAAACAAACGACCCAAGCACTCTCGTCTACTGAAGCAGAATATATGGCACTTACTGGGGCTATCCAGGATGGACTATGGCTTCAGTCGCTCTTCCGCTCCCTCAGCCTTCCTTTATCCCTGCCAATGCAACTTTTCGCCGACAACGCAGGAGCTATCGCCCTATCGAAAGAAGCCGCGAATCATGTTCGAACGAAACACATAGATCTACGTTACCACTTCATCAGATGTCACATCGAGGCCCACACGTTCCTGCCCATCTGGGTCTCTACTCACAAAAACACAGCAGATATCTTTACCAAAGTCTTGCCTTGCCCCGCATTCATTCATCATCATGATGGGTTGTCTCTTGTTTCTGAAGCGCTGACTCATTGAGGGGGTGTGTTGAGAGTCAACGACGTCATCACTATCGTCGTTCTTCCTTTTCTGGTCTTTGGTATCTCGGACTCTGTACTACAGTTATAAGCTCACATTTTTCTTTTCCCTCATACCTCAGTGGTTCTCTTAACGACGCTGAGGTATGTCTCATGTACTGTTTGCATGCTGTCTTGTTCTTACTATGATTTCATCTGTAGACTCGTCTTATAGGTATTGTTAATATACAGCGGTTCTCTTAACGATGCTGAGACTCGTCTTATAGCTCCACTGTTAACACCATGTTGCCAATACTATCCTTGCACCATGAGCAACAAAACATGAGGGCAGAAATATTGTGGACACCACATACTTCCCATCTCAATATGAAGTTTGATGAGTGCTAAAGTGCTGACAGCCACCCACCCCTTGGCAAGCATCAGTCTGACTACTTATACAATGAGCAATACATTTAGTGCTGCCATGGTCCAGTCCCAAACCACGGTTCGAACCTGACCATTGGTCAGATTCATCCTTGGTTCCATGGTCTAGCATTTTGCATGGACCAAACCAGAATGAGGTTCATGGTCTGCTAACTTCCTAAGCAGTTCATCCATAGGTTTGGACCTTTCCAAACCATTCTGAACCCCGAACTGAATCTTCCTTGCCTTGAAGTTGTGATCCACACATGTATGGTCATTTCAACTTCTTGATCCTCAAGATTTGCCATGATCACTTTTGTTAAAGTGAGGGCTAGACACAAGCCTCAGTCATGTATGAAGAGACTGAGATTAATGTAGTACTATGAACCTAGACACAAGCCTATAGGTACATGTAGTGAGTACAATGATATAATAGATGGAAACAAATGATACACACCTCAGTCATGGGTGAAGAGACTGAGGTGCATTAACGGATATTTGACATCTTAAGTAAGATTGAGAGAATGGAAAGGGAATGGAAAACAGAAAAACAGAAGGGATTAGGTACTAGTAAGTGTCTCTGATTTATACATGTCACTTGTCATCATATCCGGGTGGTCAGACGGACACTATTAGCTGCTCTTGACACTCCCACTCATTGGACCATCTAGTACAGTCTGTAGTAGTTGCGAGAGTTCGATGTGGCCAGCATGTCATTAATGTAGACAACAAGCCAGATGATCCTGTCCCCTTCATGGAGGACATATAGGCTATGGTCATCCTTGCTTCGAACAAACTTGAATCCTTCCTTCCACAGGTACTCATCAAGCATTTGGTTCCACTCATAGCTGGCCTGCTTTAGCCCGTACAGCGCCTTTTCCAACTTCCATACCCAGTTCAGATGTTCCAGATACTCAAAGCTGGCTGGTTGCTTGAGGTATATGTCTTCCTTAAGCTCAGCATTGAGAAAAGCCATATATACATCCATTTGATCTAATTTGAGGTCAATTTTTGCTGCAAGCACGAGGAGGATCCACACAGTATTGTATTTAGCTACAGCTGCAAAAGTTTCTGTTACAAGAACATCTAGATGCTTGGGCCCCTACTATTTTTCTCCTTATCCTCCTCGTCTCAGCCCTTGCATCACACCCTTACCCCGACCTTGCTCTCATTATCCTCATCATCCTTGCATTCCCCTTCGCTTTCTACCTATCGCTTTAGCAGAGCCAGTACATTTGGCCGGACCCTTTCTCTGATGAAGCATACTCATGCTCCGTTTCACCTGATGACTAATCCTGTGGATAGTCCCCTCTACCCTTACCATCCAGACGGTAACCTATGGCATGATGCATGCTGCATCCCTTTGCCACATTTCCCTTTCTTGTTCTATGACTCAGTGTGCAGTTGGACATTGTACTTATACTTGGATCTGTTACAAGAACATCTAGACGCTTGGGCCCCTACCATTTTTCTCCTCATCCTTCTGGTATCAGCCCTCGCATCATACCCTTACCCCGACCTCACCCTTGTTATCCTTGTCATCCTCACATTCCCTTTCACCCTCTACCTGTCACTTCAGCAGAGCCAGTACATCTGGCCGGATCCTTTCGCTGACGAAGCATACCCATGCTCCGTTCCACCACCTGACTGATCCTGTGGACAGTCCCCTTGCCCTTACCGTCTGGACGGTAACCTATGATATGATGCACTATGCATCCCCTTTGCCCTGTTTCCTTTCTTGATCTCTGACTCGATGCGCAGTCGCACATGCGACTTATATTTAGCTCTGCAGCTGCACGATCGTGCCCCTGCGTGTTTCACTTCTTATTCTGATCTTTGACTCACCTTCTTATCTGCACGTTCAGAGCTCACCCGTGTCTCACCTCGAACGTGCCTTCCTTTTATGGTCATACCCTTTACCGTTTACTTCTCTTGGTAGTACGAGTTATCATCCACTAATATGCCTCCTGTCCTCTATATAAACTCGCTACCATGTAACATATTCCTTAACTTGAATCTACTTGGTTCTTGACCTCCTACTCTCACCAGAGTGATCCTTTCTGCCTCGCCAGCAGTCTATATTCTATCTTCTTATCTGCTCTTCGCGGATAAGCCTATAGTCTCGATCTTTACTCATCGACTTCGTCGACAAGCAAAGCCCCTGTTAACTAGTCGGACTTCTGTCCTTCTAATTAACGACAATCTTACAATTAACCTTCGGGTGTCGTAAGCCTAGACCGATATAGCTTATCGTCTCGCACCCGCTTGACATAAGCTACCCGATTTGGACATAGGCGTCAAATCTTACTTGCCGAAGCCTCACCAAGTAAGACCCCCTAACCTTGGGCTAGCCCAAGGACGTCCTCGACCGTTGACGACACATGCTCTGTTTGAGCATCGCCAACAGATACCATCCAAGTCGTAACAGGATCTGCAGTTGCATGATTGTGCCTCTGCTTGTTTCATTTCCTATTTCTGTTCTTTGACTCGTTTCGTATTTGCACATTTCAGTTTGCCTATGACTCACCTCAAATGTGCCTTCCTCTTTTAGTATCATCCTTTGACCATCTCTTCTTTTGGTAGTATGAGTTATCATCCACTAATACACTTCCTCCCTCTCTTCTAACTTGCTACCATGTAACTAGTTCTCTAACTTGAATCTACTTGGTTCTTGACCTCCTACTCTCACCAGAGTGATTCCTTCAGCCTAGTCAGCTGTCTATATTCTACTTTCTTATCTGCTCATCGCAGATAAGTCTCTAGTCTTGATCCTTACTCATCAACTTTGTCGTTGAGCAAAGCCCCTGTTATTAGTTGGACTTCTGTCCTTCTATTAATGCAGATCTTACGATTAACCTTCGGGTGTCATAAGTCTTGGTAGATATGCTTATCGTCGAGCCCCACTTGACATAAGCTACCCGATTTGGACATAGGCATTAAACCTTGCTTGCCGAAGCCTTGCCAAGCAAGACTCCTAACCTTGGGCTAGCCCAAGGACATCCTCGACCATTGACGACACACGCTCTGTTTGAGCGTCACCAACAGATACTATCCAAGTCCATAACAAACATATCCAGGTGGTCAGATGGACACTATTAGCTGCTCTTTGACCTTTGGCATCCCCAAGACTTGTTTTGACTTATTCTGTCTGGAGGCTCACATCCTGTACACCCTGCTGTCCAATAAAGCCTACCTGTCCAATTAAGGTACAACTTTTCTGTTATATCAAGTGCAATAAACTAATTGATATATTATATTGATATATTTTTTATGATCCATCAATGCATACTATGAGTTAGGAGATTTGGTATTCACATATAAAGGGAAGGTAAGTGACATATTTTGACTACTGGTACAATGTCTGAATCTGAAGCACAGTGTGCCCTCAACCCAGATGGGTCTCTAAAGGATGCCAAAGACATTGTCTTTTACAACAATCCTGAAGATGCTGTCCTCATTTCTGCTCCATCCTCTGCCCAGCCAGCTACTACTCCCACAGACGCCTCCTCTGTGCTACTGCAGACTGGACACAAATTGGTGCCACTTATTGCAGGTGCTCAATGCTCTGTTCACACCTCTAAACCTTCTGCATGCCTCCGTGATGCCAACAATGCTTGTTCTTCAACAAGCCACAAACATGCATTATCTAATGCGACCGAGCAACTAGTTAGGAAAAAGGTTGTGTTACAGCTCTCTGCTCCATTATCTGATGATGAAGGCTCTCATGTGGCTGGTGCCGATATGGATATTGATATGATTCTGGTGCTAATCAATCAGATGAGGCTGAGGATGAAGATGTACCAGCACCTGAGGACAAATCTGAGGACAAACCTGAAGATCTTCAAGACATCTGAGCCACCTTATCAAAGAGTGGGTGCACCACTGATATTCAAACTATTTTCACTCGTGACAATAAACATTGGGTCTGCAAACCTTGTAAGTATGTATTCAGCACTACATGTGGCTACTTGCTAATGTTCGGTAGGGATACTGGTGAACTTGAAAGCAGGCACACCTTTCATGGAGGTATCTCTACACTATAAATGCACATTTGTCAGCATGTTTGTGTCTTCTTTCTCTTAAATGATTACTGATATATCTATTAGTAATAAAAGCCATTTTCAATTCTACAAATCATGCTGTGAAGCCACAAACATCACCATGCACCCTTAAGCGGTTCCAACTGGTGAGGTTCAATCCCTGTGAATTACATTTGCCATATTGTAGTGTGTTGTACTGATTCATAGATAGTTCAAGACAATCTACCCTCGACAGCAGCCTTGTCCCAAAAGTGCCTATGTTCACCAGCAGGGCTTCTGAAGTATATCATGGAGCTTATTGTGACTGAGGACAAGGCATTGCAGCTTATCAAGAAACCAGCCTTCCGCAACTTACTTTGTTATGTCCGCCCCACTCTTTCTGAAAGTGACATGCCTCACTGCACAAAACTTATAGAGACTGTTAAGGCCTATGCAGTAGATGTGGTCAGCATCATTTGTGAACATCTCACAAAGGTAGATAGTCAAGTCTTGATGACTTTTGATTTGTGGATGTCAACCATTGGCAACCCTTTCTTCTGCATCACAGGTCATTATATCTGGAGCCTAGAGGACAAACCTCAGCAATAGAAGTTATGCCACGAGTAACTCAGTTTTGAACACATTGAGGGCAATCATAGTGGACAGAATACTGCTTGCTTAATTATTGATACCATTGACACATACAAACTATGAGATAAGGTAAAGTTTAGTCTACTACTTTGCTGTGCTGAATCTAATCAGTGTGTTGTAGGTTGGATGGATGACCTCCAATAATGCCACCAACAATGATACTGCCATGCAAGCAGTTGGACATGAAATCAATCCCGAGGGTATGCAGTGGGCACCTAATGTGTGCCACATTAGGTGTCAAGAACATATACTGAATCTTGCTACATGCAACTTCATTGATGCAGTCACACCCACTCCTCAAGCTGCTCTTATGAAGAAGATTCATCAGGCACTTGATAATGGCAATGATGATGACCTCAACACCTTAAATAACCAGCTTTCTTCCATGGATGTCAGTAACAAGTAATGACAACGACAATGACACCTTATTTAATACTAGTGATTCGCTTGGCAAAGCTCTTGCCCTCATTAAGCAGGTACGTGCTATCATTATTAGACTATTCTTTTTGCTAATTGAGATCCTCAGATCCAAAAGTCCCCTCAAGCTCACATGTTTTTCCATAAGGCCTGCAAAGAAGAGAATGTACCTGAACTTGAGTTGTTGCAGTAGATCAGAACTCACTGGGCTTCACTATATAAATGCCTGGACTGCATGTTGCTCTTGCATCAAGTGAGTTTTTTTTCTTTCAATGTTTAAAAGTGGCCTAATTTTAATTAAATAGGCCATGAACCATTTCACAAACCTTACTAATGAAAGCAAGGAAGTGCTGACTCTTCACAACAAGACTTATAACAACTTCAAGCTCGATTGGAGTGATTGGAGACACCTCAGGCTTATTCATTGAGTCCTCAAGGAACCAGCAATGGCTCAGCAATCATTCTTATCAGCAAAACATCCAACTACATGGAAAACAATCCCTACACTGGAGTGCCTTACTGATCAATGGAGATCCATGGCAGATGACCCACAATATGTACTAATTGCTGATGCAATTAAGGCAGGCCTCAAGAACATCGACAAATACTTCAAGAAAATAAGTCAATCGGACATGTATTTTATTTGTCTTGGCGAGTACTTTCAATTTCTACAACTTGTTCTTATCTAATATAATTTAAGTTCTTGATCTGAACTATAAGCTCACGTATGTTGAAGGTCAGTGGGATGCTGAAGATGTTGCAGATGGCAGGGCTCGTCTGGAGGCCATGGTGAGTACTTGTCTATGTTGTTTTCCCTCTTTCATCTTATTTTTGTAGTTCAATGACTATTATACACCACCAAGTCGCACACCTACCAAAGAGCAATCTGCTCTGCCAACAAGAACTGTATGCAAGCACTATGGTGATGATTGGATGCGCAAGGCTATTAGGATACGTCGAACATCAGACCATCTTACTTACAATCCTCAGCAAGAGCTTAACATGTATTTGTCTTCACCGCTAGAGGAGACTGATGACATTGTGGCCTGGTGGGGGGTAAGTTATCTTTTTGACTTGTTTTTTTGCTACTAAATCTACTTAATAGCTTCACTCACTGCAATACCCTACACTTGCGTACATTGCGTGAGACTATCTACACATTTAAGGCAGCTCCATTCCCTCCAAACAAGCATTCTCAAGTGGAGGGATCACTTCTACTGTGCAATGCAATGCACTCGCAACTTCCACATTCACTGCATTACAATTGTTAAAGGGAGCATATAGGAATGAGCACCTTTCTGCAGCAACAGAGGCTGAGGGACATGCAGTTTTATTGGACATGTAACTACCAGTACAGATACTTTGACTATGTTTTTTTCCTGGCTGTTACAAGAACATCTAGACGCTTGGGCCCCTACCATTTTTCTCCTAATCCTCCTCGTATCAGCCCTTGCAGCATACCCTTACCCCGACCTTACCCTGGTCATCCTTGTCATTCTTGCATTCCCTTTCGCTCTCTACCTATCACTTCAGCAGAGCCAGTACATCTGGCCGGATCCTTTCGCTGACGAAGCATACCCATGCTCCGTTCCACCACCTGACTGATCCTGTGGACAGTCCCCTTGCCCTTACCGTCTGGACGGTAACCTATGATATGATGCACTATGCATCCCCTTTGCCCTGTTTCCTTTCTTGATCTCTGACTCGATGCGCAGTCGCACATGCGACTTATATTTAGCTCTGCAGCTGCACGATCGTGCCCCTGCGTGTTTCACTTCTTATTCTGATCTTTGACTCACCTTCTTATCTGCACGTTCAGAGCTCACCCGTGTCTCACCTCGAACGTGCCTTCCTTTTATGGTCATACCCTTTACCGTTTACTTCTCTTGGTAGTACGAGTTATCATCCACTAATATGCCTCCTGTCCTCTATATAAACTCGCTACCATGTAACATATTCCTTAACTTGAATCTACTTGGTTCTTGACCTCCTACTCTCACCAGAGTGATCCTTTCTGCCTCGCCAGCAGTCTATATTCTATCTTCTTATCTGCTCTTCGCGGATAAGCCTATAGTCTCGATCTTTACTCATCGACTTCGTCGACAAGCAAAGCCCCTGTTAACTAGTCGGACTTCTGTCCTTCTAATTAACGACAATCTTACAATTAACCTTCGGGTGTCGTAAGCATTGGCCGATATAGCTTATCATCTCGCACCCGCTTGACATAAGCTACCCGATTTGGACATAGGCGTCAAATCTTACTTGCCGAAGCCTCGCCAAGTAAGACCCCCTAACCTTGGGCTAGCCCAAGGACGTCCTCGACCATTGACGACACACGCTCTGTTTGAGCATCGCCAACAGATACCATCCAAGTCGTAACACTGGCTGTAATTTTTTTGCATTCAGTTTGCGTTTGAACCAAAAAAAAACCAAACCTGACTGCTTCAAACCATTTACAAAGGTTCGGTCTTAAGGTTCATTGATATAGGTAGAACCAAACCTTGGTCCAGTTCTTGGTTCTTGTCCAACCACCTCTGAACCAGACAGAACCGAACCACAGCAGCACTAAATACATTATGTTGCTTACTACTGATATACTACATATACATTTGACTAAATAAGCAGCACATATTTTATCTCTGAGCTTGATACATACAGTACCTTTCTTCATTTTCTCTATGCTTGCTCATGCATGTTCAGCATGTGCTTACACACTTATCCTGCACAGCGTCACAGTCAGTCACAATCACGTGAGGTGGGTAGAATCCGCACGAGCTCCCGATCAATTGATATTACAATTTTTGTCTTCACCTTATAGAGAAATTTACTAAGAGTAAAACCGGCATCTGGCTTTGGAGCAATATTTCTTTAAAATCATTCTTGAACTTTCAAGTGTTTCCTTTCGTGTTTGACTCATCAGTACACTACTAGTAATCGGTGGGGTGGATTGTACTACAGGGTGCTACAGAGCACTCTGTAGCAAATCATGTTTCTCTGATCTAGTAGTACGTCATGGGTGTGCCAGTTACAAGAGCAGGAGCACGCTGCAGCCAAGAGTTCACCACTCAGACGTACTGAAGGCTAATTTGTACGTAGTCATTGTTATTAGTATGAGTACCCCAAAACGCTGACTGCGCTTTCAGAACACCGATTCATTCCACTTCGAACAAAACGCAGGGTAAAGTGCCGTACGATCGATCGACTCGCCAAGTATGTAGGTTATCATAGAGCACCTGCTGATCGCCCGCGCAAGAACTGAGACAAGGGAGGAAGCTACCTTCGAGTCCAAGAGCAACATCGGAACTCGCTCTGGCAAAGGTAACCAACGAAGAAGTGTGCCACCAGATGGAAAGGCAATAAGAATCCAACGAGATAGAAGACGACCCATGTAAATTCCAGACAAGGAATAGGATCAAAACTTGCTGCCTCAGTTAGCTTTACTCTGCCCTGCGCCTCTCTTCGCA